>NC_141865.1:3084800-3417300 GCF_024713525.1 Acromyrmex echinatior | reverse complement strand
TTGTTACATATTTCGAGGATGTTCTATATATATTTCACAAAATTTTAATTTTTCCGGAAATTCCAGGTACGATGGTCTGAATCACTTTTCAAACGAAACTGTATACTAATCATCAACTATAAAGTTGCAACTCTTTTTTTTTTCGATGAGTTTCGGAATGCAACCTACTCACCGAGCGATTAGTTATTATTTATGAATTGATGTACGTTCAATCGCTCTATGAGCAAGGATGAGTTGTAAAACTTATAACAAAAAAGTATTGCAATTTTTTTAACTGATGAATGTACCATGAAAAATACATTTCATCTTGAAGAAAATTTTGGGACTGACTAAGCGAAATGCTGCAATGTTCTTTATATTCTCTCCTAAGATGATTTTTATTTACGAGTAAATCTTCGCCACGCCCTTTGTCGGTGGAGATGTGCCATGTACTGCTTTCTCGCTTTCTCTAATTTTCATATGATATATACAAAAAGTATTCATACAATATTCTGAATATTTCATCGACAATTACACATTAGCTGTGACAATAATTTTTTTAGTGTTTCGAAATATTCGGTATATTGAGAATACAAATCGAATTTTCTGAATATTTAGCATTAGCTGAGTATTCAACCGTTATATTCTCTTCGAAATATGTACATTTCTTGAAGATTTTTTCGTGCTAAAGACGATGATGCCATTGAATAGATTGATGATGCCATAGAACTGGTATAGCATTAAGATTTTGAGCAAATTAAAGTTGCATATATAATTTTTTGCTGCATTTAACATTTTTTACGACAAAACAAGAGCTTGTTTATAAATAAGATCTACGGTATCTTAAAGTACAATTTAAGAGCTTTCAAATGAATTTTAGTTTATCATCAAACGACTTTCATCAAATTAAGTGTTTGAATTTTATACTTTCTGTATAATTACACACAGTGGCTTGTATTTAGAACGCGCTTCCATCGATAAAAGCGCGCTTTTATCTCTGAAATTCTATAATATGCGTGACGTAAAATATAGTATGTTGGGGCGCTAATATCGTGTTGTAAGCGCGTTTTAAATATAGGTCAGTATATGTATGTATAATTTCAACAAAAATATCACTTTTTTCTTTTCGAAATGAGTACATATCCATGATATGTACTCTGAAAATTTATATATTCAAAACGTGATAATTTTGTTATTAGGATTTTAGGAAGTTATTAGGATATTCCCAGTTAACACTATTATTCATAGAAAATTCGATTCGTATTTCTAATATGCCAAATATTTATATGAATGCTTCTCACGAGAATCATTCGCGAACGAGTATACATCTCCATATAGAGAATCGCGACGGAGAACATTTGCTCGTTAACAAGAATCATTTGGGAAAGAATATAAAGAGCACAGCATTTCATCTGTCAAATAAACTCCAAAATTGAGCTTCAAAGTGAAAGTGTGAAATGCGTTTTTTAAAACAAAATTTTATTTAAAAATTGATTCAGAGATGACTGGACAATGAAATTTTTGAAAAAATTAAAATTTTGCACTATGTATATGAAACATTCTCGGAATATGTAATGATATATGTATAAGTGGAATTTTTAACCAATAATTGAATATTGCTTTTCCGTAAATGTTTCGCAATATTTTGGGGAATTTTAAGAACCTTTCATGAATATTTAGCGTTAACAGGATTTGTGTTCGTGTATTTGTAGTAGATATCCGCTGGAAAAGATATTAAAACTATAAAGGAAAAAACGTCAAATATATTTTGCAATATCTTTATGCAAAATCATTTTGTAAATATATATATTCTAAATTACAATGAAAAGAATTAAAAATAATATCACAAAAAAATAAATAAAATACAATGTTTTTACGTAAACATATCAAAACCAAAATATTCAAAGACATAATGAAAAAACTAAAAATAATACAATAATAAATAATTGTTATAATTAAGACCGTAATGTGAATACACAACAAATAAGAATATTAAAGTTTATAACGATGGAAACTAGACCATTAATGTTTAAATAATTAAATGTGAATTATATATACATATACTATATATGTACATGCATATATACCATATTTATAGTCATTCAGACTGCGCATCGCGCAATTGGTTTTCTGGACTTATAAGCACAATTAAACTACTGTAGTAATATCACGAATTAAACTGACAAGCAATTTTTAATAATTTTAATGTTCAATCCATTCATATCATATCCGTTCATATCATATTAGAAAGATTTTAATGTGCTAAAAAACTGTAAATAAATTTATCGTGAAAAATATTATCTCGGCCGGAAGTTCGGATCTCTAGTATTACCTTATGAGTGTAGTAAGCTTTTAGACTACAGAGGTAATGTTCTCTCAGCCGCGAGGGAATATTTTTCGCAATAAATTTATTTATAGTTTTTCAGCATATTAACTTTCTAATCGGATTGATAGGTCAATATATAACGTAGATAAGAAGATGAAAAGAATTGAATAGGTGAATAGATAATGTAGATAGGTCTCGATAAAAAATTGTTTATGCATGAATATGTATAAACATATATAAACACGCAGAAATATTCATAAACATGTATAATTATATATGAAATATGTCCATATGTTTATACATCCTTTTTTTTTATAAAATTACTTTTTAGTGTAATAGAAATAATAATAGTAATGTGAAAACATTAAAAATAATTAAAAAGATAATTTTCGCACAGTTGCACTATTGCACTTTGTTTTAGAAAATATCAAGTTTGAAGAAATAATAAAATTATTTAGAAGAGACCAGGGCTAATAGACTCATTTTCCGAATTTTTACAGACAAAATTAAGAGACTTATCGAAAAAATGAATTCTACACCAGTTACTACATATATTTGACTATCTAATAATATTTTAATAATAAAGGGAAATTGATAACTAATATGAAAAAAATGCATTTTTCTAATTATTATTTTAAGATTATTAAAATAAAGATTAATGTATTTTAAGCTATATCTTTGGCTACATATTAATAAAAATATTTTTATAAAAATATATTTTAAACACAAATATTCGCTTCGCAGGGCAAACAATACTTCTTTTTGCAAAATTTGTTCATTTTGTGCAAAAACACGTCGAATAAGCCTAATTTTCGAGATTAGACATGAGGGAACTAAACTTATAACATTTATCACTGAGGAAAATCTTTTTAAAGGAATAAAATTTTGAATAAGTACTATAAGAGTCGTCACTAAATGAGTCATACAGTTCCATGCTGTGATTAGTCTACTATCCCTATCCGTTTTTTAAAAACATTAATAATATAGAATAACAGAGACACATAAACAAAAAAAATCTATTGGACTTTATTAAGTAAGAATATACTTACTATCTAAGTAGAAATCAAATATCTCAGACAATCATATACGATAGTAAAACAAAAATTTTAAGAATAAAAATATTTACTTAGGTGTACGATTTTTTAAAATTGTGGCATAACTTCTATCATAGATGTGTTTCGCAACAAAATGTTACTTTATTATTATGTTATTAGCAGACTTAACGGCAGTCGCTGCTGCGTACTCAGATACGTTTATGCATGTCTCGCGAGTTTTGTTTTAATGTAGCCTCAATTATTTCTACTTACCCCTATATTCAACTGACTCTGGTCTCCCCTACGTATAATTACATATAAAATTATGCATAATTATGTATGAGCAATTTTTTTTACATTTTTCTAAACTTGTTTTTTTTTATGTATGTTTATACATATTTATACATATTCATACATGAAAAATTTTTTACCGGGGTAGATAGGCAACATAGATTATTATAAAATATTTTAGATAGTACGGAAGAGCAAGAAATGATTTATATATTAAAAAATTTTGTAATTAGTATTTGTATAACTACTCTTTCAGCTAAACAAAGCCAATGATTTGATCAATCATTAGTTTTTAGCAAATTATTTATAAACAAAATTTATATACAAAAAATTTTCTTTTTATCGAGAAAATGATATACGTGCATATTAAAGAAAAAACTTAGATCTTTCTATTTATTTTTAAAAGAATATCGAGCGATACTTTGTTTTCTGTATTCAAAATCAAAAAGAATACTTTTGTTATAATGTTACCCAATAAACGAGAATAGATTGAAATGGATTAAAATGGATTCAGAGTTTCAGAAATATGGATTCATGAATGTTAAAATGAATCCTTTTCAATTCTGAATGCATTTTTATTCATTTATAGGAATTGCATAAAGCAAATGTCTGTGCCTTTTCAATCCTGAATGCATTTTTATTTATTTATAGGAATTGCATAGAGCATATCACAATGCCTTTCAATCTAAAAATAATATTATTAGCATTTTCTATGCATCGTGAATGCTACTCAATTTAGAATTCTGAATAGGAAGTACAATTTTTTTAATTCAGTTAAATTAACAAATAATATCAGTAATTTCTGTGCACCGTGCATACTGCTCAATTCAATATTCTGAATATGAAATGCAATTTTTCAATCTAATTGAATAAAAAATTTTTATTTAAAAATAGATTAGAAATGCTATTTAAATTATTCAAAATTATAAGTAGGAAATTTTTTGTTTTAATCCAAGTAAGTTCAAAAAAATTGTAACATAAAAATAATTGAGCTATGTTCTTTTGTTTCTCTTTAATTAGAAGTAAAATGAATAATCAATGTCACAATTCGATGAAACACTCGCAAACCAAGTCGAATATTAGGCTAATCACGGCGCGCGACATCGGCCAAGCGAGATTAGATTATCCGACACTTACCCACTTGTCTTATAGTAATGTAAATTGTTTATATTTTATTATATCTGTTAAATGATAATATTTTTATTATATTTATATAATTTCGTTACTTCGTTTAGTTGGTTGTATTAGAATGTAATTGAAGTAGAGAATGAATAACACATTTACCAATTGAAGAAGTGATGTAGCCAGTAGAAGATTCATAATCCAGAGATCCCGAGTTCTCAAATCCCACTAAAGTGCGTTTTTTAATATCAATTTGAAGTAGTTAATTTCAGGTATAATTATTATAAATGTCTTAGGAATAAAATTTATAACTCTTAAATATGAATGTTTTTTTTTCAAATATTAAACTAATGTCAGTTCGGATCCAATCTATTTCAATCCATTCAATCCATTGTCATGATTTAAAGTACGCATTAAAAAAATTTTAATCCATTTTAATCCATTCTCGTTTGCTGGATAAATAATTTGATAAAATAAACAAGTATGAAAGTTAAAGATAAAGAGTCACTTTTTGAAAGCTGTTATTTTTAATTCACATTATAGAACTTTACAAAGTTCATAAAATATTTTAAGATTTGAATTTTTATTTGTGTGAATCTATAAATATTTGTTGGAATCTATAAAAATCGTTATCTAAACTATCAATCTGAAAAGTAGAGACTTCAAGCTTTAATGCTTTGTAGATCATTTTATTATGATCATTTTTTTATGAAGTTACTACTTTCTTGAAAATTGCTTATTTTTGGTAAAATACCCACAAAATTTGATGTGTAATCTCTTAATTCTTTGGCGTAGTATATTTAATATTTTATGTCAAAATATACGAAAATAAAATATGAAATATCTCGTTGATATCGAAATATTCCTTTTCCAATCATCTTTTTCTAAAACCTTTATGCGTATAGAATGTTCGAAAGGATCCATTATTTATTTATATTAAAAAAATGTATAAATTCATCAAAGAAAAAATATAAAAAATGAAATTTCACTTTTTTTAGTACATCATTACATTTACAAAAAAAAAGAGAAATATACATTCCCGCGAGAAAATGTTATATATATATATATAAATGGACATATTTTATATATAATTGTATATAAGATATTATAATAATTTTTTATATAATTATATATAATTTTATATAATTATATATAATTATATATGAAATATTTTTTCCCGGGTTATTTATCATTTAATTTGTTTTTTTTTTATTTTCAATGGAACAGATACTAGAACCTAATTATATAGTACATTATTATATATACTGAAATACAGAATATAAAACTGTGATCTATATAGACGTCACTGTCGATTAAGTGTAATTTATTGTGCGTGATGATTTCTCGCTACGATTTCTTAGGGTCATCTTTAGTGACCTGCGTTTTTTCTTATCGCAGCAGTGCATTCAATTAAACATAGGAAGGAAGAACATTATAGTCTACAGAAATACTGATCTTTATTCGTTATCTACGGTGTAAGTTCATTGATTTCTTTATCTTTTCGACTAGATTTTATCAGTGTCGATTGTATCATCAAAGAGATCTCTTCAATCAACTTGAAGACTAACGCTACCAAGTGAAACAACTGCAGAGTACAGCTTTATAACAGTTCCCTGGGCAAACAACGCTAGGACAATGAAACTGCTTATTCTTTTGACACTCTTCTATTGCTTTTGTGTCGATGTTAGCCACACCAGAGAAATAACGTATGTATCCAATTAATTTGCTTAACAAACGTGCACTCCTTCCTGGTGAAAAAATGCTCGTATGTTATAATATTTTTAAGAATCTTTTATATTGTGAATGTATGAAGATTTCTAAAAAAAATATTTTAAACTTCAGATTTTATAAATTTTCGAAAATTATAGAATGAGAAATCTTATTAGGAAATACAATCAAGTTCCCCCTCCAATTTAATAAATTTTAGATATGTTAAAATATAGACAAAAATAAGAGTTGCATATGTTTTTAAAAATTGATTTTTTTTTTAACGAAGGCTTTTACCTCCTTAATGTACGATTGAACACTTACAAAAAAATATGTGTCTTATTTTTGTCTGATTTTAATATATCCAAGCTTATTAAAATTGGGGATCCAGATAGCAACGTGTCTTGTTGTTGGCATGTTGTTTACTAAGTATGCTATATGTGTTGCTACTAGAATTGCAGCAACTGAGTCCTTATTTGTTGACAACTTGATGTCTTCACGATATGATAACATTGAGCCAACAGTAACAATTTGCCAGCAATTTGCCGACAACTTTAAAATTGTCATCATCAAAATTCATACTATTGCCATCATGTTGCTATAATAATATACAACATCATACAATGCTGTCATATTGCAAGTAATATTGACGCAGCTATCTTTCTGTTAAACTGCTGACAATACATACATTGTTGTTTGCATGTTGCTACAATATCATATATAATAATAATCGGTATATTCAAATCATTGAAGACAAATCTATGATAAGATGTCAGCATCATAAGCAATCACAGATTTGTACAATTTTGCTGAGATATGCTTTGCTATCTGGGGACATTCTGTTGTGTTTCCTTGTTAGAATATTTCAGTATGCAATAGTATACATATATAGTAAGAGGCAAAAAAACTTTGGAAAGGTTATCTCAGAAAGTATTGGTTTAAATGGAAAAATGTTTCAAAGAAAAATATTGTAGAATTTTAAAAATCTATTGACTGATGATATTGATTTGAGCTTTGGATGATCTTAAAGCATGTAGTCAAGAAATAATCTTTAATGGAAACTCCTACTTTTTATTACATAATATTTTTGCTGATATCGAGAGTTTTCTAAAACACTATAACAAAGTATTTTTTTTTGTTAAAATACTTTTTTATTACGTATAGCCTATACAAAATTTATGAAAATGTCGTGTTTATTTTTGCTGGGCCTAAATTAGCAGTGATATGTTAATAAAAAAACGAGCTTGCAATGGAGGAACATGAAATGGATGTTGTGAAAAATTGTCATAATCTTTTATCGTTTAATTAAGAAAATAGAGCCGTGAAAAAAATGCAATTTTCGATTTTAATTGGCACATGGAGGCAACTGGGAGTCACAGTATAACTACAATAGCGATAGTAGCTGTTAGCTTTGATGTTGGTGATTACCGATTACGTGATTGTCAGCCATGTTGAAGATTTTACGGACCGCTGAATTTGAACGGCATCAAGAGAGGTAAAAAATTGTTCATGCATGAATATATATAAATATGTATAAACATACATAAACACGTAGAAACATTCATAAACATATATAATTATATATGTCCGTACATGTCCATATATCCTTCTTTCTTTTGTAAAATTACGTTTTAGTGTAATAGAAATAATAATAGTAATGTGAAAACTTAAAAAATAATTAAAAGCATAATTTTCGCATTGTTTGTTTTAGAAAAAAACAAGTTTGAAAAAATGTAAAAAAAAGTTGCTCATACATAATTATGCATAATTTTATATATAATTATACGTAAGTAATTTTTTTACATTTCTTTAAATTTGATTTTTTTCTAAAACAACTAGTGCGAAAATTATCTTTTTAATTATTTTTATTGTTTTCACTACTATTATTCATTACTATTATTATTTCTATTACACTAAAAAGTAATTTTACAAAAAAAAAGGATGTATGAACATATTTCATATATAATTATACATGTTTATGAATATTTGTGCGTGTTTATGTATGTTTATACATATTTATGCATGAAAAATTTTTTACCGGGGCGTTGTAGTATTTCGCATATAAAGGCTGGTATTCATAGTTAGTTCCTATATTAAGACCATCTTAAGTAATGTCTTAAATCACTAATGCGACCTTCTAATTGATTCATGATATTTTAAGACTGTATTTAAGACTGTCTTAAATATAGATCCGCCTATGAATACCGATCAAAAGTATTTTTGAAATTCGGGTAAATTCTATATATATTAATTTTAGATATACTACTATATATATTAATATATAAGTCTATTTTTTGTTTCTAATTTCAATATATTTCTAGAATGAATCAAATGAAATCATAAAACAATATAATATGTGAAACATAATATTTGTAAGTCAACAATATAATTCATTGACAATTTCAGATAGCACAATGTTTAAAATTGGAACATAAAACATCTTTAAGATCTTTTTAAGACGCCATAACATAAATCTTTAAGATGTTTTATGCCCCAGTTTTGGACATGTATCAAAATTTGTGCTGCCGAAGATATAGGATAAGGATAGAGAAAACAATAAAGCAACGAAAAATTTTATTAATTATTGTAATACAAGGATGGTTCGATAAGTCTGGTAAATTTTTATGAAGTGCCACAATCCATTTGATGATATGACATTTGGAAAGTATCCTTCTTCAAACCCTTTCAGGTCAAATTTCATCCAGAATTAACGCATTATTCACGTACGGTAATCGTTTAAAGCGAGTGAAAAATTTAGTAATTGCCGCGTACAAAAATGAAAAAAAAAACTAATTTCTGTGCAATATTACAGAATTAGGCTTAAATGATTTTTCGTTCTATTCTAAATCCGAAAAATAAGATGGATAAGAAATCAATTCGATACCCAATTCTGTAATTTTGCACGGAAATCATTTTGTAGTTATATTATGATCTCAATCGTCGTTGCCATAGTTTTAATACTATAAAAGTCCGCCACATTCTTGGTTTTACAGCCAACGCATGCACAGAACAAAACTGAACTCATCCTGTTTGCTCATACTGTTGCTATTGTATGAGCACAGTATATACAGTACGTAACTCTATGTCGGTACCTTTGATGTTAGTGTTGGCCAAAACGGAGTGCACATGCGCGAAATAAGGAAGTTCCCTAATAACGCCATCTGACTTTCTTTTTCAATTGCTCTTTATTTCCCCCTCTCCCTCTCCATCCTCCCTCCCCCCTCTCTCTCTCTACGTCGTTTGTACATATATCAAATTATATATAATCTAAATGTAATAAAACCAAAAGAAATAGATTCATAATTGTAATGCAGTGTTCGCATAGATTTGTACATTCCGGCGAGCGACTTCCACCACCGCTCGGCCGAGCCGTCGAGCGCTCACGTGACGATCTGGTTCAGGAGCGTCCCTATATCAGAAATATACTGGGAACGCACCTTCCGCCAAATGATTATTGAAACATGTTTTATTAAATAATTTATTTCTATTAAAAGTTTCTATTGTTAATTCAGTGTTTATTCATTGTTCCTTAATGATATGCTTAACGTAGTTTTCTAATACATTACATAATTATGGTAACGTACATTTCGACAATATCTTTCTACATCATTCGTGAGCTACTATTGTAAGATGCGTTTTTTTTAAATGTGGTTTCCTCAGTAGGCCTATTCCATAAAAAGAAGAATCGAAAAGAAAAATCAAAATTATATCATATAATATGATATATAATTTTGCTTTCCTGCCAAGTCACATTCGAGTATTTGATTCTTCTTTTTGTGGAATAGGCCTGGGGAAACCACATTAAAAAAAAAACGCATCTTCAAGGAATATTTGTTTCAATTTTTAGATTCAACCAATTCAGCTGAATATGCCATTCCGTTCCGTAAAAATTTTCTCTATCCGTCCCATGTCGCTGGAATGAAATTTTAGTAACAAAATGTATCTCATTCTTATAATTCAATATTTTTGAGTATTCGAAGTAACGTTATAGATAAGATAATTGCACAAATTATGCATATTACTGCTTTAGTCGCAAATTAGCTTGCGACATACCCGAGGCGGCATACCTTCAGGATGCCATCCCATGTATACGAAATTGGAACGACGGAACGGATTTCTTACTAGAAAATTGAGTTCACTACAATTCCGTTCCGTAAAAAATTTCTCTATTCATCCCATGACAGAACGGAATGGAAACAGACGGAATGTTGCCTCAATTGCAAGTTAATTTGCTTGATTTAATCGATATTTCGTAATTTTAATGTGACTAAAGCAGCAATATACATAATTTATACAATTATCTTATTTATAACATTATTTTGAACTCAAAAATACTAAATTATAAGAGTGAGATATATTTTGTTACCAAAATTCCATTACGTTCCGGCTACATAGGACGAGTAGAGAAAATTTTTACGGAATGGAAATGGCATGTTCAGCTGAGCTGGTTGAATCTAAAAATTGAAACGAATATTCAGAAATTTTTTTTATAAATCTAACGATGGATAAAGAAGTAATGTTATTATTAATGTTAAAATTATTGCGAAAAACAAGAAATGTACCAAGTTGGAATGCTGTTTCGGTATTTAAAAGTGTGCGAAAATTTTATTTTGCTTATAATGTTCTATTGCAACAATACAAATATACAAAAAAAAAATGAAAATTCTGGATACAGTCAATGTTTACACAAAGAATGAAGCGCAAGTGACAATAGTGACATTTAATCGTTGGAATGCAAACGATCAATCGTGAGAAGTTTTTCAATTATTTCAGAATGACATCGGAATTATTTGAAGAACTGCTGGCATTACGTATATATAAAACAAGAGTATATCATTTTGAAAAAGAATTAAGAATTATTATTAATTTTCTTCTTCGAAGTTGTCAAATTCTCAACCATCAACAATAGCTGGATCGACGTAGCCTGCAATCGACATGACATTCCGTTGATTTCGTATCGTCTCTATAAACGGCCATAATTCCTACAGTTCCGATACAGTAGAGAAACTTCTTACGGAACGGAATGCTAGTAACTCATTTCTAGTAAGAAATCCGTTCCGTCGTTCCGATTCCGTGGGACGATACCTTGACAAAAATAGAACGATGCTTGTGTCGATTTGTGTCCTTAAATGGAAGGCTATGTAATTATACTGTGACGGAGTGGAGAGTACGGTCAGTGAGCATCTAGCAACACTGGCTTAGTTTTCACCAACTACAGTCGAGTATTTCTCAGTTACAGTCGAACAACAGGAGAATGCTCGATTAATTGGTTGATTCTTACATTCTGATCCGATTTAAACTCTCAGCGGAAACTAGGCTACTAGCATTAGTTATGTCTATCTGTATTTATTTTCTTTCTGCGTGTCAGGCTACTAGACTTTTACTATTACACTGCTAAAGTGCTAACTCCCCACTTTTTCTTATGTAAAAGTGTTGTCTGCGCGCAGTGGGTGCGCAGAATAAGACCGTCACGTACAGAAAAGAGATGCCAGGTCAAGTAATCTAGCGTTTCTGCAATTCAAAAGTATAGAAAGCGCGCAGTATGCAAATGTGCTCATTCTGCATATGTAGTACATACTTTTTGACAATAATTAAAAGGACGAATTAGCAGTCTAGTGTTATAATAGAAGTCTGCTGAATAGACGCAATCAAAAATTTTCTCTCACTGGGAATGAGGATATCGAGGCTATACCGAGCGCGTGATGGGATTTAACTTTTGAATGTCGTGTACTACCTTAAGTACATCTCGAATTATAATGATTTATTTTTTATTTTAATAAAAATGAACGTGAGAGAAACAACCTCCAATGGATATGACTTTTACATATCAATATCATGACTCTGAACATTTAAAAGGACATTAAAACATTTTAATCGGATAATTTGTATAATGTTAATAATGCTCAGTAATAATGCTCAGTCATAACTTTCAAGCCTCATGACTCAAAACGTACATACATAAAAAAAATTTTGTTTTAGTATTTTGAAAAGCTCTACAAGTTTCCATTTAAGATATTTTGTTGATCTTGTCCGTTGTTCAAGATTATCCAATGTTCAAATAAATATCACCAATAAATTTTATAAACCCAATAATTTTTGTTTAAAACATTTTTTCATTAAACCAACACTTTCTGAGATATTTCGTTTTGGAATCTTTACTTCTCATTTTATATAAAGAATTTTAAAAAAGATATAGAGTTTTTAAAAAGTACTTAAAATATATATATAAAAAATTTGAGAAATTTTCTAAAAAGTTAAAGTTGTAAAAAAATTAGGAAAGATTTTGATATTTATATACAGAAAATTTATTTATACATAGAAAAAATATGTAAAAAATTCTAAGAAAAATTTTTTATCGAGTTTTTTTTTCAAATAAAATTTATTTTATACTGCTATCCTATTTATTTTGTCCTCTTTGATCATATCAATCCCTACAGTCATGAAGACATTAAAGATGCTATGTTGAGCCTAGTACATATGATGCGAGAGAACACAGAGAAGCTGGAAAGGCATGAGGCGAGAGAACGGCAGCTGGGTGAGCAACTGAAAAAGACAATAACTATTCTGACAAAACGTGTAACCGTTGTAGACAATCTGAAACTGCAATTGATCAAGTTAGATGAGAAAATCACAGGAATAGAACATCTGATCGCACAGGTGATTTCATTGAACAAAACATAAGAAATTAATTTTTAGAGGGCTGATGATGTTTCTTTATATAGAGGGATGAGCGAGAGCGTATACAGATGCAAAAAACTGTGGACAGTTTAGAAGATCTAGAGAATCGCTTGGAGGGTTGGCTCACGAATATCGAAAATAAGGTAGGAGAGATAAACAGTCGTGCAGAAGTTACATCTGCTCCGGATAGTCTTTCTGACGTTCTCAACAAGTTAAGTGGCATAGAGAGCAACTTGATGGGAGAAGTTGCACGATTCAAAGAAGGTCTGCATAATAACATAGCAAAGATGAATAGAGAATCTGTTACGCTGATGGAGAAGACGCATACAATATTCTCAGAGGTGACTTATTTATAATGAAAATAATATAGGTATATTTTCCTCGCTGAAATTGTAAACAATATAAATATATTTTGAGTCGATAGGTGCAACATGTAGCCACCAAGATCGGAGACCTGGAAAAATCTTTGGAGAAGATAAAACAGATAACGCAAATCATTCAGGAGAAACCATCAGAGAGACAATTGGATTTATCTTCAGCCTTTGATAATCATGTCAGGACATTAGAGCAGATGCAAGAGTTGTTGGAAAGCACTTCTGATAGATTACGAGAATTACCCAGGTAACGTTTTGTACTCGATTTTCTTCTCTAAAAATTTTAATATTATAAAATTTTGATGAAATTTTAATGAACTTGACGTTTTATTAAATTTGATGAAATTTTGATAATTAAACAATGAAATTTTAATTATATTTTGCTGAGAAAATAATTTTCTGTGTTTAATGAAAAACAAATATATATATATATAATATAATATAATAAACATTTTAATAAAAATTCAATGAAAATGAAATGAAATTATATTAAACAAATACTAACTTTTTTAAACGAAAAAGTATGAGAACTTAATAATTGAATAGGGCGAGTTTTTTAATTAATTGATTGATTAATCGCATTGTGCGCGAATGTAATTTTGTTCCGTAAAAGTTTCATTTGTGCATAATGCGATTAGTCAATCGATGAATTAAAAAACTCGCCTATTGATAACTTCTTGATGAAACTATAATGAAAAAACTCAAATACTCTGTAATGATAAATTAATGATATTTTTTTGAAATTGTAATGATTCGAATTTTGTATTAGCTTTGGAACTTTTTGACCAATGATTGTGTGTATATTAAAATTTTAATAAAATTTCAACAATTTTATTTCAAGTTTGATTTTTTCATGACATTTTGAGAACATATAACATCCTTGTAATATTTTGACACTAATTATCGTTTTACGATGCAGGATAAACGAAGTGCAGACGCTCCACAACGAGACGCAAGCTACGTTGCAGGAAACAAAGCACGCGTTAAAGGACGTCTTTACACGGGGCATTAATAATATCGAGGATAGAATAACAGAGAGTAAAGAAGAAACGAAGGATTTAGTGACGACATTACGGTAAATCCTGATCTTATGACATAATGAGTACTAAGCATGATTGTCTTCTAATACTTTTGAACTTGGGCTCGGTAAAATAACCCAAACAGCACAGAAAGATTGCAGAAACATTGCAGAATGATTTCATTGAAACATTGTAATATTGCATGGTAGTTGCAAAACGTTGTTGCAAAATTCCAATAATGTTAAGATGTCCGCTTTTTGTTATATTGCAACAAAACATTCCAGCAATATTGCAATATAATGTATTTGGATAAATTTTTTACGAAGACTCTAAAATGAAAACTATTTCTATATACTATTCTACATATATCTCACTAACTTTAATTTTTCTACAAACACATCGCATTTTTAGTGATATGTGCTTTTCAAAAGCAATTTTTTTATGATAAAACATAAAATATTTTAATAAATATAATATTAATTCTGAAGGATAAATTTATTCATAAGGATAAAGTATGTATGTTTGTGCCCCGAACAAACTACAAATATTATCCACATTAATATAATAATACAGTCGCTTGGTAAGTTAATCATGAATTAAGTAAATCGCAGTAATTCTTTTTAATTCGAAACCACTTCGAGTTAATTGAAATCGATTGAAAAATGACGGTATGAAATTTATCAATAAAGACTCTGATTTATTCTTGAGTTCACATCATAAATACATCATTGATCACATAATTAATATTTTGATAAATCGTTTTCAGCATCTTAATTGCTTATCATCTTATCCGATAATGATGCATTGATTGTATCCAAACTCGATATTATACAATCTTTTGATTTCATATTTAAAATAAATGTAAAACTTAGCTAATGAAATGGCCGTCAAATAATAGATCAATAAATTTTTATTTAAATTTCAAATGAATTATATTAATTATTATATCATAAAAACGACTATTAAAACGCTGTACTAAAAATTTATATTTTTTATATTATTATTATTGTAACAATTAAAGAATTACAGTTTTGCAATGTTTGTGGAATATTATAACCATATTACTGACATTTTGCAGATATATTGTTAATTTACTGTTAATTTCTATAATATCTCTGTAATGTTACATTGCAATCTGCAATATTGCAACATTGCAGTAATATGCTTCAATCTTTTGTGATGTATGGGAACCGATACAATTTATTTAAAATATAAAATCGTAGGGGTCGGTAAAAACTGATATGACCTATAAAATAGATTTTGAAAACTTATTTGAAATATTAAATAAGAAATAAATCAGGAAAAGTTATGGTGAATTTAAATGTTAATGTCTAATGCCCGATTGTCATCAATTTTGATAAAAATTAAATTTTGATAAAAATTAAATTACTCTAAATTAATGATAAAAAATACTCTAGATTAATGATCAAATTAATACCATTAAATTTCATAAAAAAATTTATTGCCAAAAATAAATGCTTTATTAAGATATTGTATAATATACAAGATATTGTGAATATACAATAAGTAAAAAGTGATGCCTACTGGTCGAAGCTGAATCTTGAGTGTTTTAAATAATTTCATGTGAATTTATATACCACGTTTATAATCTCTTAAATTGCGCTGAATTGATTGTCCAAATTTAGAAACGCAACTGAACTGCCATAGTAATATCAAAAATTGATTAGCAATTTAATTTGATGTTCAATTGACATTATTTTAAGAATATCTTAATGTATTAAAAATCTGTAAATATTGCGAAAAATATTACATTAAAGTTTTCTTAAAATGATGCTAATTAAGCACCTATAATTATTAAATTGCTTAAGCAATTTAATTTGTGATATTATTATGGTAGCCTAATAAATGAGAATGGACTAAAAATTGCAATTCATTTTAATTTATCCAAGTTTGTGCTTTAGAGCACGGAACATGATTGAAATGAACTGAAATGAATTAATATCTGAGGGGATAAATAAATAATTTGTAGTAATTATTTAGAACGCTCTCTTTTACTTCCATTTTGATGAAATTAAACTCATTCGACGCGTTGCATGAAACGAAATCCTACTGAAAAAAATCACGTCACATAGTTGCATGATAAAATCATGTAAATCATGTAAATGTATTTAAAACACGTAAATCATGTTCAATCACAAATTGTTCTAAATTATAGTGTGTGATTTTTTTAAATTACGTAATTTGAAAAGTATATGATGATATGTTTTTTTTCTTCTATTTCTATCATTCAATTCTTTAAAATTTGGCAACTATAAAACCACATGATGGATGAAATTATTTCTAATATCATGTGATTTTCAAATTACGTCATTTAAAAAAATCATGTACTAATTTGAAACAATTCATTACGTGATTTGTATATTTTAATTACATGATTTCATTGTAACGTTGACATGGTTTTTTTCAGTAGGGAAGAAGTTGACAAAAAAGTATCACTCTGCTCCGAGATATTAATCGTTAAAGTTGACAATGATTCAAATTTAGGAATATACTATATAATTCTTCATTTTAATTAATGACTTCCTTTAACAGGATGAATCTGGCCAATAATGCAGAACGCGTTAATCAGGAACTACAAAATCTGGAAAAGGGTCAGTCCGTGATGGTTTCTATGGCCGATCATGTGCTGGACACGAAGAAAAGGGTGGAGTACGGTGTACATCAGATTCTACTGGAAGTGGGTGATTTAGTGAAGACTCAAGGCGTTAATATTAACAGCACTCTTAGTCAAAGATTTGATGGAATCTCAAATGATATCATGGATAATCAAAACGGTGCTTTGGCGAACCTTACCAGCAAAATGGAACAGGAAATGAACAAAGTAAAAATTTGATATTTGCTAATTATTGCTCTACTATCTAGTCGTTGCCAAGATTTGTTGTTACCAACTTTGTTACAGGTTTGGCGGCAGATCAATGTAATGTATCAGCAGATGACAGAAAGCGCTCGAGCTCTAGATAAACTGCATGAACAGAATGAAGCTTATGTTAACGGCACAACGTCCACTATGGGTGGAATGGAGAACAAAGTAATAAGAAATATGATACATTTAAATTAAAGTATATGGAAATTAATATAATTTCTCGAATATATATTAAATAATCAATTAAATTTGCATTGATTTATTATCATCTTATTATTACTTGATATACATTAAATTCATTTAACAATTATTTTTGTGGCTAATTTAACATGATTAGATAATGATAATTTGATATTCATTCTTAACTAATAACATCCAATATATATTATTTTGAATTTATTTATTTAAATACTTGCCAAAGATTGCAAAATTAATCGGTTAAATATTTCAAATTCTACAGGTAGGTGAAATAACGAAACGTATGACGGAAGTGGATGAAAACTTGAACTATCTGCTCGGCCGCTTATCCTTAGTAACGCAAGAATTCAATCAGATTAAAACAGGCTTAGGAAACGCTTTAGACAATATCAAGGCTTCTTTCAAAGTGGTTCAGGACAAAACATTGAATCTGTCTCATCCGGGTCCTCATCCATTGCCGGAGAATTATAAAAACCCAAACGAATCCGAAACCAGAAAGCCAGACGGTAAGCCTCCATCGGACTTCAAGAGTCACATCGCCAATGTCCCCTCCAATTGACCTCAATACTTTCCAAACATTCTAATTAATTGCATTTATTTACTTTGTGACAATATAAAATTTCATAAATACTAAAAGTTTTATAATTTATTTCTTTTTTTTGTTCTCTTATAATCACCCAAATTCAGCTTTAAATATTTTGTTTTATAACTGTTTACTATATTAATTTTTCTACTATACAAACTGTTTGTTTTAGTTGTGTCCATAAAATAAGCCATTTGATTCTCAGATCATCAGGTTGGCTTGAGTTAAATCTCAATCAGACAGCCATCTTCATCCTTAGCGAATTAACATGCGGCACTGCCTTCAGCATTTCATCATCATCAGATTGTAGTACACTTTAATGAATTTTCGAATATATATATATTGCTAATATAAATATATTAAAAATAAAAAAAGCAGCTAAAATAAGGAAATCAGTTTGCACCGTAATGAAAAGTGTTAAATTTATTTTTCTAGAAGTGTTGCTAGATAATATCATTTTTTCGCATGTATTTTAGTACATGCATTGTATTTTTGTACTAATGTGAAGCTAAATATAACAATATTTTGTATTAAATTGTTAATAAAATCTTAATGAATTTTAATAAAATCTTGAGTCTTAATAAACAGTAATAAAATCTTAATGAAGTTTTAATGAATTATAATGAAATAATAATGAAATAATACTGAAAGTGAGTTAATTGATATAGATATCTATAAAATTAAAATTCAGTAATATTTTATCATTAATCATTATAATTCAAGAAAAGATTTCCATCAGAGAGAGGGTATATATAACAAAATAATATTTATCAAACAGAATTAGAAATATCCCTTACGAAAAAGATCGACTGCCGAATGGCCCCTCTTCTCCGCTATTAAATGATGAATTCTAGTGGTTATTTATGGAATTATTTGCTCGTTATACCAGACGCTAATATACCAATATACAATATGATCAGCGTTTATTAAAACGCATTTTTATTTTCAAACATTTTGAAACATTTTTAAGGTATATTTTCATTTAATTGTACATACTTCTTCATTTTTCTTCAACTTAAATATATCATCATATGAATAAAGAAAAATAAAGAAGATTAAGTTGTATTAAATGATAAATAGACAAAATCAATAATAAAATCAATAAAAATAAATCAAAAAATATTTAAATGTTTTCAATAAATATATTTTCTTAGACGGCTATAATTATTGAACTTAATATATCATCGATAATCAATGAATTCTGATGATACATTAAAAAAATAAGGTTATAAAGAAGATCAAGTTATAGTAAATAATAAACAGATAATATCATAATAAAATTAATAAAAGAAAGTACTTTTAAATGTTTTCAACAAATATGTTTTCTTAGATGATAGCTATGAATAAAACTGTTGTAAAACTGAAGAAAGAGAAAAGATATTAATAAGAAGTTAGAATAAATCGAAAAATACAAATTCATTTAACTCTTTTGCACAAAAAAGGATAGAGTTTTAAACGCTAAAGTATCAACACTTAAAAATAAAATTAACAATGATAAGTATAAATAAATAATAATAAGTATTAAACAGACATGTCAAATTTTCTTACATTTAGAAAATATTTATAGACATACAATTCTTATTTTTCAAAAATGCATAATGTGACTTACACACATTTTTAGTTAATAAATGTAATTCTCTTCTCGCATATCACATTCTAATCATAACTTGCGTTTAAAATTTGCTACAGTGAAATTTGAAATTTAAAAATAAGTGAAAAAAAAAATTTATTATAAAATCGTAAATATTATGATAAAACTATGGCAGTAGTGCATCACTTTTAAGTAAAATAGTTTCGTTTTAAACTTAATAATTTAATTAAATTTAATTTTAATTTAATTACATTAAATAGTATTATAATATGCAATAATGTGCAATAAATAACATTATTTATGTATAATCTATTTATTATTATATTTTTTTCTAATTTGAGCATTTTCAACGTAAATACAAAATTTAAAAATTAATATAACTGAAAAACTGTAATGGCTAAAATATTAGAAAAACGGGAACAGCTAAAAGTACTAAAACATATTAAACCAATCATAAATGTTATCGCACTCTGAAAATTTTTACGTATTCTGAAAACTATCGAAAAAAAGTGTGACAACCTCAGTATTCACGACTGTATGTATGCATATTTTGCAGCATTTGATCTGATCAGCTCATAATGACCATAAATTGATCTGTTTTAATTATACTGTCTCGTATATTATATTTCTTATTTAGAAAGAAATAAAAAAAAAGAAAAGAATACAAAATTGCGGCTTGTTGACAACCGATGCACCAGCACATGAGGGCACTGTTCGGCGGTGAAAAAAAATTACTGTTCAAAAATTGCTGCAGATCGCAATTTTTGAACAATAATTTTTATTTCCAATAGTAATTTTTATTTTCTTGTTGTGCCTTGAGAATGAGTTGATAAACGAAGTGGATATTAGTGAAATAGTAAAGCAAGATTTTATAATTGATATTTGTCTAATTACCCTCCCCCCCTTCCCCATTTTCTTTGGTTTAGGAAATTCGTGTTATATTTATCCTTTTTAAGCGAATTTCTAATTATCATTTTTATACTATAATTAAAAATGTCTATCGCTCCTCGTTTGGCACAGAGAACTCCTTGTCTAGCATATGTTAAAAGTATTAACTTCAAATGCAATTATCTTTTGAACATGCTTGATTACTCCCCCCTCAAAATGATACGTTTATGTATAGAAAATATCATTATTTGCAAATAGTAAAAGCTTCAAACAAATCTTAAGAAAGTTCATTTTGTAATACAACCATAAAAAAAAACTCAAGAATTTAAATAATGTTTTTAAGATCTCATGCAATCATAATATAAATTGTATCGTATCATTAATAAATACAAATGAATTTGCGAATCATCAGTTTGCGCTTTGATTATCTCGAATATACTATTAAAATCCATTTTGTATTCAGGATATTTAAATATATTTCATTTTTCTGAAGGAGCATTGTCATGACTAATCGTTTAAGTGTAAAATGGAAATTCAAATTATATAAGACATTCTATGATCGCACAAAGGTAATGAGTTTCTTCTTTAAAACAGATAATATGTATACGTGCAAAATTACCATTGTAAAATCAACAACAGGATTGTTTATGTAGTTTAAAATATACAGTTATTACATAACATATGATTTTATTATAATTACATTGGTATAAGGTACAATAAGAAGAACGATCCGCTGGGCAACAATGAATAGATGTGGTCGACAATGATCATCCGTATTCTTTATCGATAATTACCTTTACAAATGTCGCAAATGTCACTTATGCAATCATCAGCAAATGAGTGTGTATCTTCATATACACGTACAATACATATGTGATATATGTGTATGTGTGTGATGATCCATGTTGGACCGAGGAAAAGCTTGTTGCTTAGGTTAAGGAAACTATATCAATAAATTAATTAACGTTCGTAAATATACAGTCGTGTTATATAAACTATAAAGAAAGAAATAAAAATAGATATGTAGTTTTAATACAGTTTGGTAAATGTGTAGCATAAAGGCACTTGAATAATCGTCTTATTCTGTTGTCATCTTTTATATCTAATTTTCCCCTATTTCTCTCTCTTTCTTTCCTCTCTCTCTCTCTCCCCACTCTCTTTCTTCATCCTTCTCTTCTTTTTCTCTTCTTTTCTCGCGTTTTTTAATGTTGTAATATAATGTAATAAAGTATTATTGTGTCCATTGAGAAGGAGACAAAGAAGAGATAAAGAAGAATCATGATGAAGGATGAATGTGATTGGTGGATGAACATGATTGATTCTGGACACATGTCTTTAAAAGCACTTGCGGTGGACGATGCCAGGACCAGATTCGTCGTACTCCTGTTTGGAAATCCACATCTGTTGAAACGTGGACAGGGAAGCCAGAATGGAACCACCGATCCATACAGAGTACTTCCTCTCGGGGGGAGCGATAATCTTGATCTTGATGGTTGAGGGCGCAAGGGCGGTGATTTCCTTCTGCATACGATCGGCGATACCGGGGTACATGGTGGTACCACCAGAAAGGACAGTGTTAGCATAAAGATCCTTGCGGATATCAACGTCGCACTTCATGATAGAGTTGTAGACGGTCTCGTGAATACCACAGGATTCCATACCTAAGAAGGAAGGCTGGAAAAGAGCTTCAGGACAACGGAATCTCTCGTTACCAATGGTAATGACCTGACCATCAGGTAACTCGTAGCTTTTCTCAAGGGAGGTACTAGCGGCAGCGGTGGCCATTTCTTGTTCGAAATCCAGAGCGACATAGCAGAGCTTTTCTTTGATGTCGCGGACGATTTCTCGCTCAGCCGTAGTAGTGAAGCTATAGCCTCTTTCGGTGAGGATCTTCATGAGGTAATCAGTAAGATCACGACCAGCCAAGTCCAGACGCAGGATAGCATGGGGAAGAGCGTAACCTTCGTAGATAGGTACGGTGTGGGAGACACCGTCACCGGAGTCTAGGACGATACCAGTGGTACGACCGGAAGCGTATAGGGAAAGAACGGCCTGGATGGCCACATACATGGCTGGGCTATTGAAGGTTTCAAACATAATTTGCGTCATCTTCTCACGATTAGCTTTTGGATTTAAGGGTGCTTCAGTGAGAAGAACAGGATGTTCCTCCGGTGCAACACGCAATTCATTGTAGAAGGTGTGATGCCAGATCTTCTCCATGTCGTCCCAATTAGTAATAATACCATGTTCTATAGGATACTTTAATGTCAATATACCTCTCTTACTTTGCGCCTCGTCGCCAACATAGCTGTCCTTTTGACCCATACCGACCATCACACCCTGTAAACAAATGGAGAATAATCTAGTTAGGAGTGTTTCTTAGTTTGAGTCGAAAGATATTGTGTGTGTGTGTGTGTGTGTGTGTGTGTGTATACACTATCTATCTTTTAAAAATTGTAACATAAAAATACTAGGATAATATACGATACATACATATAATGATATAAAAGATAATATAAGATATGATATAAATATTATTATGTTGTTCATAATATTTAGATTACATTGATGATTGATTTCTTTAAATGAGAATTCAATGTTTTAACCAACCTGATGACGAGGGCGGCCGACGATGCTAGGAAACACAGCACGCGGTGCATCATCCCCTGCGAATCCAGCCTTGCACATACCGGATCCATTGTCCACGACTAGTGCCGCAACATCATCGTCACACATCTTGGTTGGCCGTTACTGTTACTTTCTGCGAATACACACCGCAAAATGCAGAAGAATTTTGAAGGATAAGTTTAAATTCACGATGAATCAACTAATTAATTATTAACTCAATTACAATTTGTATATTTTAATAATTATACCATAAAAAGAAAAGTTATACAGTCATTCTACATTATAATTAATATTTGCAAATATTCAAAATAAATTTAAAAAATATTTATATTTTTTAATGAATGAATTTCAGAATTTTGGTTATGAGAGCTCAAGATGATAGTAGATTTTTTTTTAGCTTTATAACTATTATCGCGTTCACATCCATTTATGCACAATCACTAGATATCACTTTACGTCATATACGGTTACGCAAACCTCACTCAATTCTCAAAGTTCTCCTTGAGAATTTTCGGAAATTATCGGTCTGATCGATGCTTCCCATCAACCATCCTGACACTCGAAAGCTTTGAGCTAAAGCTCTAACTCAGTTTTAACTCAGTACCATTTATTCGAATCACTACAGAACTTATCAACTGATACTAAAGATCCTCGCGATTTTAGCGAAACTTAAAAGAAAAAACTTAGAAGAGATTTTCAGAAATCGGGATTTTCAATGCGCGTGATACCAAGTAGATCGATGTGGTTCGCGATTTTTTAGGAATAATGAGGTATGACGATTTACCGTTTGCTAAGAGTCGAGGGAAAGAGATCGTTTAGGCGACGATCGTTTAGGGTCGCGTATAACGTCGTGCAAGAGGCTGGCGAGAGCGGCAAGTGGCGTGGTACCGGCTCCGTGGGGTCCCTTTATCCATATCGGTCAGCGGCCGAAAATAGCAATCCGCCCCTTACATGGAAATCGGCTGTTCGCGTTAATGTCGGGCTGAGAGCCCGCGCCGCCCATTCTAGTCAAGCTAGTCCTTAGTTCGCCCTAAAGAGAGGAGCAACGGTGGAGAGAGAGAAGAGTGAGAAAGAGAGAAAAGACGCCGAAGCATCTTGCTACGGCGGTGGTGACGACGTCGACGCGGTGGTGACCGACGGCCTCTGGATCCAAATAAGGACTCGTTACGCGACAGGGCCGTCCATTGTTATCGTGGGCCTCGGTGAAGAAATGAAGCTTTAAAGAAAAACAAGGAATAAGATGTGGAAGGGTCGAAAAATAAGCGAGATTCGAATAAAATCTTATAAAACAGGATGTAGTAAAGCTTAATTAAAGAAATAGAGATTCAAGCAAAACAAAAAAAAAATCTATGTTCAAGAAAAGCAAATTTTAAAGAACTAACTCTACTGAAGATCAAGTCTCGAAAAATATGAACTAAAAATATTTAATCTTGAAAGAATAAACTTCAAAATATTGAACTTTTAATATGGAAGAATCGAGATTCTTAAAATATTTTGATTTCGAAAAAGTAAACTTTGCAAGATAATTAGTTCGCTATGATGAGTTAAGAATTTTGAAGCGACATCTTGTGCTATATTTTTTCAAACAAAATTGTGATTTTACAATGCAAAAGACAAATCTTTTTCTTTAGAATGGAGTAACAGGTTTAATTAGCGTATTAATTACCTGAAAAATAAATACTTTCTTTAGTTGTCATTCTTTCATATAGAACAGATATTATTTATTAAATGATCAAGATTGCGCTGCCAAGAATAATAACTCACCAATTCTTGGCGCGTGTTATTAATATTGGCAGCGTTCCCAGAATCCGTTGACATAATATGATATTCAAATATATTAGTAGGAAAGAATACTAGTACAGCTAATGGACAAAACTGCAAATTTGTTATAATTGGCAGGTGCACGGGGCAACTCCCTTGCTTGAGCCATCGTAAAGATCCCCTCTTCTACCTTTCATCGTCGGCTAAGCCGATGCTGATGTTGTTTCGCATTGTCGAGTTTCAACCCCGTAAGGGCGCATCTTTTATTGTTGAACACCTCTCACTCGTCATCGTTACGTTCGTCATCAGGACTTCAGCATGAGTGAAAAGGCTGATCTTCACCAGGGAAAACACTGAAGGTGAATTCTGTTTTTTTTTTACCTCAAAAAAGGAAAAATTAAAAAGTAAAATCTCTTGGGAGGATTTAATTAGAAAGATTATGATCGCATCTATTAAGAAAAATTTAGAATCCTTTTACATTTATCAGTAAAATTTGACTACATATCCGTCATTAATTTATTGAGATCTAAAGACACGAAAGAATTTATAACTACTGTAATTATAGAATAATTTAGCAACAATTAAAGCATTCGCAAGAATTATTTTTTATTCCTCGTATGAGAATATGTAATACAATTAACTTAAACACAATGCAATTACTTTTCTCTAGTTGTATTTCTAACCATATTATATAATAAAATATTATGTTATATTGTTTCTATTGAAGAAATGATATCGCAAAATTGTATCTTGGATTTTAAGCATTCTCAGTGAGATATGATAATGGAATCGATGGCGATTCGACGTCGAAATCATCAAATCAACATCGATGTCGAATCGACATCGATTTCATTGTCATTCTCACTGGGTTGGAAGCAGCCAGATTTGAAATATCTTCGAATGTATTTTATGTAATCTTGATTAAGGTTTACTTTTCATAATATTGTCGTACATAATACGGATGACGTTTGCTACAAAATTAAAAATAATCTGAGTGATAAAGAAGAATACAATTTTCACTTTTATACGATCAATTTTGGGAATTATTTTATTTCTATATTATTTTATCTATTTTTTTGGATACTGAAAGTTATCGCAATAATGACGCAACACTAAAAAAAAATTGATATAAAAATTGGTTAAAATAAAATCTTTATTCATATCGTTACGAAATAGTTGGCAGTTATGATTCAATCATTTAAAAATTATGTAGAGTTATTGATTCAACTCTCTGAATTAATTTTTAATCGAAGCATAATTGACGATTTCTTACAATGTAAATAAGGATTTTATTAATTTTTTTCTGCACTAATTTTTCCTAGAGTGTAGCGTTATTATTATGATAATTTTCAGTTTCCATTAAAGAAGAATACATAAGAAAATGTAGAAATAAAACGATCCCCGGGTTGCGAAAAAAATTGTCCCTCCTTTGGAGAAACTTATAGTTGCATTATAATTGTGATTTTAATTTTAAATCAAATTTCTAACATATTAATAAAAAGTAATATTGATAATTATACTACTTTTGTGAAGAGACCGACGAGAAAACAAGTTACGAGGTATATGATACACGTCTTTATTTTGAGCCGTTGCATTATATACGTATACGAACATAAAAACAAAAGTTCCGCGCATCCATCTTTGCACCACTAAACTCATATCTGCGAGGGCGCTAATGCTACTTTTACTTTAATTTTTATCTACAATCCAATAATAATTATAATAAATATATTTTTTATTTTGATCATGCAATATATACAACAACGTGCATTACATGCATATTAATTATGCACAAATTTCAAATCCTATAAATCCTATTTTCATGCTTATTGTTAGTATAATTTTATATCGTTATGCAATGACATTTTAAAACTTTAATAAGCAGATTTTTATGAAAAAGAATGTTTTTAATGACTTTATTTCTTTCGTGGAATCCTAGCCATCAATTATATATTTATGATTTACAAAGCATATAAGTGTGTACTTTCACGTTTAAAATAGTTTTATACATCTCAATTTTATCGACAGTAAATAGAAATTTAAAGAAAGAATTAAAAAAGATTCATTTAGATTAAGAAAGTAATAGATTATTTTTGTTATTAAATTAATTAAATGATTAATTTATTTAAGTAATAAGCCAAAGGTTTATATAAATTGGTTTATATAAATAAAAAGTAAAATATATCCTCTTTACACATACACACGCACGCGCGCGTATTAATTCAGTTAAATATTGCTAATCAGTATTTGTGCAAATATGAGGGTTGAAGAATGAAAATTACGAATTGCTCGATTGTAAGAGAGAATATAAGATTGATTTATTCCATAGACGTAAACTTATATACAAAAGATGACGTATATGCTCGTATAATAGTTGTTGATAAAAGACTTGCCGCCACGGACCAATTACGACAACAGAATATTTGACTAACGGAGACCCAACTAGACGAAGCGATGCGGCAGTGAACGGTACAACTTAGGGAAAGGTAGCAATAATAACAATAATAATAGTGAATAGCATCGAGCGTAATTGCTTAGAAGCACTTGCGGTGGACGATGCCAGGGCCAGATTCGTCGTACTCCTGTTTGGAAATCCACATCTGTTGGAAGGTGGACAGAGAAGCCAAAATGGAACCACCGATCCATACGGAGTACTTCCTCTCAGGAGGAGCGATGATCTTGATCTTGATGGTCGAGGGCGCGAGAGCGGTGATTTCCTTCTGCATACGATCGGCGATACCGGGGTACATGGTAGTACCACCAGAGAGGACATTATTGGCGTAGAGATCCTTACGGATATCGACGTCGCACTTCATGATGGAATTATAGACGGTTTCGTGAATACCGCAAGATTCCATACCCAAGAAGGAAGGTTGGAAGAGAGCCTCTGGTGTGCGGAACCTCTCGTTACCGATGGTGATGACTTGACCATCGGGCAACTCGTAGCTCTTTTCGAGAGAGGTGCTGGCAGCAGCGGTGGCCATTTCCTGTTCGAAGTCCAGAGCGACATAACATAGCTTTTCCTTGATATCGCGGACGATTTCTCGCTCAGCCGTGGTGGTGAAGCTGTAGCCTCTCTCGGTGAGGATCTTCATGAGATAATCAGTAAGATCGCGACCAGCCAAGTCCAGACGGAGGATGGCATGAGGAAGGGCGTAACCTTCGTAGATAGGTACGGTGTGAGAGACACCGTCACCGGAGTCTAGGACGATACCGGTGGTACGACCGGAAGCGTATAGGGAAAGGACAGCCTGAATGGCGACGTACATGGCCGGGCTGTTGAAGGTTTCGAACATGATTTGCGTCATCTTTTCGCGATTAGCTTTCGGGTTGAGGGGCGCTTCAGTGAGGAGGACAGGGTGTTCCTCTGGAGCGACACGTAATTCGTTGTAGAAAGTGTGATGCCAGATCTTCTCCATGTCATCCCAATTGGTGATGATACCGTGCTCGATCGGGTATTTCAATGTCAGAATACCTCTTTTGCTCTGGGCTTCGTCACCTACGTAGCTGTCCTTTTGACCCATACCGACCATCACTCCCTGATGGCGAGGTCGACCAACAATTGAGGGGAAGACGGCGCGAGGAGCGTCGTCTCCGGCGAAGCCGGCTTTACACATGCCGGAGCCATTGTCTACGACCAGGGCAGCTACTTCGTCGTCGCACATTGTTGTTTTTCTTTGATTTTAACACTCTGTAACACAAATTGTAACGTCTCTTACTCTGTAATTTGTAATTTTTGTATATCAATTCTGAACAATAATCATTTATACTGGTTGTCATTATATTAATATAGTTTTGTTAACAGAAATTATTGTTATATTATCATTTTCTGTAAATATTTACATTATTTATCGCTAACATATTCTCATTCGATAGAATAATAGTTAGAATTTTATGAAGTTAACAATAAATTATAAGTAAATTATAATTGTTATAACTTAAAATGTTATTCTAGTATCACACATGATTCCATTGCATAAACAATAATAAGATAGAAAAATAAATTAAGATAAAAACTAAAAATAGTTTTTTTCATAAAATCACATCTTTTTTCCTGTAATATTTTCTCTTGAACAAAAAATAAAATTACACACGTGTAATTAATAAAATATCAATTAAATAATTCTGCTACAGTTATTCAATTCTTTGCGAATAAAAGTTTTAAATTATTGTATTATTTAATAGCAAGAGAAAATAGTATAAGCATTAAAAATAATAACTTGATCTAATTACAGTTTAATTGCAGGTCTTTTCAAGACTTTTCTGGAGTAACTTGCATAATTTTTTACGCGAATAAAATATTCAGATTATTTTAAAGTTTGGAGTTCAAAATTAAGAAGCGATAGAAATTATTTGTAAAAAAGTATTCATACATTTGATGATAGTCGAGCGAATTTCGATAAAGCTAGTCCCCGGTGAGCGTTGTGCGAAGCCAGAATTGACCTAGTTGCCTATAAAGCGGTAGGCAAAGCGGTCCCGACGTCGCGGCGCTATTTTTGCCTGGCGCGTCGCTAACTTTAGATGTACGGCCGACGGACGCTCCCTAATAAGTTCAAGCGACGATTATGGTGGCCGATGCTACCACTACCGCCGCCGCAGCCGACGATGACGACGGATAAAACATAACGTCCCGCCGCGAGGCAACGCCGAGCATGCCAAAATTATGCCTGCCTGAAGAAAAGGACCAAAACGCGATCGCGCGGCCGAAGACCTCGACTATGCAACTATGAGCCCAATCACGAAGAGACGTCATTCGTTCCACGTTCGTATGTATTCGCGACTTTTATGACCGACACTGGTAATGTTAGTTTAACGCTAATGTCAACTTGTACCTCATCAGTTGTAATTCTAGATTTTAGAAAGAGCTTAAGAGAGGCGGTCGAGCCATGTTTAAAGTTAAGCGACGTTGAGGGAGGATCCTTAGAGAAATGAGTATAATTTTAGGAACCAACTGAGAAGACAGTTGAGGGAGCAATCCACAGAAGACGAGTCCTTTTATGGTCATCGAACGATTCGCGAAGTAATATAGTATATATTCATAATTTTACTGATTAAACATTTTTTTAGCAAAAGTAAATGAAATGTTAAAATGTTTTAATTTTTGTAAAATAATTTCTATATTTTTTAAATTTAGATGATATTTCGATTTTTTTTCTATAGATTATCAGGAATTTCTATCCCGATATTTTGGAATTATATTAAGTTATGAAAGCCTAAATTTTAAAGTTTCTATTATTTATTAAAAATTCTTCTTTTTACACATATTTTATTAGCTAATCTTGCTTATATTTCAATTTTTTTATTTATTAAATCTTGCAAGGATAATTTATCAAGGCTAATTACATTAAAATAATTTATCTTAACAAAATTTATGGCTTATATAACAGTCATTTTTTAAGTATCATTTAATATTATTAAAATGTAGATATAAATATTATAAATATTAATAAAATTTAATTAACAAGAACTTTTAACATTCTTTTAGAATATTATTATATCTTCAGATATTATATGACAACTAATGTTTCTAAAATTAATACGTTAAGTTAAGCGTATTGTTAGAATGCTATATTCGCAGATTAATATTAATTTGTTGCAAATAGGATACTCGTTTCCTGCTCATAATTTTTATGAAACGTAGATGTACAAAAATGATGACTATAATGAATGCGAGCAACTTGACGATACGCCAAGAAGCAATCTCAACTGATACAGTGATCGCTGAGAACTTGAACTTCTTCCGAGGATTCAATAATGGGTCGAAGAACTTTTTTGAGGCAAGTAGTATATTAAATAAAAACTAATGAAATATGTAGGAATTATACGAATATTTTTTTAACAATTTTAAATTTAATTTATATATATAAATATAATTTATATCGATTAAAAAATCAAAGTAAAAAAGTAATAAAAGACAAAGAAGAACGAACATGTAATAAAATATATGAAAATATGAATAATTTAAAAATGTTTCTGTTAACAAACTGAATCTTTCAAGTAAATATGAAAACGGAAAATATATTTGAAAAATATGTTTGATACTTGAAAATATATTTGACGTTATGATACGTCTCTTAATCCATTTTACTAATTAAAATTTAAATATTATTTTAACTAAAGAAAAAATTGTGTTTGTAGTTTATAATTACAAATAAATTAAAAAACAAGTAGATTTTTGTTTGCAGGTTGTTTGTTATTAAATTTAATTTAATTTAATTTAATAATAAATAAATATAACTTTAAAAGGAGAGTACTTTCATGTTTTCGCAATCATTTGTTGTATGGAATTGTTGTATTTTCACATTTTCTTGTATATTTTTCTTCATGGAATCCGAAAATTATATAATAATAATGCTATACTCCAAGAAAAATTGATACATTGAAATAAAGAATAAAATCATCACTCATTATATTCTTATATAATTATGAAATCACTATTGTTATATATGTATATACTTCAATCATTTAAAAATTAATTTAAAGTTATCGATCCAACTCTCTAAATTAGTTTGTAATGATGTGAATAAGAATTTCATTAACTCTTTTTTAAAGTATCAGTTTTTTCTTGAGTATAGCGTCATTATTATGATAATTTTCGGATTTCAGAAATTTTCGGGTTTGAAGAAAAATACATGCATGAAAAAATGTAGAAATGAAACGATCCCGAAATGGTCGCAAAAAAAGTTATGTCCTCCTTTTGATTAAACGTAAGTTAAGATAATAGTGAAACTGTTACTCTGTATTGCTGGTTATCTCGAATAATCCTAATGGTTCAGCAGCTTATCACTTTCATTCGCTTATAATCACCATAACACGCGGACGTCTTTTGATGAGATCGCGAAAGCAAGCAGAAAACGATTGTGTTCTCCGAGAGAAAGGGAGGAACTCAGCAATGGAATGGAAATTCGTGATACTATGTCTACGTACCGTGCACGGGACAGAGGTGGAGCGGCGTCTGTACCTCGACGACGTCGCGACGTCAATTATATGCTCTCGTTTGGACGCCCCCGCATTTTCGTGGGATGGTGCTTGCTCGACAGGCACGAAAAAGGCATCGCCTCGCGAGGCGTCGCGACGCTCGCCGAACTAGGCGGCCGCAGCCCCTAAGCGGACCGAGGAATATGCTTCATTACTTTGGAAATACCACGCGACGCGTTCCAACTTTGCATTGAGATACCGATCGTTTCGATTAATTAATTCAAACCAGTTAATTTTTCCGAGACTTCCAATCTACATGTGTCATTTTACAAATATCAGTTAAATACGTTAAAGTTAACTGCCATTTGTGAGAGTCAATCTCACATTAAGTAGTACCTTTATTGTTCATCTTCTTTTCTTTTTCTTTCTCTCTTACTTTCTTTTTCTCTGAATAAAATCCTATATGTAAAAATATTGATTTTAATAGACTTTATTTTATAAAAAAATTTTCTACGAAATATTCTTTGTCAAATTCACGCATATACACGCAATGCACGCAATATACATGCCAATCTTTTTTATCTTCTTTTTTAAAACACAATTCTTTTTGTAGATCACACGACATGAATAAATTCTCATATTAACATATTTCTCGATCCTAATTATTTTTGCTTAAAACTGTAATAGATTCAATCATTGCAGAATTATCATTTCCTAAAATTAAAATAAATATCTAGATCAGATATCAACGAGAAAAAATAAAAAAAAATCTGTGATAGAAGTGAGAATCACGTTCCTATGGAACTTAAGTTAACAGAAATATTTTGAGATTATGCGATGCGACGGAAATAAATTTCTTCAGCTTTTATCGCGGACATTTTCGTTCCTAAAGCTTTTTGCCTTTTGCCTTCTTCCCTCTTTACAACCGTTTTATCGACAATTATTTCTTGCTATGTGTTTCCTGTTTCTTCCGAAGTTCGTTAACTTTTATCTCAGACATAAAACAAAAAACCGAAGCAAAAAAACAAGATGTAAAAAATAACAAAAGCAAGAAATAGGAAACAAAAAGCACATTGTAGAATAACCATATATTGTATAATAAATATCAATAGAACGTTTAAAAACATCTACGAAAGACTTATATAGACAATAATTAATGAAAAAATACATGAAAAAATAATTTTTGGTAGTCAGAAGCAGATTCGTATGATTCTGCATCTTGCAAATTCGGAAATAATGACAACATGAATTGGCAAAAACTTTCCAATAATTGCGCTAAGATGATTCGCCATAATATAATAGTTTTGTCAGAATAAAAGACGATGGATAAAATAGGTCGATTTTATAACTTTTTTTATTAAAAACCAAAGAAAACACTTAAAAATAGAACACTTCAGAAATTTTAAATCTCACAATGCGAAATCAATATGATATAATTAAAAAAGGTAATTTCTTATTTAAAGAATTTTAAGTCTCATTAGATATGTACACTGTTAGAAATGCTTCCTTTACACATAAATAAAGCTCGTGGTTATGAACAAAATTAAAAGTAATGAATGATTTAACTGAAAATTAAGTTAAAGTAGTTATTTAAATATAATAAACGTGTACATTAAAGTTCATAAATTTTCATGAAAAATACATGTACATGTACGCAAATATATTTTTCAGTTATAAATACATTAAATTTAATGTAATATCGTGAAATTAAGTTCAAATTGTATAATTTAAAAGTATATTATAATAAATTTCATGAAATTTTTAACAATGTACATGTAAAGTTTTGAGAATGTTAAAACGATAAACCACCACAGGAATCCCATCAGAGATGCGTTAGATCTTTTTAAGATACAGACTTTCGCCTACTAGAGCACTATTATTACTATCTTTGTATCATAATTTATAGTATAGCGTAAATTCATTCGTTATTATCAGAATCTGAAGAGGCTTCGACATAAAATACATTATTTAAATGGTCATCAGGAATATATCGAATATAAGTACGAGATCATTTCAATTTAAAAAAGTATAATATCAATTTCTCGTCATTCAAAATCAATTAAGCATTTTTTATATATTAATAAAAATGCTTCTAATCTATCAGCTATAACAACTCATTCAGCGGATGAATAAAAGTGTTCAGTGACCCAAAAGACATGAGAATACAAGTAACTTTTGTTACTTTGGAAGTAAAAATCGGCCTATTTTACTCACCCTCCTTTCTAAATGGTATATTCGTGAAAAATTAAATAAATACAACTTGAAGTGTAAATATTTCATATTTCGAGAATATAATGAATTAGAAACCAGCATTAATAAATTGAAGAAAGAAATCAGGACACATTATCTCATTAATTAATTATTTTTAAATATTTGACGAACACTTTTGAAAGACAGTTTCATATTTATTTCAAAATTCTGTTCGTTTGACTCTAAAATTTTTAGTCATGATAAATGTATAATACTTCATATTGCAATATTTCTATATTATAATTTAGGAATAATGTGCATTTTTATGAACATAATTATATTTTTTAAATACAGCTAAAATATAATTTTTCCCAATTATTGAATAATTTCTTTTCAAATTTAATTTGGTAAATATGTCGTTTAAGAATTGTCATATTGTTATTGTTATGCTGAAACTACATATATGTCGAAATTAATATAACAAACAGTTATCAAATTTTAAAAAAGACAGAGTTCCATCTGTTCTTATAAATATATTCGCCGCGTATACACGGATATATTTACAAAAACAGTTGTAGAAACTCTGATAATTACACATTAAAAATTTTATAGATTTTATAGATTTAGTAAGATTTCGTCATATAATTTTATAAATAATGTCCTATCGGGGAAGCAAAAATACTATTAGATACTCACTACTATAGTGAAAGAAGACAAGATGTAACAGTGCGCTTAATGCGTATTGCGCATATTCTTCTTACGTCATGATCAGCCAATCAAATGCTAGTCATTCAAATACTAGCCAATAAAATGCTAGCATAACCTTTGGTTGAACACTTTGTCTTCTTCTTCTACCAGACTCTCGAGAAAAAGAAAAAAAATAAGAAGAAAAGAAGAAAAAAAAATAAATTATGTATTGATAATTTTTGAATTTAAAATGTATCTTGTATCAGGCCAAGGTTACTCATCGCGACTATAATATGTATAACGATAATAGTTATTTTAAAATAAAACGCAGGCTACTACTTCGCCGCGATTGAAGACAAATTTGGATACAAGATGCAAAAACACGTTAGCATAATGTTATAATGCAAATTTATTTACTACAGCGATTATTAAATAATATTTGAGACTGTTGTGAAATGCATAAGCAAATTTCTCTTTTCTCTTAATGTTTAATTCATTAAAAAAATAAGGAGGATTAATTTAAAAATTGAAGACTTCACGTACTCTTGATATATTTAGAACTTCTTTATATATATATTTCTATTCATGCATTTTCTTATTTTCAATCAAATGTTTGCTTTCAATAAGCTCTCAAATAAAAAGTTAAAAATTTACGTACTATTATATAGTAATATATTTCACAGGTAAAAACTTGAAGAGGAAGTTTCAAGTACTATTTAGTGAGAAGTAGAACAATGTAGAGGAATTGCAGAAATAAAGCTAAAGTTTACGGGAGGTAATAAAAAAGTTCACGTAGTAAAAACAATAGTGATATTATATGATATAATGTGTATTTGAATTCACTTTGACATCGTATAACAATATATAATAACATAATGTATAATATTTACAAAATAAATTAAAATATAGAAGTACATTGGTAGATACTTAGTTGCTTCGATTAGCAAACTAGACGTAATCAATATGTAGTACGTATTAAGAGAGGGTCGATTTCTCGAATGTTGATGAGAAACGCTCACGTGACAGTGAAAAAAGCCCAGCTTTCCCGAAGTAGTCTCAAGATCGTTGCCAAGCGTAATTCCGAGGTTTCTGCCTGTTCTTATATCTGCCCAGAAGATTTCATTCGTGGATCAAAAGATGCACTTGATAGCATCCATCTACATTTATATATACGAAGATCCTTTCCAATGCTTGATAACATCCAAGGCTACCGTAAGAAAAGTCCTGAGACGAGAGCCAATCTCGCCAACCACTACCTCGGCCATGATGATAACATTAAGTGAGCAATGATGGTACCGAGCGCAGTTTTACAAAAAATTGCGGCGTTGAAGATGATAACCAGGTCGCCGTTATTTGTGCAAAAATGATGAACGAAACCGTGACGATGATTCCATGAGATCTGATAAGGACCGAGAGACGATGATAATGCTCTGATATTTTCTTATAGCAGCTTGATTGCTCGGGCCAGAATTGCATGTTATTTGTGTGTTCTTCCCGAGATGCAAACGTGTTTTTTTGAAAATTACGCTGTTGCATCAATCGTGTAATGATGCGTTTAGAAGCATTTGCGATGGACAATGCCAGGACCAGATTCGTCATACTCTTGTTTGGAAATCCACATCTGCTGGAAGGTGGACAGAGAAGCCAGAATGGAACCACCGATCCATACGGAGTACTTCCTCTCAGGAGGAGCGATGATCTTGATCTTGATGGTCGAGGGCGCGAGAGCGGTGATTTCCTTCTGCATACGATCGGCGATACCGGGGTACATGGTAGTACCACCAGAGAGGACATTATTGGCGTAGAGATCCTTACGGATATCGACGTCGCACTTCATGATGGAATTATAGACGGTTTCGTGAATACCGCAAGATTCCATACCCAAGAAGGAAGGTTGGAAGAGAGCCTCTGGTGTGCGGAACCTCTCGTTACCGATGGTGATGACTTGACCATCGGGCAACTCGTAGCTCTTCTCGAGAGAGGTACTGGCAGCAGCGGTGGCCATTTCCTGTTCGAAGTCCAGAGCGACATAACATAGCTTTTCCTTGATATCGCGGACGATTTCTCGCTCAGCCGTGGTGGTGAAGCTGTAGCCTCTCTCGGTGAGGATCTTCATGAGATAATCAGTAAGATCGCGACCAGCCAAGTCCAGACGGAGGATGGCATGAGGAAGGGCGTAACCTTCGTAGATAGGTACGGTGTGAGAGACACCGTCACCGGAGTCTAGGACGATACCGGTGGTACGACCGGAAGCGTATAGAGAAAGGACGGCCTGGATGGCGACGTACATGGCCGGGCTGTTGAAGGTTTCGAACATGATCTGCGTCATCTTTTCGCGATTAGCTTTTGGGTTGAGGGGCGCTTCAGTGAGGAGGACAGGGTGTTCCTCTGGTGCGACGCGCAATTCGTTGTAGAAAGTATGATGCCAGATCTTCTCCATGTCATCCCAGTTAGTGATGATACCATGCTCGATCGGGTATTTTAGTGTTAGGATACCTCTTTTGCTCTGGGCCTCGTCACCCACGTAGCTGTCTTTCTGACCCATACCGACCATCACTCCCTGATGGCGAGGTCGACCAACGATCGAGGGGAATACGGCGCGGGGAGCGTCGTCTCCGGCGAAGCCGGCCTTGCACATGCCGGAACCATTATCTACGACGAGGGCTGCTACTTCGTCATCACACATTTTGCTGCTGCTTTAGTTTTTCTGTAAAAAAAATTTATTCGATTAAGTTAGGATTCGATTATATCGAATTACAAACTAGTTTTCTCTTGATTTTTCCGAGTATAATTGAAATAATAAATTTTTTTTATCAATTCCACTTAATTTGTGTGTAATTCTATTTATTTTCGTTCGAACATATTTTCAAAAAATTATAAGCAGATATATAATTGTATCTGGTTAAGCTAGCTGATTCAATATTTAAATTGACTATTTTAACTATTTTAGAATTTTCAAAGATATCAAGTAATTAAATTTAAAAAAATAATAATAATATTTCCGATAAAATAATAATCTTTACTTTTTAAAAACAATTAATTCATACTGTTTTAATTTTTGATATTTTTCGGAATACACTCTAAATTATATTTATTTTGATTAAAATATTGATTAAAATATTGATGTTATCCTTTTATTATAATTAAGATATCAAATCCTAGTTATTTTATAAAAAAAACCAATTTGTATTGACCAATACTATAATATTTAAATAATTGACTATTACATTTCCTCTAGTATAACATACAGAGTCTTTTGCAAGAATTTTTCTATTGTGCTACATACAATGACACAACGTTGTTATAGTCAATGCTTTAATTCACTTTAGAATCAATCCATTTTTTTTCCCAACTTTGATCGCATTACAGAATTAATTTTTAAATCGAACCCTTTGATTTATACACTGACACGTTTCTGTTTTTTCCTTTTTAGAATCTCTTGTCGACACTTAACTTTTGTAATCGCGCGTAAATTTTCAAGATGTCGAGCAAGCACAGAAAGGAACGTTTCGCGGATATGTTACTAACCGTGAGGGTGAGCTGTGAATCGACGGGCGGCTGAGGAGTGGCTGAGGCTCGAGGGCGTCGCGACGCCAGATATAACGTCTGTGGCGCGATACGCGATGCTACCGAAGATGGGCACGCGAGACGCCTCGAGGGCTAGCCAGCGATGCTGCCCACGCCTAACACGCCGATGGCACGCGAGTGGTGGTACACGGACCAGGAAGCCCGGATGGCCACGACATCGCTTGGTTTGAGAGACGCCTTTGGGTGAAAACGGCGGCGACGCCGTTCGCGCGTCGCGACGCGACGCATCGTTCCTAGTCATCGTCGTCATTCTTCTTTCTTCCCTTCTCTTTCCTTCATCTTTCTCTTGTTCACGTTCTCTTAGAAATCCCTGCGGGCAGTAAATATCTCCTAATCTAGACGCGGGTTGCCATCACCGTTGCTACAGTTAACAGTTCTTCATCTGCCGCAGCTCATAAGAGATTGTCTATTTTTAATCTCGAAATAGATCTTTAATTGAATATTATACAGAGTAAGGAGGTTTTAAAAATTGCAGTATTCGATTTTTTTAGAAGGATTTAAAATAATACAATACTTTTTTCCATTGCGATCTCATCACTGTGTTACAGTTGAGATCACATTTTTTTAATTTCAGTTTATATGAAAACGTTGTAAAATTTATATTACATTAAAAATTACAAAATACAATTAAAGAAGATTATACAGAAATATATACTCATTTTAAATGAGATATGGCATATAAAATAAACTTTACGAATCTTATGGATCTAATTGATTGTTCAGCAACTTAATTTTTAGAAAAAAGTATTTTAATATTAAGTAATTAAAAAATATATATATATATTACATGTATATAAATAGTAGTGTATATAATTCATGTAATCTTCATCATCTTATATTTTATTTCATCTTTTTCTTCTTTTTTCGGCTTCTCGTAGTCATTCTCGTTGCCGAAGATGCTTTTGGCATATGTCGGAAATCCCCGACGCCTCGCGGCGCTCCTGAAAATATCCACTCATGGCCAAATCAGGGTATTAACGCGGGACGATGTACTCCTCGGAAGACAAAGTATTTTAATGCTCAACAAATTCGTTACAAAAGAATATTTACACACACACATACACACACACACACATACACACACACACACACAGAGAGAGAGAGAGAGAGAGAGAGAGAGAGAGAGAAAACTACTCGTTTGCGTTGCAAATTCCTAATTTTCTTTAATTTTTGTCGCAATCTTTTCCTGTGATCGATAAAGCATTTGAACAACACAGTCAACTCACCACCTACGTGGCCATGACTGTGCCCTCAAGTATTTGGACAAATTGCCAATTGGCAATTTAATTTATTCGTATAATAAAACGTTGCATGCGCTCCTCACATAATAATTCATTGTTAAAACGAGAAAAAAAATAAAACGTGAGAGGAAACAGAGCTAAGAATAAATCTCAACGAATCATTTAATTGTTGTTCAATTTAATTTGCTCGAATAGAAAACTCGTGAAACTCATCAACTTCTCAGATAAAGCCGTAATTCTGAGAAACATAATTGTGAAAGAACAGTTTGTTTTCTTAATTTGATACTTTCATTCATTAGTTTTATTTTTTTACATAAAATATTAATAAAAAATTATTGGTAATTTAATCTATGTTGCTTGAATGTAATGTTCACACCTCTGTACAATATTCAATTATTGATTAATAGCAGTTCTAAAATTCAATTAATCTTTACAAGACGGGAGCGCCATTATAAAATGCTATTCTAGTTTTCATGTTGTAATTTCTATGCTTATCGTTAATACTCGTTCTGCTAGACTCTTAATACTAAAATTAACTGGTAGGTTAACTGGTAAGTTATCATGTTACGCTACATAAAAGCTTGCAAATAAAAGCTTGTATCTCATCTTTATGTACTAATAAGCCTTATTCATGCTTCATCATTTGTATATTGTTCTGTATACAATACACGCTTTATTTGATTTATCGTTTCCATACATTCTCAAAATTTTATTATATATAGTTTTCAATTATTATTTGTTTTTCAACGTCAAAAAAGTTCTTTGTGTTTCACAAAAATATATTTTTTTGATAGTCAAACCGCAATGATAGATCTGCTATTTTGAATTTCTAATTATGAATATCAAATTGCAGTGAATCTATAAACCCTTTATAACAAATTTTTAGGAGATTGTTTTTAAATATTGCCAGACGGAAAACCATTACAGTGGTACTGATACAATGTCATACTTTAAAGCAAACAGTGTGAGTATAATGAATTATAATAAATCTTACTTAAGGAAAAGGCGCAAGATTTAAAAAAAAAAAGATCCCATCATCTTTAAAGATTAAATACCAATATGAAATAATATTTGTTCATAATAAATTTATTCTTCTATCAACGATGATTTTATTGAAAAATATTTCAAAGACTAAATCTAAATTATTTTCAAAATTCTTATTAAATATGCCATTCTATTTTTGTCATAAATAGCTAAAAACAATTTCAATGCGCGCAAGTTTAAATATATTTCAAGGAACATCGATTTCTCTTTTAAATCTGACAAGCAGATTGTCTGGATCATTGAACCGTTTTAGAAAATCATATAAAATGTTATATAACTTTATATCTAGAACCTTTGTAAAATCTAGTACAGCCTTGTGTTCGTTGAAACAAATTCATTCAACAGTTCAATGAATTACACGACAAAAATATTGGAAACAATGAAATAAACATGTATTATCTTTCATATATATAATTGAATTTGAATAAAATCTCGTAAAATTATGAGAAATCATATATGTAATTTTTAAAAATGATTTATTTACAAAATATATCTAAATATATTCCTTAAATTCTCTCTCTCTCTCTCTCTCTCTCTCTCTCTCTCTCTCTCTCTCTCTCTAGATCTAGCTATCTATCTATCTATCTAAATTATATATACAAGATGTTCGAAATTTGAGTATTAAATATCATATAACAAGGAAGTTATTGAAAAAATAAATTATAAAAATATTTATCATTTACCGTTTAAAATAGTAATTTTTAATAAAGATTTAAAATTGCCTGAGTATAAACTACGGTTAAATTTAAATGTAATTAACCAAAATTATAAATTTAATCTAATTTTATTGTTAAATACATTATAGTTTTTAAATTATATTTTTAAATAGATTATATATTTTTTTTAGATTAGTTCTAAAATCGTAATGTCTAGGTAATTTACAAATGGCTATATAATTATAGATTACAATTAAATTTTAAATTGTATTTCGAAACTATTGCTTGTAACTTTATGTTTGTAATCGTATAATTAGTAATAATATATAATTAGCTAATTTTCTTTATGTTTTAAAAATTACTGCTCGGAACGATAAGTGACAAACATGTATATATTTTTACAGCATATTTTTTCGAAAGCTTTTTTTGCTGTGGTATTTTAATTTGCGAATTTTGGCACATCCTATATATATACGCACGCACGCACGCACGCACGCACGCACGCACAGGGTGTTTGGAAAATAATGATAATAACTTGCGCATACGGGCAGAATGGATTAAACTGAAAAGAAAAGTCCTTTACCATTCTACGATTTTAGCAATAATTAGTTAATAAAATATTAATTGCTAAAAATTGTCGAAAATTGGTCTTCAATAATTTTTTACTTATATATTATATTATAATTATTATATTTATATATATAACTTTATAGAAAAATTGTAATAGACAAAAATTGTTTATTTTCTTCTTATAGAACTCTAAGAATTTTTTCAGAATTTTTTATCAACTTTTGAAGACAGCGTTTTCTTATTTTTACCAACATAAGAAAATACGTTATTAAAAAATTCTGAAAAAATTCTCAGAACTTTATGAGAAGAAAATAAATAATTTTTTGTCTCTTACAGTGTTTTTGTAAAGTTGATAGTATTTGAGTAAAAAATTATTAAAGACCAATTTCGGCAATTTTATTTTTAGCAATTAATATCTTATTAACTATTGCTATAATCGTAAAATGGTAGAGGACTTTTCTTCTCAGTTTAATCCATTCTGCTCCTATGCGAAAGATTTATCATTACTTTAGAAACATGTATGTGTGTATGTGTGCGTGCGCGTGTGTGTGTATACAGGGTGAGCCATTAGAATGCGGACAAAATTTAATTCAATTTTGTCCGGATTCTAATAGCTCATCTTGTATATATAATTTAGAGAAAAGAAAAAGAGAGGAAATTAACATTAAAAAAATATAGTTTTCAATTAAATTAAAGTAAGTTATTGTCATCAAACGTGCAAATTTATTTTTTAATATTTCATTTTATATGTATAGCAGAATAAAAAACCTTAACTTCACATGAATTCTATTTCCATAAAATATGTTAAGCTTCAGTATAATGATAAGTATTTTTCCATAATTCTTTTAGGTAGTGCTTTATTGGTCAAACTCAACTAATAGTAGATAAAATATTCTCTGTAGCTTGATACTCATAATCGCTCTTATATTTAAAATCAATACAATCTTAAGATGTGATGAGTAAATCACAGGACCGTATTTAGCATATCTTACGACATTGCTTAAGACGGTCTTGAAATAAGAATCGACTATGAATACCGCGGTTAGCTTTTTTATAGACGGATCGTAGTTTTATTATGGGTTTGTATTTTTATAGGCAGATAAAAATTTTACGACGATTATCTATATCTTAACAAAGAGAGAATATTTAAGCCTGCAACCTGAACAAACATTTAACCGACTGAGATCTATGGTTAATTTATTTTACGACATTCTTGACATTGAGTATCCTGGAGTCCTCAATGTCATTAACATTGTATGTACGTTCTTTTGCTATATTATAGAACCTGATGCTTCAATTAATTTATTTTTAATTGAGAATGCATACATAAGTGATAACTGACAGAATACGCGTTCCAGTTGTTTTAAGTTACAAGTAATATTTTTCGCAAATTTATTTACAGTTTTTCGGCACATTAACGTGCTTCTAATATGATATCGGATTAAACATCAAAACTATTAAAATTTGCTTGTCAATTTAATTTAATTTGTGATGTTATTCCAGTAGTTTAATTGCGTTTGTAAGTCCGGTAAACCAATTCGGCGCACAATTCAAATATCTACAAATGTGGTATATATGCATATGTACACACACACATATATATATATATATAATTCATATTGAATTATTTAAAGCATTAAAGATCTAGCTTCGACCATTAATAATTCTTACTTATTTACATTACGGTCTTAATAAATTATTTATTATTTAATATATTTATTAAATTTAATTATATTTAATAGTATAAAAACGTTTCACAGTCTTCATCACAGTTTGATATAACATAAAATTATATATAATTTAAAATTTACAGTCTAACAGTTCATGTAATTTTACCAGACAGTCTTCTGACAAAAAATAAAATGATTGGAGAGATTTTAATATATCAGGTCCACCAATAGATGTAAGCAATCAATTATGTAAAATTTTATAACTATAAATTTTTGTTTAACGACAAGAATCACATCTTTCATATATTATATTACTAAAATAATGTTCAATAAAAATAGAGATTTTAAGGTTTAAAGTTGTTTTAAATTTAAATTTCGTTCATTTTTGATAAAGATATATTGTAGATATAACTTTGAGTTAACAAAATACCGCTGGACTATTTGAACCATCTAATATTAGTATTTTATATTCATATTTGATACTAAAACAGTATATCACAAATAGCATTATTGCATGCATATACAAAATAACTATCTAACTTCTAAAGCTATTTCGTAAGGCACGTTCCACTTAACGTTCTCAATGCTCATGAAATCATTTTATCCTTGCTGTTAATCGAAAGTTAAATAAAGATGATACTCGATACTCGAGCGTTGCAAATGTAAGCGTTCGAAATGAAATGTGCTCATAGCCATCAATTTTTAATTTCGCGCTTTTCAAGTCGCGATGAATCTCCTGCCTAGCGATTTGAAAAGAAAACAGGTGGAAAAAGATAGTTTTCAATCAAGTGATCTTCTTTTTCATATATATTTATACAAAATATTAAAATTAGCAAAAATAGTTTCATTATATTATATTAGATGTTGGAATTAATTCGTAGCGTTTTACAAGTGATGGGAAGTACTTTCATTAATGTATTTTTTAATGCTCATGTGAAATAAATAACATTCTTTCATTAAAAAACGCTACGAATTAATTCCAACACCTAATAGTAATATAATAGTTTTATTATATTTTTTTCTATATATTGGGTGTTGGAATTAATTCGTAGCGTTTTACAAGTGATGGGAAGTACTTTCATTAATGTATTTTTTAATGCTCATGTGAAATAAATAACATTCTTTCATTAAAAAACGCTACGAATTAATTCCAACACCTAATATATTGGCCCATCTTTCTAAAATGAATTAAGATTAAATATTAATTTATTTCAAAGTTTAATATTATGTTGGAAAAGTCGCAAAATTATTACTAAAATGTCTTCTATTGATCTTTGGATGAATAAATATAAAAATAAAAATATTTCATTAAATTATTATTACTTATAAATGCTACTTTTTCTAGTGTTTCGTTTGTTTTATATTATAAATATTTTATATTATAAAGATCTTATCATTTATAATATTTCTATTTCTTATTATTTTCGTAAAATTAATTTATCTTATTTTTAATTATTATGTTGAAGAATATAAATTTCAATTAAGGATACACAAGTAGATTCAAGAATTTGTTTTGATGAGATCAAATTTTAAAGATTGATCAATTTTTAAAAATAACATATTATTTTTATCAAAAATAGATTTAAATTTTTAAACAAGACATGTTCGAGAAAATTTTTAATACATTCTAATTTTTGAAAAAAAAAAATTACGTTTGTCTTTTAGATTCAGAGCTGTGGAATTTTGCAACTTAAGACACACTGAATGTACATCTACCTTCGAAATTTTGTTTGTAATAGTGAGCAAATTTTTTATTCCATGCTCGTATCGGTTAGCCCTTGAATCGGTATCGAGTCCAGAACCTCGACTTGAAGAAGTGTCGCCGATGAAGCGGAAAGAATCGGAGGACAACGACCACTCGTTCTCTCAAGCCCAGAATGTGAAACTGGTCAGAAAAAGAAAATATATACATACATGTATAAATATATATTTTTATTGGACATTATTAAAGCCAGTAAAATAGCTAAGCGAGTTCTGGATCACTATGTGTTAGTGCGTATTCATATATGCGATGTGTATGTGTATATAAGAGATCAAGGGGGGAGGGAGTAGACCATAGACGCTAGGTCTGAAGGGAGGGGCAGTGGAAAAGGATTTTGTTCTTTTTCTCTTCCACCCGTTGCGTTCTCTTGTCCCCTCCCTTCCATCCATTGTAATATGCAGTTCTTTCTCCTCTCGTTGCGATCTTATACTTATCATCTTATCTATCTTCGCGCTCTCTCTCTCTCTCTCTTTCTTTTTCTCGTTGTAGTCTCTCCCACGTTCTCTTCTTTTCTCGCATGCGATTTTGTTAAATAAATATGGTACTTATTTTACGATTTTTTAATGATGTGACTTAGCAATGTGATTTTAAGGGGATCCTAAAGTCGTCTGTATTACCGAATAAACCGAACAATTTTTGTATAATAATTACTTTTTTCTCTTTTACTGATTCGAAAATCCTTTTCCAGGATTAAAGTAATACGTATTTACAAGGTAAAGTCTATGCTGAGAATGACAAAAAAATTTCGAAATTGAGATTTTTATCATTTCTTTGTCCAATATGGCGTTCCAGAGCTGTCACATCATGATATTTGCTTTATACAAAAGCTATGTAATCTGTACTTACAAAATAACTGGTAAAAAATTGTTCATGCATAAATATATATAAATATGTATAAACATACATAAACACGCATAAATATTCATAAACATATATAATTATATATGAAATATGTCCATACATGTGTATACATCCTTTTATCTTTTATAAAATTACTTTTTAGTGTAATAGAAATAATAATAGTAATGCGAAAACAACAAAAAAAAATTAAAAAGGTAATTTTCGCACTATTTGTTTTAAAAAAAATCAAGTTTGAGAAGAAATGTAAAAAAATTACTTACGTATAATTATATATAAAATTATGCATAATTATGAGCAATTTTTCTTACATTTTTCCAAACTTGTTTTTTTCTAAAACAATGCGAAAATTATCCTTTTAATTATTTTTTGTTTTTACATTACTATTATTATTTCTATTACATTAAAAATATAATTTTATAAAAGACAGAAGGATATATGAACATATTTCATATATAATTATACATGTTTATAAATATTTCTGCGTGTTTATGTATGTTTATATATATTGTATTTATATTTATTCATGCATAAATAATTTTTTGCTGGGTAATAATCTTGAGAATATTTACGGGGGGCTCGTGTTTTTAAATTCCCCTCTGAAAGAAGTAGGAGAGCGCTCAGTTTCAGTTCTCGTTAATACGAGACTTTAGTTGACTGGGTCAAGAAGTTAAACTAGTATGCGCTTTTAAAAAAGAAGAAGTGAAGTCTCCTCTGTCCTCAAGGAGGCATAGTCACCAGATTCGTCCATGAAATCGTGGTAATTTGATTCACTGGAGTGGAACATAAATCCATTGGAGGATACAAAGAAGAAGAAGAAGAAATAATAATCCACAGACTAGTACATACGTAATTTGCCCGAAGAAACAACGTGAAATTTTTAAAACTGAACTTAGACGTCTAATTGAAACATGTATGTGTGCGTAAGATATTCATGTAGTAGTATATAGTGATATATCGACACGCATAAGTATGTATGACACGCAAATCGTCTGTGTGTAAGTGCTATTTATTGTACAATATGACTAAACGTCCTTAGTTTAAGGTGTGAGAATCAAAATATTTTATTTACTCTTAGAACCTAATTTTCGGAGTTTATCTTTTAATCAGCATCATTTTATTAGGCCATGAGTAAGAAATCTCATAATTAATATAAAAAAATATTAAATAAACAATTAATAAAAATTATTTTTACAATAAATCAAACAACGCATAATTAATAAAAAATATAAATAAACAAAATAAATATTTGTTTTACATATAAAGTACATATATAGTACTTGTTTTACAAAATAAATATTTATTATTTGTTTTTGATGAAAGATAAATATTTAAAAGACATTTTAAGAATTGTCTGTTGATTAGGAATCTGAGTGATATTCATAGATCTCATGTAAGACCGTTTTAAATACAGTTTTAAGATGTCGTGAATCGATCAGAGAACCGTATTAACATCTTAAGTATTTATATTCATAGTCCTCTTATTTTAAAGTCACTTGAAATGACCTTAAAATAAGAGGACTATGAATATAAATACTGCCTTATGAATTATCGATTCTTATGTTCTTTATAATTGTTACATTGATTGGACTGCATTAAAGCTCTTATTTCGCTTATATTTTATTTTTATATATCAATCCAAGCAGAATAATAAATTATTATAACATCACACACAAAATGATGTCAAAATAACTCTAAAATGATCATTAAAAGTCATGTTTCAATCATTTCCGATTCAACTTTCACGTTACTTGTTCGTGACTTGTTCTGCTTGGGAATATTAAAGTCAGATAAAATTAACAATCATAAAACTTAATTACTTCTTTCTGTATTGTATTATTCAATTTCTAATAATTTATGTATTTTACATTGTATTGTTTACATGAAAAATATTGATGTAAACATGATATAAATACATAAATATTTTATGTATATATAAATATATGAGTACTATACGGTACCTGATAATATGATAGTAAAGTAATATATTCAATAAAGAACTGCTAATATTCGTAGTGATAAAAAAACTATAGATATTCTCGTCTCTAAAACATTTGACTGAAGAGCATGAAAATTGTGGAATTGTGGAAGTGTGACCGATTAGATTGAAATTTTGAAATATAAATTTACAAGACGGAACGAGCAGAGGAATCGAGTGACAGGATTGTATCTGAATTTATCAGAGAACGCAGGGGCTTGATCAGATATTGTCTGCGAAGTGGGGAAGTTCCATAAAAGATAACGTGCCTCGCTCCCGGAGGTCAGTCGACGATTGAGAAGCGGTTACGTATCCTGTCAGCTACGAAGAATATTCGTGAAACTCTTTTCATTAAAATTTGATTATTCCTTAAAACTGTAAAAAATTGGAACATCGGTATGCTGCGCCTGTAAGTAATTAGTTAATTCGTTAACATAACGTGTACACGTCTTCACAGGATTAAATTCGACGATTGCGGATAACTCCGGAGTCACAATCAGCTAGGAATGAGAAATAATTGCACGATGATTGATATAATTTTTTAAATTAGTAATATTACAATAAAAAAGTAGTATATATCGCTATATTTTCCTGTGTTAATTTTGTATTAATTATATATAATAACAAATTTTTCTCTATATATCTACAATGTAGAATAAAAGACGGCCACCAACTTATGGAAATTGACTTTCTGTCGAATATGCCAAATTTTGGATATATTGTAGTTCTCATTCTGAACCAAATCTTCATTTAATTCAACTTCCTCTTATGATTAACTTTTATGCTACAAATCCTGGAAGGTTCAGATTCAAGCCATTTTTTTAAAATTGGATTTCCGTGTATATATCATTAATATTATTATATTACAGATATATATATATATATATATATATATACACACACACACACGCGCGCGCGCGCGCATGTGTGTTCACGTATATACAAGGTGTAATTTAAAAAACAGTTTCAAAATATCTCTTAAACGGTGCATTTTAGAGAAAAATGTTTTAAATGAAAGTGGAATGATTTCGAAAGGGACGTATTTTGGTTATGTTTTTTTTTTAATCTCCAAAAAATATGAAGGTCACCTTCATTTTTTAAATAAGATTATTTTTATTTACACAATATGATTTCTCTAATTTTATAAAGGCACAAATCTTCTAATTCTTACATATAAAAATATTAAGGTACAGAGATATCGAAAAATCAAAATTTAAATTTCGAGTTACTTATATTTTATGCTGATACATTTGGACATGAAATATTAATTGTCTCTCGTAAACTATTAACATTTTAACAATTATATTTTAATAATAACTTTTATACACAAAATATTGAGATGAATCAATTATAAGGAATTCTCCTATTCATCCACGTCGTTCAGCTTGATTCATAGAAGAGATATTTTAATAGAATAGATATATTCTTTCAAGGTTCACGAAACATTGACATTAGCAATAGATGAACACAGCGCTAACTCGCAATCCTTTTGATATTTTTGAAGAATAGATGTATTCTTTACATTTGATTCATTTCAATATTCTGTGCAAAAAAAATGTTAAGATATCAAAAAGTTAATAGTTTAGAGATATGTAAATGTTTCATGATGTATCAGAATAAAGTATAAGATACACTCAAAATCTATTAATTTTTCAATATCTACATTCATATTTTTATATCCCAAATAATTAGAGGAATTATATTGTGTAGAAATCATACAATTTCATTTTAAAAAAGTGAAGGTGACCTTCATATCTTTTTGACATTTTCAATTGGAAAAAAATAACGTGATCAGAATATTGTACATCGCCCTCGAAACCATTCCACTTTCATTTGAAACATTTTTAAAATGCACTGTTTAAGAGATATGTATTTTCAAATGGTCATTTAAAATGGGATACCCGGTATATATATATATATATATATATATATATATATATATATATGTACACACACACGCACGCACGCACATACAAGATATATCCATTATAAATATATCTGTCAATAATGATATAACATCGATAATACACGAAAATCATCAATTTATAAAAAACTTGAATCTGAACCTTTCAGGACTTGTGTAGCGCAAAAACTAGCCATAGGAGAATGTTGATCCCATAGAGACATTTGTTCAGAATGATGAGAACTACAACATATCCAAAATTTAATCAATTAGACAGAAAAGATAATTTCTATAAAGTTGATGTAAGGTCCTTTCTGTCATTATTTTTCCTTTTTGCAAAATATTTATTTCATCATTTCGGAAGTGAAAATAATTGTCTTTTAATTTTCACAGTCGTATGTCATGATATCATAATTGACATTTACGTCAAATATATCCGGATACACGACGACATACGACATTCATGATTTAACGAGTTAATATACCGGACGCAGGGGCGCTGACTTGTCAATTTGTTATATGTGTGGAGTTGAACAACGTGACGGAAAGGAGTAGGACACAACAAAATTTTCACTATTACTTTCAAGATCTCTTTATAGACTCCTTTATAGACTTTCATATAAAACTATAACAAAATAAAGAACAACGAAATTCTTCTAATAAATTCTTTTTTATAAATATTTTCATTCAACTTGTTGAAATACTTAGAACAATTGTTGAAAACTCCGAATATTATTTTTTATAATAAATTTATTCATAAGTGCATCAATATCTACAGTCTCAGCAATATCAGAATGCACATACAATATAATTACTAAATTCAACCAAACTTGCTGCATCGTAGAACACGTTTTCAACTTTCTCAAAGCAGAACAAAATATTAGTTATTATCAACACTAATTATTTAAAAGAATAGTTTATGTATAGAATTCCACACATGAAAAATTCTGATGTACTCCACACATTCCCCACAAAAGTCGGCGCCTATGGACGAGCGCCTGTACAATACTTTTATATTATTTTCGAAAATCGCAATTTCATTTAATGCTGTGTTACCCTAGTAAAAAAATCTCATATCTTATATTTTTATTCATAATAATTTTTCATACTTAAATTTATAAAAATATCTAAAAAGTATCTTCAATTTCTTCAGATTTAAGTTTTTTTTTGAAAATTATACAAGGAATTTATGTGTTAAACTGTCAAACTTAAAATACAAATTTAAGATCTCAAAAGAAGCAAAATTTTCCTCTGGAAGTTTGTTCTCAAACGCTTCGTTTAAGAGATATTAACTTCTAAAGTCATAAAACTACAAAAATGAATAATATTAAAATATCTCTTGATTTCACTCTGAAGCAAAAAATGTACAAAGTGCTTGTTAATGATCGTTAAATGGAGGCCAAGCGCGCGAAGAAATCACAAACACATACTATCGCCACTTCTCTCATCAATAGACAACAATTTGCCTCAAAGTTGTAGGCCATTACTTTGAATAAAACGTAATTACAGTTCAATTACTGTAAAGCAGTAAAGGGGATAAACCTAGATTATTTTATTCATGTCTGTAACTTAAGACATTAATATCTTTTAAACGAAGCGAGCAAATTTCCAGAGAAAAATTTTATTTTAAAGTCCTAAATTCATATTTTAAGTGTAACAGTGTAATTCGGAAACATTCTGTAAAATGAGCAATCTTATAGAATGTTTCAGAATTCATACACATATGTATATAAAGAATTCTGGAAATAATAAAGCGTTTCTGAAAAATGTTCCAATTTTTCTTGGAAGTCTGACATATATTGTGCTCAACGTTGTTGTTATGTAAGATACTTTGCCGACATTCATAGTCCGTTCTTAATTTCAAGCAATGTCTTAAGATGCTAATATGACTCTCTAATTGGTTCATGCACTAACTTTAAGATCATCTCGAATCTTGAGCAACGTGGATTCCGCTTTTTATTTTACAAACATTTGAGCGTTATTATATTTATTTGTTATTGAGATATAAAATTATGCAGGAATTCTGAGAAATTCTGAAATTTATATAGTAATTAGCATATTATATGTGCGTGCTACACATGCGCTGTGTATAATAAATTTTTTTAAGAAAGAAAAGACGCTAAGAATATACGTGCTTTTCAAATAAAACCTCTAAGTGATACGTTACGTATCTTTCTACTATTCCAACCTAAGTAATAGCAGTTTTAATTTTTCTTCAAAGATATTTTTGTAATATATTCTAAAAAATATATTCTACAAGATACGCTTGCAAAATTTGCAAGCAGATCTAAGATTCTGTGATTGGAGATCCGCTAATCCGCTTACACAACTGAGCAACTTTTCTCTGAGCAACTTTTACCGAATCTTTATTTTATATTTCTCGGTATATTTCAATGCGTCGATTAAAATAACTCATCCTAATATAGAAATGTGCTATGTATAGAATAACCCAACCTAAACGATTAAAAATCAAGATTTAAAATTTTAATCGTTGAATTTATTAAATATCCTAGTTTACACAGATATTTATATACTCATATCAAGTAATAATTTTCTATTAAATTATTTTAATTTCAACGTGATCAATTAAATGTACATATCATGTATATTATCTGAAGGTTAATTCAAATTAAAGAAACAAATTAAAAGTTAATAAAATTACAACCTAATAAAAAGAAACGACTACTGAATTAACGCTGTAAAAGGTGCACAATAAATATAAATATCATTAAAATATAATTATATGTCTACATTTCTAAGAATATATGTTTCGGCCAAACTTTTAGCCATCTTCAATAAACCGATTACGGAACAAATTATATGCTTAAAAACCTACAACCTTAATACCGAAAATATTTCCACATAAAGTAGTCAATCATCCTTTCTTAGAGAGCAAAACATAACCATAATAATTGCATAATAATTGCAGTTGGATGGCTGGATAAAAAGACTGAGTATCTCAAATAAATATAAATTAAAGATAAATTAAAAGACAATGCAATTAGTATATGTGTTACTACACACAAAATTTCTGTTAACAGTAATCTTAAGATATGAACTTAAGTCGATAAATAGGATACTGCTTTAGATCTACGTAATCTGACGAAAATAGAAATAGCAGTAAACTTATCCATAAAGTAAATTTCAACTGATTGAAATTTGTCTTATGGATAAGTTTACTGCTATTTCTATTTCCATCTGTCATTTGACATATAATGATGACTTTAGTTGATAAACATCATTAATATATCAAAATTTTGTCGGCACTTACGGTAAAAACAATAAATCAAAAAATAATTTAATTTAAAACAATAGAATTTAACTTGTGCTTGACAAAGAGAGAACATTTTAAAATGTAAAACTTTCTAATCTTTCTGAAAGCATTTATTAAATGTCATATCATATAACATAGATGTCGAAGGAACGTTCTGAGAATATTTTAACATTCCGAGAATATTCTGAGAATATCCTAACATTCCAGGAACATCTCTAGGATAAAATATGCTATATGGGATGTCAAAATATTATTTCATATGTATTTATAATTAGTGCGAGATTATATGATTGTATTTTTTTGTATCAATAAAATTAATGAATATAATATTTTTAAAATATTTAAATCTTGCAAATTCAGCACACTTTATCCGAGAGATATCCTGCGATCGTCCAGGATGACTTTAGAACATCTCTTGGAGGTCTGTGCCGTATGGGAAGTAATAGGATTATCCCAAGGATTATGGATGGACATCTTTAGAATTTCGTAGTTAAGAATATATAAATTACAAAGATATAACATATACAATTTAATTTCAAATTAATCTTTTTTAATTTCATTATGTAATAATAAGACAATAACATATTTTTCGCTTCCATAATATGATATCCTAAAATATTTTCCTTTTATTTTAGATAATAATCACATATATATATATATATATATATATATATATATGCATATATATATACTTATGATATCTCATAGAATTCTTTGGATATTCCACGGATATTGTTTAAAATCTCCGTGGGATCTCACACATGCGGACACTTATACATTCCCTGGATATTCGTTAGAAACCATCCACGAATGGTCACAAGATTATCGCGATATTTCAAAATGACATCCGTTGAACAAAGCCTTAGGATAAAGTGTATTGTGTGGAATATTTATAGTTATTCAAACTGCGCACTGATTTATAAACACAATTAAACTACTGTAATAATATCACAAATTAAATTAAATTGATAAGCAATTTTTAATAATTCAATACTCAATCAGGCATCATATTAGAAAGATGTTAATGTGCTGAAAAATTGTAAATAAATTTATTGCGAAAAATATTACTTCACCCGAGACTCAAACCCGAATCTCTTATATTCCGTACGATTGAGTATCGAATTATTAAAAATTGCTTTAATTTAATTTATATTATTACAATAGTTTAATTACGTTTATAAGTTCAGAAAATCAATTCAGCGCGTAGTTTGAGACTATAAATATGGTATATGTATATATATATTAGGTGTTGGAATTAATTCGTAGCGTTTTTTAATGAAAGAATGTTATTTATTTCACATGAGCATTAAAAAATACATTAATGAAAGTACTTCCCATCACTTGTAAAACGCTACGAATTAATTCCAACACCTAATATATATATATATATATATATATATATATATACTATATATGTACTATATATATATATATATATATATACTATATATGTACTATATATATTACTATATATATTCACAAATATTTAATTATTAATTATTTAAAACATTAAAGATACAGCTTTGACCAGTATAAGCTTCTAATCTATTAATTGTGTTTCTCACATTTATGGTCTAATATAAGATTCTTATTGTTATTAGAATATTGGTAGCAGTAGTTGTAACTCTAGTGATAGCCAAACCAACGACCGAAGACGCAGTAGATATCAGCACAAATCACGAAACTACCGACGATCTTCTGAAAAGCGCTCATGAACTCTTGAATCGAATCGACGCAGAGTATGCAAAATGGAATAATAAGCAGAGTGTCACCGCATGGAATTACGCATCGAATCTAACAAATGAGAATCTGGCAGAAAAGTTGAAATGGTCAGCAGAGGGAGCGAACGTTACCAAACATATTATTCAAATAGTGAATGACTTCCCTTGGAGAGACTTGAAAAATGAGTCTATGAAGAGACAGTTCAAAAAGCTCAGTATACTCGGTGTCGCCGCTCTCCCTGAACAAGTAAACATGTATTGAGTCGGGCAAAAAGTTTCTTCGTATTTTTTAATTCAAAATTGCATATACAATCTTCGTCAAAAATGAACGAAATTTAAATTTAAAAAAAGAGAGTAAAGCTTGAAATCTCTACTTTCAAAAGGTTACTAGATTTTTTTGAGTTTCTGTGAGTTTGGTAATGTTACATTTAAAAAACTGCGAGCTGAAAAAGATGAAAAATTTTCTTTTCACTTTGGAGCTCTCACGTGTCCAAAAAAAATTTATGAAAATTTTTGACTACTTATCGTGAAACTTTCCCTACAAAATCATTTTTTTTTTAATGTTCCTATGATTTTTTATTACTAATTCACGAATTAAATAAAGGATTATTTTAACTTTGATTGCTCATAACTTCGACAAAAATCATCATACCGCAATTTAAAAAAGATTCTTAAAGAAGAAGATTCTGAAACTTTGCTCTAGTGAATGATATTGTAACGAAAATTTCGCAACAAATGAAAAAACTTTTGCAAAAAATTTTTTTAAATACGAAGAAACTTTTTCTCCGATCTAATATATAGAGATTTATATCATTTTCATTTACTAATGATACATTTCTTACAAAAAATAGTACAGTAAAAAAACATTATTTTGTATTTGTGCAGTTAAAATCATTCTTTGTTGTTTTGTGTAGAATTTTTAGCACATTCGAGTATTAATTTAACGTAATGTGATTGTATTATTTGAATATTTAAATTATTAAATTGATATTCAACATTTCTTACAAGGGAATGCTATGTTGCAAAAGTGATATAAAAAATTAATATTAATACCGGTCGAAAGATTATGTTTAAAATATGTATTCTAGATGGATTGGTCAAATCTTCATAGGATTCTATGTTCTGTGACCAACTTGGACCAGAATATGTTTGGCCATTTTAGTTTCTAAATTAAAATAGCTAAATATATTTTGGTCCAAATGGGAACAGAATCCATAGGATCTCAAGATTTCACCATCTAGAATACTTACATCAAACGTAATCTTTCGACTGGTAATTTTATTTTTTGGTATCACTTATGTAATATGGCTCGTTCTCTTGTTAATATTACAATTTATGAGCAAGTAAATATAAAAAGTAGCATAAAAATAATATATTTTAATTTTAAAACATAAATTTTAAGATGAATGAAATGTGTTAAAAAGATCCTAAAGCTGTCTATTTCCGATTAAATTGTAATTTTTGTATACATTACTTTTTTCCTCTTTTACAGATTCGAAAATTCTTTTCCAGGATTGAAGGATTATATGCATTAATACATGTTTGTGAGGTGGAGTTTATGCCGAGAACGACAAAAAATTTTCTTAAGATTTCAATTCCGAAATTTTTTATTATTCTCGGCATAAACTTCATCTTACAGACACGTATCAATGTATATCCTGGAAAAGGATTTTCGAATCTGTAAAAGAGAAAAAAATTATTATACAAAAATTATCTTTTAGTCAGCTTTAGGATTCCCTTAATTTAATATACTATAAATTTGATTTTATGAGGCTATCGTGACAATAAAGAATAAAATATAATTAAAAGAGTTAAATTATTTATTAACACTCAAAATATATGAATTACCTTGTTACCCGGTAAAAAATTTTTCATGCATGAATATGTACAAATATGTATCAACGTACATAAATATAATATTCGTAAATATACATAATTTTATATGAAATATGTCCATACATGTTCATACATCCTTTTTTTTTGTAAAATTACTTTTAGTGTAATAGAAATAACAATATAGTAATGTGAAAACATTAAAAATAATTTAAAAAATAATTTTCACACTATTTATTTTAGAAAAAAATCAAGTTTGAAGAAATGTAAAAAAATTATTTATGTATATATAAAATTATACATAATTGTGTATGAGCAATTTTTTTAAACAATTTTCTGTTTTCTAAAATGAACAATGCAAAAATTATTCTTTTAATTATTTTTTATATTTCACATTACTATTGTTATTTCTATTACATTAAAAAGTAACATTACAAAAGAAAAAAGGATGAATGAATATGTATGGACATATTCATATATGACTATACATATTATGAATATTTATGTATGTTTATATATATTTATACATATTAATGTATAAAAAATTTTTTACTGGGTACATTTATCAAAATGTGTTAAGCAATTAGAAAACACTCATCATTCACCTCATACAGAATTGTAACATCATAAGCGAGACACGTTAATTTTTCTTGCATGCCATTTGTAAATAAAGACAGTTCGAATAAAATGGAATAATGAGATCACTGTAAAACACTTGTAAAAATGAATGTTGAGACTATCCCCTCTGACATTCAGTAAATAGACGACAAATGTTCATGAAGTGAAAATAGATTACGCATGCGCATTGAATAAAAAACTAATAATCGCACTTTACGTGCCTTTTATGATCACTATCACAGGAGGGATGACAACCTTGGTATATTTTTATAAGTGTTTTACAACAATCTCATTATTCCGTTTTATCCAATTTATTTTATTTGTACAAATAGCATACAAGAAAAATCAACATATCATTTCTCACTTATCGTGACGTCACAATTCAATATCTTCAATTTTTTACATAACATTTGTAATTTGTGTTAATTCTTAATATATTCATCTTATATTAAATTAATATAATAATATAATATAATACATATTTAGGTGAACTGTTTGAGATATATATATTGTAAAATATGTTAAATTTATAATAATTTTCCAACTAGCTAGCGAAAACTTGAATTCATTTCATTGATTAAAATTGCGAGTAAGTTAGATCATTATCGAGTGATATATGATTGCAGAGTTATAATGAATTTGAGATGACAGTGAGTAAAATGGAGAATATCTATAGCACCGCAAAGATCTGCGATTATTATAACAAGAGCAAGTGTGATCTTGCGCTTGAGCCAGAAATTATTGAGATATCAAAGAATAGTCACGATCCTGAGGAGCTAAAGCATATTTGGGTGGAGTGGAGGAAAGTATCAGGCGAGAAAGTCAAATCTCTGTATTCCACATATGTTGAGCTAGCCAATACTGTGGCGACACTCAACAACTTCTCTGACTATGCAGCATTTTGGATGAAGGATTACGAGGCTGATGATTTTCCTGAACAAATCGGTAAGATTATCTATAGCATCATTCATTGAAATAGCATCAATGGAACAACAAAATTTGTACAGAGACTCAATGGCAACAACTGAAGCCACTGTATTTACAACTGCATGCTTACGTACGGCGCGAGCTCAGGAAGAAATACGGCGAAGACATCGTCTCCAAAGACGGCCCGATCCCAGCGCATCTATTGGGCAATCCCTGGGCTCAGACTTGGAATATTGCAAACTTCACCGTACCATTCTCGGGCAAACAACTGCCGGATGTTAGTGCTGCTTTGGTAGAACAAGGCAAGTTTATGTTATGAGTCTTTCAAGATACTGTTAAAGAATCAATTTGTTTTCAGCTTTCTTTACGTTTATATATTCATTGTAATGCTTCATAATTCTTTAAACAGATTACAATGCGACAAGCATGTTCCGTCTCGCTGAGAACTTCTTCATATCAATTAACTTGACTGCTATGCCGGACACATTCTGGGAAAAATCGATTCTGACAAAGAAGGATGGTGTAGACATGATCTGCCATGCGAGCGCATGGGACTTCTACGATGGCGAAGATTTCAGGATCAAGCAATGTACGCGCGTTAACATGGAAGACTTGCTAACAGCGCATCATGAGATGGGTCACATCGAGTATTACTTGCAGTACAAGAACCAACCTGTAGTTTTCAAGGAGGGCGCGAATCCAGGTTTCCACGAGGCAGTTGGTGATGTTATTTCTCTCAGCGTATCTACCCCCAGTCATCTCAAGAAGATCGGTCTACTGACAGATGATTCGACTGATCGGGAGGCATTCCTTAATCACCTCTATATGAAGAGTCTTGACAAGATTGTCTTCCTGCCATTCGCTTACATGATGGACCGATGGCGTTGGAACGTATTCCAGGGAAAAGTCACGCCAGACAATTATAATTGCAACTGGTCAGTGTTCTAAATAACAAAAATATATCCCTCTTTTTATTTTCTTTTTTCAACAATATTTTTCCTTGAATAAAAATGCATTAAATCGAATTTCCAAAAAAAATTGAACTGAAAAAATATTTGAAACAAATTAATAAATTGTTTACTTTAAGGTGGACACTCGCCGAGGAATACCAGGGCATCGAACCTCCCGTAGATAGGTCGGAAGAAGATTTCGATCCTGGCTCAAAGTATCATATAATTGCGGGCGTCGAGTATATAAGATACTTTGTAAGCTTTGTGATACAGTTTCAGTTCCACAAGGCATTGTGCATCGAGGCGAAGCAATATGATCCGAGCAATCCAAATGCTAAGCCGTTGAGTCAATGTGACATTTACGATAATAAGGACGCCGGAAATCTGCTAAAGTAAGTCTGATATGCATCATTATAAGAATACAATTCGAGTATAGAGGTATTGATCGCATTTATGTTAGATCTATGCTGGAGTTGGGTTCTTCGAAACCGTGGCAAGACGCAATGGAGAAGATCTCTGGTCAAAGGCAAATGGATGCAGCTGGACTTTTGGAATATTTTAAGCCTTTGACTGATTGGTTGACTGAAGAAAATAAGAAAACTAATGAATACATTGGATGGAAACCCAGTAAAAAACGTACGCATCATAAATATATAAAATATTTCATAAAATTTTATTTCATATATTATGTATATTTTATATCAGCTTTTTTTGGCAACTGGGACATACCATTCTAACTGTTCTTTTTTTTTCGTTTCAGAATGTGTACAGACGAGAGAAGAGCTTGTGAATATTACAGATATTGAACCTTTAACATATTCTTCACTAACAAAATACTAAGAAATATATTTTGAAACAATGCCAGATGTTGTTTGATTTTTTTGTAATACAATAAATCTAATAAGAAAATAGAAAGTATATTTTGAAACGAAAGCCAAGTATTGCGTTTTTTATAATGCAATAAATCTAATGTATAAAAATCACTTCACGATCATACAAACGCTTCGATTAATTCGAGTAACACAAATGTTCGTGATGGAGTAATTTTCAAGTTTCTCTAAATAAAACATGCATTCCTCTTTTATTATTGTCTCTTATTTTCCTTTACCGCGTACTTTTCCACATTTCTTAGCTGATTCGCCGCGTTTTCTCGTTGATGAAGCAGCTTTGCTAGTACTAGCAACAGTAGGTTTTTTTGCCTAAAATATATATTACATGATATCTTTTTTGTTCCAAAAATTGATATATTTTATGATAGAATCGCGAAAATAATTTTTAATACTACCTTAATCATCTTATCAAAATCAATATCGTCAGTTTCTTCCTCCTCATCATCTTCTTCTTCTCCCATAATATCATTATCTTGTCTAGATCTTTTCTTCGTTGCAATAGTGCTATTAATTGCGTACGGCAGCATAGGAGGATTCTTTTGATATGCGCGCGTAAACGCTGCTTTTACCTGACATATTATTGACATTAATTAAAATCTTTACAATACGAAGTTATCACAATAAAAAGTCTTCATTATTATTAATTAATATTGCACATACTTTACTATCAAGATTACTCGTCGAATCGGACATTCCTGGCCAAAGAGAAATTTCTATTGCTGAATCTAAGTCTTCCCTAAAGAAAAATGAAATATCAGCATATATATCTTTTGTGTTTTCTAGTATTGTGCATTTGCAATATAAATAAAATACGAACCTAGTTAAATGATACTTTCCCATAATATTTATTGCCTCTTCTATACCATTTATACCATTATCTATCAAAGGTTTTACAATAGCGTTTCGAATATGAGGCAAATAATCCATATTCAGGGCATCCTTGTTTGCACCCGTAGCTAATCGAGTATGCGTCGTCAATTCTTGCAATAATCTGGAAATAATACACAGCGGACAAAGTACTGCTAATAAAGTTCGATACAATCACAATGGATCACATAATAATAATAAAAGTCAATATTTTATAATACCGGTTAAACCTTGTTGTCTTCGAATTTCGCCCGAACCAGCTCGGGAATCGTATTAATCCGTCAGAGCTTCCTGCCATTTCACTAGCTGGTATAACGAATGAGAAACAAGCATGCAATGGAAGTAAACTCCACATCATATTACTTCTCATCACCTTCTCGACGAGATCCCCCTGAGATATACTATCAGCCGCGTTGGCAATTCTTTCTAACCTCTGACGACTGCAAATGTAACAAATCTTAATCCTTGAACTTTAAAAAGCAGCTTCATGAAAGTAGAGATATACTTACAGTGATATTTGAGGTAATCTAACTCCCTGATAATTTTCTTGTATAAAAAGAGGCGCTATATTGTAATCATGAAAATATAAACCAATCTTATCATTCAGACTCATATTTTTTTGCTCATCCGCATTGAATGCCATTTTTGTAACGTCGAATGGACCGAGCTTAAAGTTCTTATTTGAATGTTTTTTATCAGTTGTCTTCACGTGAGTCATTTGGATGCTGAGAAACTCCAGATGGTTTATTACTTGTCGAATATCATAATTCGTCGATTCGATTAAACGATCGAGATCCTCCGTCGAGATTTTGATGTTCTCTTTAAAGCACAGAGACTTCATAGAACTCTGTAGAGAAGATATCAAAATATATCAAATTAGGGACAATGTATGTTTGTGTGAATAAAGTTGACTTTTATGCCCTTTTTGTTATTTTAGCTCTAGCGCTAAGACAATTGAAATAACAAAATAAAAAAGGCATAAAAGTCAAGCACGAAAATTAGTGCGCAGAGATAAAGCGCAAATATAGCGAATTTAATAAAACAAAGAGTATACAAAATATACAGAGTATACAGATTTATGCTCTTTCTTATGTTGATGTTTGAATTATATCAAATAAGAGAGATTACTCAAGCTAGATTCTATAACTATACCCTGATCTGTTCCACTCTGAGCTTCGGATATTTCAGGTCGTAGCTGTGCGTAGAAATAGTTTTCACCTTCGTATTAAATCGGTCATTACATATACAGATAACTGGCACATCAGTGTGTTTTATTAAATTAACTAATTCCTGTAAGCCACCACGATCTTCGTTGCCAGCCATACCGTCGACTTCATCCATCAACAGCACGTGCTTGCTCGTAATTTTTTGTTTGGTACCTGTAACGTAGTGTGAGAGACAAGAAAATAATATAATTATTTCAAAATTTTATATCACATACCCACCTGTGACATAATCTTTCATTGTGGTATTGGATAATAATCCTGAAACCGCTTCTTTTAGAAGTGTTTTATTTCTCGTGTCAGAAGCATTGAATTCCACAAGATCATATCCTAATTCTTTACAAACGACTTGCACAGTTGTTGTTTTACCAACGCCCGGTGGGCCGGACAGCAGGGCCGCTTTGAAGTTTTGTCCATGAGTTTGCTTGCTAGCTATTGAAATAGAAATGAAATTATAATCAGATTAATTAGCCTTATTTTATCTTCACACCAAGATTTGATAAAAAAACAATAATAAAAGTTAACATACTGCTGTCTTTGAATTTAGAATTCTGACGATTTTGATGCCAATCACGTAGCCATACGTATAAGTTATGTGCACAGCTCTTATCTCCTTGCTGACCTATAATTTGCTTCATAGTTTTGGGTCTATATCTCTCAACTAATGGTTCTGATCCAATACTTGTTATTATCTGGAAAAATATATAATAAAAGTAAGGAAGCAATCATATTTGAAGCTCTATGTTATTCTATGTCATTTTGTATCATTTGTGCATGTATGTCAAATTAATATCTATATTTACTTTCTGTGTATTATTGCTTGCGTCTAAAGTTTGTTTTGATGCTGGTGAAGTTTCCGTATTCACACTAGTTTTTACTGGTAAAGATGGTGGTATTTTTATCTTTTTAGGTGAATCTAATAATGCTTTTGTTTTGTCCGGTGACGGTGATTCATCGCTCTCAAATTTTCTAAATATCTTTTTCACGTTTGATTTTGCTTTAGTCGGCTTGATGTCTGTAGCTTTACCTTCCGGTCTCGTGCGAATCATTTCAAGAAGATCATCTTCAGATATTTGTTTAATACCTAAATTACTAGCCTAAAAATTTATTTCATGTAAACAAAAAATAAAAGAGATATATGCAAAATATATGAGTATATATAATCATGTAAAAAAAACACACTTTTGTCAATTTAGATGGGCCAGCTTCATCTCCCACTATAATATAATTTACTTTGTTTGATACAGATTTTACGGTCCGGCCACCATATTTTTGTATTAAATCTTCGGCTTCATTTCTTTCTAAGGAATCCAACACACCAGTAATCAAAAAATTTACTCCGGCTAAACAATTTTCGGCACCCTGAGATCAAAAAATCAAATAAAAAATTCGGAATAGAATATTAATTGAAAATTTTTTTTAATTTTATTTGAAAAATAGTCTCAATTCTACTATATGAGCAATTTCTGACAAAATCGAATAAAACAGATACTTTTTTTAACTGCTTGAAACTTTTGTTACATGATGTATACATCATTTCAAATAATATGTGAGCTTATTCCCCTCTAAAAAATGTTTTCATTATAGTTTTTTCACATGAAAATTTTTACAAAACTGAGCACCTGCTCTATTTTGAAGTTAAATATTTCTGATTTGAATCATTATAGAAAGACGAATATCATAGAAGTACGAAAAACGTTTTAAAGGGAAAAGTTTTAAGTGCTTTTTTATAATATTATTTGAATTTGTTTAAAACATTAATAATTTTTATTGTTATTAATAATGTAAATGTTAGTTAAATTTTTCCATAAAAAATTACCACTTATGAAAATTTAAATAAAATATATCGAATTCCTTATTAAATTATAGATAAAACATATTTCTTTTACAAGATGAAGTTTCAATAGAATTTTAAAAAATTAATAGATACTGCGCAACGTCGCTACCCATTTAGCTGCTTCGCATGATACGAATGTTCGGATTCAGACAAGGCATCATATCTTATAACTATTTGGAGTTTTTTACAACTTTTAATGCTATTTTAAATATTATTAATATTGTTTCTTGCAGTTGTAACTGTAATATCAAATTGATATTATAATATTATTCTATTATTATATAAAATATAATCTATCATATGAAACTTCATTGTTATTATCATATGTAAAATCTCTTACTGTAGGGATTTCTTTTGAACCAGGGTTTCTGGCACCGCCTCTCTGAAGATATTTTTCATACATTATAGTACGCTGTTTCTTCATTTCTTTCCTTTCTTCAAATAAATTTTCTTCCATTATTTTAGCTTTCTTTCTACTTGACTTTTCTGTATCTTTGTCTTTTTCTACAGAAATAGACGTTGTGAATTATTTAAATTATAATTTAATTACTTAGAAATCCTATCATCATACTTACTGCTTATATCTAAGTCTCCATTCGAGCTACCTCTTTTCTTTTTTTGTAAGTTCTGTTTTGGAGAAGAATTTGTAACTTTTGAATATACATTATTTTTATTAGGAGATTCTTTTGTTTCCTCAAATCTTAGTTCACTCATATTGTTAATTTTATTATCACAATCTTTCAAACCATTATTATGTTTTCTGTTTTTATTAGAGGCCATCTCTGTAAATGTTCTATCATGTCAAATTTGTGTAACAGTATCTATTTAAATAGTAAATGAATTAAATTTAAACATACCTGTCTTAACTGCAGTTTCTGACTTCTTAGGACTATCCACATTTTTAATGTTGCTTTTACCCTTCTGTTTATCCTGTATCAGAGTATCTTGTACTGCATCCAATTGTTTAAGCACAGCATCAAAATCTTCATCATCATGAAACTTGGATTCCTACATAAATTCCAGAATAAATCCCAGGAAGTTTTAGGGCATTTCTTTAATTTTTCTGTTTGTACTTGAATACAATATTTACCACTTTCTGTAATTTTCGGTTCACTTTTGTCTCTTCTACTCTCATTATTGGCTTCTTGCCAAATAATTCAGTAACAGGTACCGCTTTGCATGGCTCTTTGCTTTTGCTTTTCTTATTTGCTGTAGGATTGCTAGAATCTTTTTTATCTCTAATGACTCTTTCCTCATCTTCAGAGTCAGATAGAATGGAAGATTTCTTTCTTTTTACAACCTGTATAATTGATTATCCAAATTGACATTATTGAAAATAATAAAGAGAATCATACTTAATTCGTCAGCAACCGAGCTCTTTAAAGATACTTTAAAATTTAGATTGTGAATTTTACTAAATTTATATCTGTAAAAAATAAATAAAATATAGCCAGATTTTTATGATGATAAAATTTGTTAATGCTTTGATAAGTACCAAAACTTTTTCAGTTTTTTATATAATTCGAAACATAAAGAAACTTATTGTTCCTAGAAAACTCCTATTACTATCAGAAAAGTATAATAAGTATAATAATTCATGTTGATGATAGAAAGTTAACTGTCTATATTGACATTATCGTAAATAACAAAGAGAATTATAAGAATAACTATGACAAATAAAAAATATGCAAATGACAAAAGACAATACGTGTGTGGAACGTTTTGTGGACGATTGTGGTTTCTCTTCGTCTTCGTCTGACGAAGACGAAATTATTCGTCGCTTCTGAGATTTCGGAGCGACAGGCTCGCTGTTCTTCAGTGAAGTCGTGACCGGGGTAAAATAGGATCTGATATCCTACGGAAATAACACGTGCGTGAGATTTTCGATTTGACATTCAGGAAATTGAAATAAATAAAGTAACGTAATTATTAATTAAATATAACCGCTCTCGTTACGTACCCTCGGCATTTTCGTGATATCTCGCCGATATTCGGCACGTGTGTACTGATCATAAATGTCACGCCGGCATCAGCCGGCATAATCGGCTTGAGTTTTGTTTGGTTTTGTTTTCGTATAAACAACAACAGTCAATGCAATTTTTGCAATCCCGAGGAGTATTCCAAGTAACCAAAGCTATATTCAGGTTGCAGTTCCACTAAAAGGTGCATTCACATGCAAACGTCAGGCAGCGGAAGCAGCAACCAATCAGCTGGACGATACGGGCAATGGTTATCACGTCTGCAATAACTTCATTTTTCTTGTCCAATAATTATTTTTGAACAGACTCGCTAAAAGATTCCGCACAATAAAAGGAATAGGGAATAGAGAATAGAGAATGAGAACATGGGACGGTATCCTTACTAGAAATGAGTTTACTAGCATTCTATTCCGTAAGATATTTCTCTACTATATCGGAGCCACTAAAATCATGGCTGGAACGATATAGGAACGATACGGAATCAACGGAATATTATCGATTGCAAGTTATGTCAATTCAGCTATTATTAATGGTTGAGAATTTGTCAAGTTCAAAGAAGAAAATTAATAATAATTTTGATTTTTCAATATGACATAATTCTTGTTTATTTTATCACAATATGTGATCCAACTAATGCTAGCAATTCTTCAAATAATTCTAGTGTCATTCTGAAATAATTGAAGAATTTTTTACGATCGGTCGTTTACACTTCATTTTACATCGATTAAATTATCATGATTGCTGACATAACATTCGGTTGTATTAGATTTTAACAGTCATGAATGTAAAAATAACTAAGAACGAAACGTGAACCCCTAAAGCAGAAAGAAACTTTCTTCTTCTCTTTCTTAATTAATGGCTCCTGTCTCCAATGGAGTAAGCAGAGGTAATACGACCAGATCACGTCATGGAATTCTTTATGAGCAATACATACATACATGTGACCTGTAACCACGTGACAGTCAACATATTGACTGTCACGTGGTTACAAGTCACATGTATATATTGGGTCATCTAAAAAGTATCCGCGGTACTTTGTCACTAGATATATGACCATTAACACACATCTAGTGACAAAAAACCGCGGATACTTTTTAGATGACCCAATAGTATGTAATATGTAGAAACATAACAGGCACAGGCAATAGAGAATAACGACCGTCCAATCAGAGCTCTGGTGTGTAAGTTCGATATTACATTCTATATCTATTCCAGAGTTTCTGATTGGATGGTTCGTTATTTCCTGTTGCCTGTGCCTATTGTGTTTAAGCCTTTACACCAAAGCCATAGAGAATGGACTGCAAGAGCCATGTGTCAGAATGATCGATAAAAGTAAGAGAGAGGGACCGTGGAAGACGGCCATCTCTGTCTCTTCCATTTAATGTCGTAATGGGAGGAAGAATGAGATTATTGTCGACACATTTGAATACTACTTAAGGATTGCGCAGTCCATTCCATATGTCTTTGACTTATATCACGTTGACTATTTACAGTTCTTTTGGAATGAGAATTGAATGAATTGAACCTGAACCTGAGGTCCTCATTGTCGAATATCGTGAATTTTGACCGAAAGGGACAAACACAAAGAAGGTAAATGTTAAGAAGACCCCGATCCACTCAAATTTTGATAAAAATATAATCAATCGATGCTTTTTTTTTTGTGAAAACGAAGAATCTACAAGAAAAAAGTGTCACTCTGCCCCGTGAACCGAGATATTTTAAGTTAAAGTTGACGAGGTTATGCAGGTTAGGAAATCTGGAATTCGGGATGTGAGATTTCCAAATGGATTTTTGCTGCTTCTAAAAAGACTTTTCACATCCCAGTGTCTTCATAATTTAGAAAGTGTACCTTCCAACAAGCGACACAAATGACACAATAGATCATTACATCCTTGCTGTTTGCCAATGTTAAACAAGATGACATGATCACTGTGTCGCTTGTTGGAAGGCACACAAATATTCCAAGCGGACACTGTCTCAGCTGTAACTTCTTCTAGGCGATTAGATTCCAAGTGGGAAGGATATGTTTTTTTTTTGTTCACAATGCCACTGCCCTGAACCCAAACGTTACTGTCTATACATCCCACTGTCCACATGGGTTAGAACTCCAATAATTTATTTTGAAGCAGTGTTGTGTGATCGTGACTGATTTCCTAGTCAACTTTTTAAAATATCTCGGTTCGGAGGGCAGAGTGACACTTTTTTCTTGTAGATTCTTCATTTTCATAAGAAAATCGCATCGATTGAATATATTTTAATTAAAATTTGAATGGACCGGGATCGTCTTAACTTTTACCAAGAAAAATTACCGAATTAAAAAATAATTCGATATTATTTGCAGTTGTATTTAAATCAAGACCAAGCATGGTGAAAGAACAGTTCAGGGAGACAAATGTCGCCAGCGAAGTGTATGTATAAGATATTTATTTATTTGTTCTTATGAATTTAAAGTATTATTCTTTAGTTTTCTCAGGGAAATAATATTGCTAATAATTTCTATGCAGTATTATTTACATACAAGCATAATATAAATTGTAATACAAGTGTATGTCCTCAGATGTTGGTATGAAAATGTACTGTATGCACATCTACTGAAGCACAAAGCAACATTTGTGTTGCCTCTTTCCAGAAAGCCTATATAACAATATACATTGGGTGTTTTCCATTTGATGACACAAGTCGATACAAGTATCATTCTATCTTTGTTTCTCTCTGAATGTCAAGAAGGATAGAACAACGCTCATCAAATGGAAAGCACTCTTCGTGTTTTTTGTTTTCTGTTTCTTATTTTTCATCTCATATTTCTGATCTCTGCCAATTTTTATGTCAAAAAATGAAAAAAAAGCTAGATAATTGACAAAATGGCAAGAAATAAAAAGTAGTAGAATGTAAGAAACAGGAAATAAAAAGCACATTGTAGATTAGGCTTAAGTTCTGGACAAATTGTTGCCTCGATAACTAAGGCTAATTTTACTGTGCTCTTTGTTTCCTGTTTCTTGCTGTTTGTCTCTTGCCCTTTTGGTCAATAAGACAAGAGACAAACAGCAAGAAATAGAAAATAAAAACATTGTAGAAGTAGCCTAAAACAAAATTAAAACATTTTTCAAAATTGAAGTTATTCTGTGAAGACTAAATTGTTTCTACTAGTTTGTTTCTAACAACAATAGGCAACAAAATGTTCCTTTCGTGGATATGTACTTTTAATTCTAAAATGTGCTTTGCTTTTTTTCTCTTTGCAACCATTTTATCGACAATCATTTTTCTTGCCTTTTCCGAAAGGCAAGAAAATTTTATATCTCGGATAACAGAAAACGGAGGAAACGAAAAAGCCCATTCTATACTGTTTCTGTTTCTTGTTTTTTATCTTTTGCTTTTTCCCTCTTTGCAATTGTTTTATCGACAATTGTATTTCCTGTTACGAGTTTCCTGTTTTTTCCGAAGTTCGTTAACTTTTATCTCGGGCGACATAAAACAAAAAATCTGATAAAAAGCAAAAAAACAAGAAATAGAAAACAAAAAGCACATTGTAGAATAACCAAAAGCAAGACAAAAAGCAAGAAACAGAACGTAAAGAACTAGAATAGAAATTAGACTTAAATTATATTTTCTTAACACAGTACAATTCGTAAACAATTGGGATATATTCATCAAACGAAGTTTAAATTAAATGTAAACATTCTGTTTCTGGATTTGAATATGAAAATTAAGTTTCAGTAAGCAAAATGCATAGGCTTTTATTTAATTTTTTTTAATTACATTTTTTTTATCTAGCTCCCATATATCCTTTGGAGTAGACAGCATGCACGACATAAATATGCAGGCCAGTGTGGAGATGATCTCTAAAAACCTGTACAATGAAGATACAAAGCATACTCCTGCTTTGCAAGGAGCACTGGACAGGCGCATGGTATTTGGAGACCATTAATAAATTTAATCCACTTTTATTATTAGATTAATACATATTAAAATCTATTATTCATATAGAGTGTATAGAAAGTATCAAAACTCTTGAATATCTAAAAAAAAAGGGATAGCACAATCTCTCTCTTGCACAATTTTGAAGAAAAATGCGGAATATTTTCTTGTAGCCACTCTGATTATAAGATTTCTAATTCTAATCAACATCAATTGGATACCTTAGATAATGATAATGCCAGTAGTATTTAACTTTTAAACCTTATAATTAAAAAAATATTTAATAAAAAAGTATTTTGTTATAGCGTGTTGAAAAGCTCTCGAGATAATGCTACAAGAATATGCAATGAAAAATGAGGATTTTTATTTAAAAAAAGCGATGTAATCTTGACTTGACTGTGATGATGCCACCCAAGATCAAATTGGTAAGATTGATGATCAGTAAATAAATCTTTTTAAACCTACAACTTTTGTCTGAAACGTTTTGTTTTTTATAACATTTATATTTTTCGAGATCTTCAGGACTTCTGGTACTTTTTATACACCCTATATGAAATTAACAAGATTAAATATAACATTATATAAGTACTTTAAATACCCAATAATGATATTGTTATTTAACAGAATTTATATTATGTATTATATTATGCCACTGCATTTAAATACTTTGTATAAATCAGCTTTTAATGTGTACTAATCCAGTGCGAATTTATTATGTATATTCCTTTTGTCTCTACTTGAACAGAGCTTAGCATGGATGTTTTTGTACATAGGGAGTGAGTTCTACAGGAGTCGAATGCGAAACGTGCAATAAAAAGTTGAATGATTGTGTAGGACATTTCGGGTATCTTAATTTAGAATTACCAGTTTTTCACGTTGGTTACTTCAAATCTATCATCCAGATTTTACAAACAATTTGCAAGGTAACATATAACTTTATCAAGCTTCAGTAATTACGTGTCCTATATTGACACATTAATATTTTAAAGACGCATAATTTTTACAGAGTTGTGCTCATGTTTTGCTAACGCACGGAGAAAGGAAATTTTTTTCACGCAGTATACAAAATCCGAAATCGGGATATTTAATGCGCAAAGCATTACGTAAGAAAATATTGGAAGTAGCGAGAAAGAAAACGGTATGTCCAAATTGTAAGTCAAATAATGGCCCTGTGAAGAAAGCTGGTTTTCTCAAGATTGTACATGAGAAATACAAGAACTTAAAGAAAACAGATCCCATTATTCAAGAAAAATTGACTGAATTGACCCCAAAGATAGAACGCGACACAGAATTCAAAAATATAGTAGAGCAAAACTACAGATGTGTATTTGATAAATATTTATATCCAAATGTGGTATGTTTTAAAAAATATATTCATAATATTTAAGAACGTTAAAAGATATATATATGTGTGTGTATATATATATATATATGTATATATATATATATATATATATAAAATATTTAAAGAAAGAAATTATAATGTTATGAACGTTTAACATATCTCTGAGTACTCTTTTTCTCTTACAATTTATATAATTTATAGTATACGAATATTCTTTAAGGTGCAAGAACTTTTCAATAGAATTCCAACGGGCGATATCTGCTTCTTGTTAATGAATCCTGGGTGTGCAACCCCAGTAGATTTGGTATTGAGAAGGATCCCTGTGCCACCAATTTGTATTAGACCTAGTATTTTATCTGACCTAAAGGCTGGTACAAATGAAGATTATCTGACAATGAAATTGTCAGAAATAGCTCTTATCAATGACGTCATTCGCAAGCAAAAAGGTGTTAATATAAATACATACATGGAACAGTGGGATTTTCTTCAACTGCATTGTGGTCTTTACATTAATAGTGAAATGTCCGGAATACCTCTACACATGCAAGTAAGCTCCTCTCAACAAACATCTAAAAATCTGTAAATTCTTTTCTCTAATAGTTTACATATTGATACTTGTAGCCTAAAAAGTCTGGTAGAGGTATAGTGCAAAGATTGAAAGGAAAACAAGGTCGTTTTCGAGGTAATTTGTCTGGTAAACGTGTTGATTTTACTTCTCGCACAGTCATTTCGCCTGATCCGAATCTCAGAATAGAACAAGTAAGTCTGGTGAAATTTAAGTCAGCTTGCTGCGATTTGTATCTAATAATATTGAATCTCTATGTAGGTTGGTGTACCTATACATGTTGCAAAGACTTTAACGTATCCTGAAAGGGTCATTCCATCAAACATGGAATTAATGCGAAAATTAGTAAGAAATGGTCCAGACACACATCCTGGAGCAAACTACATACAATATAAGAATTCGCAAAACAGGCGATACCTTGGATATGGTGATCGGAATAAAGCCGCCCAAGACTTACAGGTAATTTATATATATTGACATCGTCTTAAGATGTCAAGACTTTTATGTATTTTAATATACCATTGTTTTTTTTTTGCAGTATGGCGACATTGTTGAGAGGCATCTCAAAGACGACGACTTAGTGCTGTTCAATCGGCAACCATCTTTGCACAAATTAAGTATTATGACACATAGAACCAAGGTATTGGAGCATCGAACATTTAGATTCAACGAATGTGTCTGTGCACCTTACAATGCAGGTTTAGTTCAACTTATCTATACACGTTGGCTGTTTAATATATTCTCCCTCTCTCCTCTCTCCCTCTACCTCTCCCTCCCTCCCCACACACGCACGCGCGCACACAAATTATTATAATTATATTTAAAATTTACATATAAATATTATACTAGTTTGCAAATTGATACTTTGGGAACATTGTTCGAACGGACACAATTGTTTTCCGTCGGTTTTTAGATACTGAATACAATTCCGTTTATCAAATTACTTCACACATCATATTTTTTAGAAAAATTGCCGAAAATGACGCTTTTAAGGATCTTTATGGTATTGTAACATCGGCAGTAAATTTTTTTTCTAAATTTTGTTAATGCTACACAAAAGTATCAACTTTTAGCTTTAAAGCATTTTGTTTGATTTTGGTGATTGTCCATTTTTGAGATATAATAATTTAAAAATAGCTCTTTTTCTGTGTAATACATAGAAAAGACATTTTATTCAGTCTTAATACTTTATGTAGAGTGCTTTTACATAATACGATTGTCATACTAAATGAAAAAGCAGTGGAGGTTGACAATATAGTAGCAAGATTAATTCTGGATAAAACAGAGTGTTACAGAATATTCCCTTATAATGTTCATAAAGGGTGTTTTTTTAAGCCCGATAGAACTTAAAATTGTAAAAACTAACACAAAAATTAAATTATAATCAAAAAATTTTTTTTAGTCGAAAGATCAATGCATGGCATTAACATTTGAAAATGATTTCGGGCATATGGCCACCGCGGCTGTTTAATTTAATTTTTTGTTTTATTTTTTACAATTTCAAGTTCTATCGGGCTTAAAAAAACACCCTTTACCATATTTTTGTCAATTTTATATTACTTTTTTATTTACTATCATTTATGAAAACCTTAAAAATTGTTTTTTGTCTCTTTAATATTATTTTTCTCAAAATTGTGATGTGATAACCAAATTTGAATAACAAATTTATATTCAGTATCCAAAAAAATACATTAAAAACAGCTAAAACTGTTTAAAAAAATTTTTTATCGCAGATTAGTGTTATTAGATACTAAGATTATCATCGGTTTTATTTAGCCCTTATTTGATTTAATATACATTAACAGATTTTGACGGCGACGAGATGAATCTTCACTTACCGCAGACTGAAGAAGCCAGAGCCGAAGCGTTAGTTTTATTAGCGGTAAATGATTAACATACTTTTATAAAATTATTAAATTGCTTTTATAAAATTATTAAATTATAAATATGCTGAAATATTTTGTTTTATGTTTATAGAATAAATCTAATCTAGTTACACCTCGCAATGGTGACTTATTGATAGCAGCAACTCAAGATTTTATCACCGGTGCTTATCTTTTAACTCAAAAAGACACATTTCTCCAAATAGAACAAGCTAGATTAGCTCTTTGCCTTTTAGCTGGTTCGGATGCTTCTATGAAAGTAACTCTTCCTCCGCCTGCAATCATAAAACCAGCAAGATTGTGGACTGGCAAACAAATATTTAGTCTCATTATACGACCGAATAAGGAATGTTCTGTCAAAGCAAATCTAAAGGCAAAGGGCAAGACATATACCAATGGAAAAGAATTTTGTATTAATGATTCTTGTAAGTTGTAGTTATACATTGTAATCGTGTCATTAACATTTAATGACAAAACGTTCTTAAATAATCCAAATTAAATCCACAGATGTTATTATTCGCAATTCCGAGCTTCTAGCAGGAACAATGGATAAATCTATATTGGGCTCAGGATCAAAACAAAATATATTTTACATTCTGCTACGTGATTGGGGTGAAGATGTTGCAACCGCAGCTATGTGGCGTTTAACCAGAATAACAAATCACTTCAATTTTGAGAGAGGAATTTCTCTTGGTATCGGTGATCTTATACCTAGTCAAGGCCTTCTTCGAGCGAAGGAAAGAATATTAAACACTCAGTAAGAATAAATCCAAGTTTAAATTTGACAGGCTGCATCATATAAATAACTAATTCCAATTTTTTTTTATTTAGTTATTCTACATGTAACGAATACATTCAATTAATGGAACAGGGTCATCTTGTCTGTCAACCTGGATGTTCAGAAGAGGAAACACTGGAAACGAGAATATTAAACGAACTTTCAGTGATCCGTGATGATGTTGGTAAAGCGTGTTTGAAAGAATTGCATCCTACTAATACTCCTCTAACTATGGCACTCTGTGGGAGTAAGGGTAGTTTCATCAACATCTCTCAAATGATCGGTACGTTCAAGTAATAATAATAAATATATTACTACTCTTAATTGTTCTGATACTATTTAATACAACTTCTCTCTTCAGCTTGTGTAGGTCAGCAAGCTATCAACGGATGTAGAGTGCCGGATGGATTTGAGAATCGTGCGTTACCTCATGTCTTGACACGATCAAAGAAGCCAGATGCTAAAGGCTTTGTGGAAAATTCATTTTATTCTGGATTAGTGTCCAAGGAATTCTATTTTCATGCGATGGGCGGTCGAGAGGGTCTCACAGATACCGCTGTAAAAACTGCAGAGACTGGATACATGCAGAGACGATTAATTAAAAGTTTAGAAGATTTGTGTATTCATTACGACATGACAGTACGCAATTCTATGCGCGATATGATACAGACTACATATGGCGGTGATGGATTGGATCCTACGTACATGGAGGGTATGTATTATTATGTATAATACATATTACAATATTATGTATTTTGTGTAAATAGAATAATACATATTTTTCTACAGGTAAAGACTGTCCCGTGGATTATGAAAGAGTATACGAGCATGTGAGAGCGAAAATGCCTTATATTACCGAAGAGCCTTTAGATTATGCTAGCGTAATTAATGCCACAAAAGAAATGCTACGCTCTGAAGAATATGAGTGCCTGAGTGAGGAATTCAAAGATGAATTGACGTAAGATAATATATGATAAATGTATGATAAATATATGATAAATGTATGATAAATATATGATATATGGCGAACTTCTGTAGCGCAGCTTTAAACAAATTAAAAGTTGTTTTTGTAGTTCGTTCCTGAAATTGAAAGTGGCACGAAAAATAGCGTTTTATCGGCAAAACATTATATCGAATTCATCAGTGACTTCGCAACTTGAACGTTTTACCGTCTCACAATTAGTAGAATTTATTCACACGTGCAAAGAGAAGTACATGAGAGCTAAGATAGAACCGGGTACTGCTGTAGGTGCGCTCGCCGCTCAAAGTATCGGTGAGCCAGGGACTCAGATGACACTCAAAACATTCCATTTTGCTGGTGTAGCTGCTATGAACATTACTCAAGGAGTTCCCCGTATTAAAGAAATTATTAATGCGAGTCCCAAGATCAGTACTCCTATCATAACAGCGACATTGGTGAATAATTACTCTGAACACATGTGTATTCCATCGAATACAGTTTTAACCAACTAATTCTTTATTTTGCAGATCAATGATGCGAATTCCGAGATTGCCGAGCAAGTGAAGGCACGAATTGAGAAGACGACCCTGGGAGATGTATCTGAATATATCGAGGAAATATATTTGCCTGATGATCATTTCCTTATAATAAAATTAGATATCAATAGAATTAAAATGTTGAAATTAGAAATTGATGTTAATTCCGTATGCTATAAGTAAGTATGTTTGAAAGCTAAAGATTCTCGTTTTTTCATTGCAACTATTAATTAATTTATTTCAACATATGTATCTCGCAAGAACAAAACTTCACTTGATTTCTTTCATTTAATGTCAAAACTTAATATAATACAATGAAAAAAAAACAAGAGTTTTAATTATACTTTAAATTTAAGAGTAATTTGCTGCCATTATACTTTTCGAAAGATAATAAATAATTTATGATTCTCTAGACTCTGCACTTCAAAATTGAAATTAACTTCAAAGAATGTAGAAAAGGTGACCGACTCAGTTATTATTATTCGACCAAATCGAAGTAAAGATAAAGACTCAAATTTTCCATTTCGTCAATTGACAGAGGCCATTCCAAATGTTATAATAAAGGTAAAAATGTATAATGAGATAAATTTTTATAAGTTTTAGAAATTTAATATCCGCTTTGATTTATTTATTTATTTTTTTTTGTAGGGTTTACCATCGATTAATCGAGTAGTTGTACATAATGAAAACCTCGGTAGTAAATCGAAATTTACATTATTTGTCGAAGGTGATAATTTTAGAGAAGTTATGGCAACACGTGGCATCCTCGGTGAGAAGACAAAGTCGAATAATACAATAGAAGTGAGTTGAAAGAAATCATGAGCTAGTGAATAAAACATATTTATAATCATATTTTATTTTAGGTTTTCAAAACGCTCGGAATAGAAGCAGCGAGAACGACTATCATGTCAGAAATTAAATCGGTAATGGAAAATCACGGTATCAGTATTGATTGTCGACATTTAATGCTCTTGGCAGATTTAATGACTAGTAGAGGAGAAGTACTCGGTATCACGAGACAAGGTTTGGCAAAAATGAAAGAATCGGTTTTAAATTTAGCATCGGTGAGATTTACTATTTTTCATTGTTTCATTCTTTTGCGTACTTTTTTTATAATACGATATAGAATTATTAAATTGATAAGAAGTACTGATTATGGGGAGGGGGGACTCTTGAAATTAAAATAATTAGGAAATTTAGTATGTATATATATAAATTATATTTTTGACTTGCAATACAAGTGTACAGCAATTTAAAAATATAATTTATTTATAGAATTAATGATTGTGCATTAAGTACCGCACCGAACTCTCATTTGCCTAATTTTCTACATTATTTTAAATTGAGCTTATTGTTGTTTTTCGTCTTTAAATTTAAGTAGTATTAAGAACAATTGGAAATTCTTTTGGCAAACCAGTTATTTATTTACAGTTTGAGAAAACTGCAGATCATCTATTTGATGCAGCTTATTATGGACAAAAAGACGTTATAAGCGGCGTATCGGAATCAATTATAATGGGTATTCCAGTTCCACTAGGCACAGGAATATTCAAGCTGCTTCACAAATATCCTTTTTATTACTTTATATATGAAACGTTAACTGTTATATTTGTCATAAAAAAATAGATGACACATGTAACTGAATACACATCTACACCCGCACGTGCACACAGAGTTATTTTCCTTAATAATTAAATACGGCAGACAAAGACGAACCATGCAAAAAGGAACTTTTATTTGATGATCCACAATTTCACAAACCATTGCATTCTGGAAAACGACTTCCACGAATACAACCGCGTCCACTATTGCAAACCTAATATTAATAAAATATTTTACATTTACTGACAAAAAGAAATAATTCACTTTGATAAAAAAAAGATATCCTTTCATGTTATTATTAATTCTTATGATCACTTATGCATAAAATATTTAATTTATTTTGATTTTTTTATATAAATATATAAGGATATTATGTACTTTTATAAAGTGACTTTGTATCTACGATATGAATATTTTGAATAGATCATGGAATAGATGTCATGTTTTCTTATATCCATGATACAAGTAGACATGTGCATCATATCTTATATCATGAAATAGATGTCAATAGAAATTTTGTTGCTAGGAGACAATATTGTTTGATCTGAATCCGTTTCCTATAATCCTACCTACATCTTCGCGCGCATATAATTTCATATGTACAATATTTGAATAAAATATTCAATGTATAATTTGAATTTAGAATTGAAAAAAAGATATCGAGTATCGGGATGGTGAATGAAAAAGAATTTTGGACAGAAGTTCGGAAAGATATACCACGATACAAAAAGAAAAAACCACGAGTAGTTCCTGCCTTCACTATTCAGGCGTTGCAGGTAATAATATGTTGTTAAGAGTCATTTCCAGCAACTCCGATTAATTTGATCTATTTTATTAAGAAATACGAATAAAATTATCCAATTAATTAATAGAATTTAATATATCGAAAAAATATTAAGAACAATGAACTGTATATTAGAGATATTATTTTAAGTATTATAATTTAAGTGATTCTTCCATCAAGTTATAATTGGAGTTGGATCTAAAAAAATGACGATACTGAAATACAGGATGAAATTTTCACTATGATCAAGATAAATATAGCACGATAATACCGTATGTAATAAATTAATTTTTGATCACAGGAAAACACGATCGTCGCGAAACCGCCGCGATGTGGACTATATAAACCTCGTCTACCGAAACCATCGACTTTCAGGAAGTTTTACAAGCGCGGTATATTCCCTATCTCTTTGGAGAATAACGGTTACGATCAGAAAATTAATTGGAAAGTGGACATAGAAGATTTAGATTTTCATCATTATTTGCCACTGTTCTTCGATGGATTAACGGAAACGGAACAACCGTACAAATTTCTGGCAGAGCAAGGAATATCAGATATGCTAGAACATGGTGGACCAAAGATATTACCTGTTGTTCCTCAATTGATTATTCCTATTAAGAGTAAGTTCTACAATCCAATTTAATGTAGAAAAAATGTACTGTAATTAAAAAAACTTTGTTAGATGCTTTGAATACAAGAATGCCCGAGATAATTTGTTCCACGATGAAAGCAATTCAACGTTTAGTGCGATCAGCCGATTGCGTTGGTGAAACTTTAGTCCCATATTTTAGACAAATCTTGCCTATTCCAAATTTACTTAAAGATAGAAATGGTAAGTTACCATTTCTTACCGTAACTTACTCGTATTTTAATATTTCCTATATTCGTATACAATTGGAAATAAAATATATAATTTCAGTAAACCTTGGCGAAGGTATCGATTATTCTCAGCAAAGAGGAGAGAACGCTGCTGACATTATACAAGAGACACTTGAAATCTTGGAAAAATATGGTGGCGAAGATGCTTTCATAAATATTAAATACATGGTTCCCACCTACGAATCCTGTATGATGAATTAATAGAGGCAGAAAATTACACTGTAATCCTTTTAATAGATTTATTCTTTATTCATGAAAATGTAACTATCAAAATCAAAATATTTGCAAATTTTTATGTAGCAAGTTATACATAACATAAAGATATAATATAGTGAAAAAGATATATCGACACATGATATATATTATAAAAATTTTGAAAATAATATTATATATTACATATATAACCATAAATCTTATACACATGAATCCGCCTTTCCTGTTAGACAGAAACAGACAGCACGCATTTGTCTCGGAATAAAAAAAAACGTATCAGAACGGGAGTACAGAGCCTTGCATAACATATAATGCATAAGAAAATGAACCAAAGTCCTTCAATTCCGTCCTTTCCATGATAAAATAAAGATTCCGATTGGTTGATTTTCTTACACTTTATGTTTTTACAAAAATCTATTGAGTGGATTCATATATTCGTTCGGTTTTTGTTAGTACAAATTTTTTCCGAATATCTCCGGTTCTGGTTGCCTAATCGGGCAATCCAAATATGTTTTGGAAAGGTGACAGTCCGCTCTTTTCATCTGTCAAATTTGGTTTCATTGGCATTAGTTTTGTTTGTGCTACAGGCCTGTGAACAGTCGGAGAATAAGGTGCATTTTCGGCATATTTTACTTTATTACTTCAAGAAAGGCAAGCGAGCTGCGGAGGCCCACCGAAAGATATGCGGCGTATACGGGGACGATGCCTTAACAGAACGTACCACTCAGAAATGGTTGCCAAATTTCGTTCCAGAGATACGAGTCTTGAAGATGGATCCCGTAGCGGTCGGCCCACCGAGGTTGATTCGAATGAAGGCAGGAAGATATCAAGGCACTGATTGAGCAAGACCGGACGCTAAAGGTGCGAGAGATTGCGGAGACACTTAAAATAGATTATAGAACCGTTCAAAGGCATTTGCAACAGCTTGGCTACGTGTCCCGCCTCGATGTTTGGATGCCGCACAAGCTGACCGAGGAGAACCTGGCCAACCGCATGTCCATCTGCAATTCACTTCTAAAGCGGCACGAAAGCGACTCGTTTCTCAAACGAATAGTGACTGGCGACAAAAAGTGGATCATTTACGACAACATAGTGCACAAGAGATCATGGGGAACCGCTGGTGAGCCGAATGCCACCCCAAAGGCCGGCCTGCATCCGAAGATTTTGCTATCCATATGGTGGGATCATGTTGTGCTGTTTTACGAGCTTCCTCAGGGAAAAACGATCGATTCGAAGGTCTACTGCACGCAGCTAACGAAATTGAATCAAGCATTGCGACAGAAACGTCCAGAACAATCGTGTCATATTCCACCATGACAACGCCAGACCCCACACCGCAATAATCATTCAGCAAAAATTAGTGCAACTTAGCTGGGATGTTTTGCCCCATCCATCGTATTCACCAGACCTTGCGCCATTCGACTACCACTTGTTCCGGTCCCTGCAAAACTCCCTCAACGGGAAATCGTTCGCTGATCAGACAGCTGTGAAAACGTACCTCGACCGGTTTTTCGCCTCTAAGCTCCAGACCTTCTATGAGAGCGGAATAATGAAATTGTTGGAAAGATGGCAAGAGGTCATCAACAAAAACGGAGAATATATCATTGATTAAAATTCATCCTTTGTATGAAAAAAACTTGTTTCATTTTAGCCTTCAAAAATCGAATATATGGATCCACTCAATATATTCTTAGCTCTAGATCTTAACAGTAGTAAAAATAGTAGTACAGATATTTTTGATGATAGTATTGAAATATATATTTACACTTTTCCTGTATCTTCTTTCAATGTTACAATACGATTAAAAACAAGCTGAAATAAAAGAAAATGTTAATGCAATGTACATGTGTATTAATGCTTTTATATTTACCTTATTAGGTTTGGTATCAGGATCAACAGAGAAAAAGCCTATACGTTCAAATTGAAACTTGTCATACACTTTTGCTGTTTCAGCTAGACTGTTGTCCATATACGCTACAATTTCTTTTTTGCTAGATGGATTAATATCACTCAAAAATCCATGCGGTACCTCATGTACATCTTCCGGATTTTTGTGCTTAAACCTGAGGAGGGGGAGGGAGGGGAGCGGGAATTAAAGATATTTTAATCACATTACAGAATAAAGAAACTTTCATAATAATTAATAATTTGGAAAAAATATTACTTACAAACGTTCGTATAATCTAACAGATGCCAATACTGGGTGGGACACCCAATGTATAAATGCTTTCGGTTTATTCTTTTCTGAAACAGGATCTTTTCTAACAATTATATTCGTAATATTACCACTGGCATCCTTCTCGATACTTTCAAACGTTACTATGATACCCGTATGCTTTAAGCCTACAGATTGTTTTGGTGTCAAGCGCCTAAAACCTTTCTCTTCAATCTATAAGTATTGATAAATAAAAAAGTATTAATAAATAAAGTATTGATAAATAAGCGAAGTGTTTAGAAAGAGATAGGCATATACATTACATACTTCTTTGAAGTCCGTAGCTTCAATATATACAATTTCATCAAATATAATTTCATGATGTCCCCTCTCTGGCTCGTTAGGAAAATCGGGTGCAGTGAGCTTTATGGCTTTCTCTTGAGGAAAGTTTTTAATAGTCAATTTGATAGGCTCTAGAACTACCATATGTCGGGGAGTAGTAAGATTTAGAACATCCCTAACAGCTGCTTCCAATGCTGCAGGATCAACGGTTGCTTGTGCACCAGTTAAACCCATTTGAGCGCAAAAATTGTTTATAGCTTCGGGTGGAAATCCACGTCTGCGTAGCGCAGTCAATGTAAATAATCTATATATAAAAAAAAAGAGGGATGAGAGATTAATAAGACATTAAATAATCTTATAAAGGTAATATTACATTATACCTGGGATCATCCCAATCAGACACTATTCCTTCTTGTATTAATTTGACAATTTTTCTTTTGGAAACTACAGTATAATTGACGTTCAATCGGCCATATTCCCATTGTACAGGACAATAAATGCTCAAGGAATTGCAAAGCCAATAATAAGACGATCTCCGTGATTGGAATTCCTTTGTACAGAGAGAATGAGTGACATTTTCGATGCTATCGCACAAGCAATGGGTGTAATCGTATGTGGGATAGATACACCATGTGTCACCAGTTCGATGATGCAGCGAATATTTTATTCTGTATGCCACAGGATCTTGTTTACCTTCCTCTAAAGTCACTTTCATGCGTAAGGTCGCTTCTCCTTCTTCCAACAAACCATCCTTCATATCCTATTTTTTAACAAGTAAAATAGACAAATGCATATATAGTAATAAAAATTGAAGGGAACAATGTTTAGAAAAATTTTTCATTACATTAAATAGTTGTAAGCTCTCTTCAACCGGTCTATCGCGCCAAGGACTCGGTGGAGGATTGAAACCTTTCATTTCTTCACTAGATTGATGACAAACGTAAGCTAAGTCTTTCTTTATAAGCTCTATGGCCCAGTCATACAGTTGCTGGAAGTAATCCGATGAATGTGTAATCACAGCTGGTTTATAACCGAGCCATTCCACCATCTCCCGTATACCGACAAAAAATTTCTCCTCTTCTTTTTCAGGATTTGTGTCGTCGTATCGTAAATAGCATATGCCATCATAAGCAGCAGCATATCTATGAGAGTCATCTTTTTTACTATATATTTCACTTTTAAAATCAAAGAATATACATACCCGAAATTGATATTGATAGCTTTTGCATGTCCAATATGCAAAATTCCATTGGGTTCCGGTGGGAATCTCGTTACCACTTTGCCACCAGTTGCTTTCAAATGTTTTTGCAGTAGATAATGTGTATTTGGGGTTACAATATATCCATCGGTTTTATAATTTTCTCCAGGTTTATGAAATTGAGTTTTAGTTTTCATGAATTCGCTTATAGTTTGGGCGCCTCCCTTCTCACCATTCAGTGACTCCTGTTCTGAAAATTAAAAATTAAATCCTTCGTATATATCTCACGTAATTGTGCTCATATTGACATTTAGCTTAATAGATATAATGTATTAATCTATTGTTGAACGTAAATATCTAAAATATTTTTAAAAAGTGGTATATAGCTCACCTTCCTTTGCATTTTCCAGCTTTTTCACTTTCGTCTGCTTGTCTTTTGGTTTCACTTGTTTAAGTATTGGTGCAAGATCAGCATCAACTTTTGGACCCAATAGATCAAGAAGTTGGACATCAAATTCATTCTTTATCGCTTTACCATCTGCCCATTTCAAAATATTACGTACTTGTTGCATCAATGGACCAGAATTAAAGCGGTACCTATTCAAGTAACAAATAAATTGTAATTACTTACTATAAAATAACTTATTATAAAGTTTCCTATGTTTTGCATACTCAAGATAAAAATTTATTTACCTTTTTTCCAATATTGCATCTTTGTGTACTTTTATAATCTTCTCGACTTCTTCTTCTATTTGTTCAGGTAAAATTATTACTCCTATACCACAAGATTCCTCAAACTTAGCTATATCAATAGCATTACCCACATTAGCTAATAGATGAGCCAATGCAGCATCAATCCTCTGTACACTATCTAGTTTCTTCTCGACTATATAATTAGTAATAAATGGTATCTTATCTATGATCTGATTTTTAGTTTTTGAAGCTAGATGATACAGCAATATGCCAGTATCTTGAGTAATAGCTCCATATTTAGTTGCCTATAAGAATTAAATATAAATTCTAAATATACAAAGAAGTCAATTTTAATGATACACACTTTATCATTAAATGAATAAAAGCTGAAATCATATAAATATAAAAAAAACATATCACACGAAATGTACAATGTAAATTGTAAGCTATGTCTAAACAAAGAATAGTGATGCAATATTTCTAATAAATCACAATAACGTATTGATTATACATATCTTACAAGGGAACCACACAAAGTGATAAATTCTGGTTTTAATGAAATTTTGTACATATAAGTTACATAAAAAGGTGAATTTAGAAAATGTCTGGTGCGGAAAAATGATTTGAAGGGGTGAAATCACCCCTTATATAGTAAAGCAATTTCCAGTTTGTTCCGTTATATCTCGAAAACTATTCAAGATATAAAATGTTTTATACAAAAGCTTTACAACAAGATTATCTTTATTCATTTATGTATTCAAAAATATTTTTAATAATTTTTTTAATAAAAAAAATTTATTTTTTTTAAATAAAAAAAAATATTAACATGGCTGAACAGAAATAATTACACTATAAAAGTTTTGTATAAAACATTTTTTGATATCTCGAATAGTTCTTAAGATACAATGAAAAGAAGCTAAAACTCGCATTACCTATAAGGGATGATTTCACTCCTTCAAACGGTTTTTCTCTTTCTTTCGCAACTAATATTTTCTAAATTCATTCTTTTATTTTTAAGCTATATGTATACAAAGTTTCATTAAAATCATAATTTAATCACACTTCGTGTGATTCCCTTGTTAGAAATACTTTAATTAATTTTGATTATATAATTTTGAGATTAGAGTTCAGAAATTTTGAGAAATATCTAGCTCTATATTTAATTATCTCTAAAAAAATATTAATTCTACGAAATATAAATCCTAAATAAACAAATCCTAATAATAATATTGTATATCTTGCCAATAACCTGGTTTCATCAATGCAAAATTAACTTCTTGGAATTAGAAGAAAATAAATAGTAAATTCAGCCGAGATTACAATTAATTTTATATTGATCGAGCTGAGTCTAAATAAATAAAAGATACAATTCAATAAACATAAATATTATACAAAATGTATATTATTGTATGACATGTATCAAAGGAAGGATGATGCAACAATTCTAGTGAATCGCAACATGATATATACATAATTATATTTCTTATCTTCGTTTCTATCAGTATTGATTAACTTTAATCTCGGTCCAGTGTAGATTAACTTTAATCTCGATTCAGCTTATTCTTCATTTTTTGAAATAATTTTTAGAACTAAAAAAAGATGAAGAATCAATTGAACTTTTTAAAAAAAACTACATTGGTAGAAACGGACATTATAAATATTATAATAATTAATTTTGAAAACAGAAAGCTCAATGATATTTAACATCCAATCATAATAAGATTGCCAATTCGCCGGTGAGTCTTCACCAACCTCGTTTATAGCCAGCTTGAGATTCTTCGTGATGTTAACATTTTTTAAAGATTCCTTGGCCTTTTGTTCACTCAGGCCAATTGTTTGAAACAGCTTCACGTCTTCCTCGTTTTCTACCGACATTTTATTTGAAAAATACAACTATCACAAGTCACTGCAAGTCACAACCACGGGAGATCACAGGAGACCACAAGAAACCACGTGCATCATGAATCAACCATATGAGCATATGTCATTGATATATATATATATATATATGTATAATGTAAGGGCTTATTCATAATAGAACAAATATTAAGGTGCGATTTCACGTAGATATATACACGATGTAAGCATTCGAATGTACTTGATCAAACAAGTACTCCGGTTGAAAGAATTACTATTCCAAAACATTTGTATTTCATATGAAGAATTTTTAAGTGCAATTGAAAGGGTTTGCGAGTCATTCGGTTAATTGTAATTAATTGAGAAATTCATATCTGTATCACTATAATATGGATACGAACTACTAACTTAAAAATGTAAAATAACACCAAAATGGAATGTAAAACTTCCTTTCTCTCATTCCTTAGACGCTATTTATTAAATTCCTGAAAAATTCCTATTTAGACAAAGTAGCATCCATTAGCATGATTAGCATCCAACCTTAAATCGAATTCTTTCAGCTCGTAATTGCGAAGCTTCACCTAGAACCGTTTAAATATTAGTGCTATTATATATGTATATATGTAGTATAGTAATTAATTCATTTAGTACGGATGTGAACCATAGCTCAGACACAAGCCACTTGCAACTTAAAATTATATTTATATTATAAATAAGAACAACGAGAAAGATATTCTGTTAATAATTAGACGTGTTATTCAGTGAAGAACCCTAACATAAAATATGGCAAAAAATTGTTCATGCATATCCTAATGAAAATAAAATGTAAAGCGATGTCAATAAATAAAGCGTTAATTGCGGAGTGTAAAGTGTAAGGAGAGAGTAACAGAAACGTAAATGAAACCCGAAGTGAAAATTGAAACATGGAACGAAAAGGAAGCGTCAACTAAACGTTGAAGAAACATAAATGAAAGTATAGATAAGTTCTTCGGCAAGCACGAGTAGAATGTTCGTTAACTGTAAACAGAGTGTGATTAGACAATCTAGAGAACGTAAACGGAGTTCTCTCATCGAGTTCTCAGACGAACGTGAATGAAATATAATCGAGGTCCTTGATAAGCAAATATTTTAAAATATATTTCATTTATTCGGTAAATGCCTAAAAAAAGTGCTATGCTTTCTTTTTAGAAGCCTTAGAGGCTCACTTCAAAAAATTATTTCATTAGAACATAACTTTCAATGTTATGTCTTTTATCCTAGTCTGTCCGGTTTTTTAAATTCGAGAAGTTCTCGCTAAGTCCCTCTGGTGTCGCGTATTAAATCTCAACGATGCTTCGTTTAATAAAAATATTTTAAAATAAAGACAAACTATAAATACCCATGTTTAGCGTTTCACAGTTGGTAGCTTCCTCCTTATGAAGTATTAGTTCATAGATGAAAAAGGCAGAGATTTATTGGGTCATCTAAAAAGTATCCGCGGTTTTTTGTCACTAGATGGTGTTGATGGTCAACACATCTAGTGACAAAAAACCGCGGATACTTTTTAAATGACCCAATAAAAAGAGACTCTGTCCAAATGCACACCATGTTATCCCTTCTACCATGATCCGAATACACTTTCTTGCGTATAATAGCAGTAGCATACTAGAATAGTCATGCTGATTGGCATTTAGACTGCGCGTGGGTTCGTGAGATAAGGGACGGAAATCAAGCTGAAAATCGACAGAAAGTTACATATAAATTCTAGCACTATACTTTAATGAAAGTTGCGACATGAGGAACAAAGACTCTAGTTAGAGACTCTTTTCACGGTCTCTTTCTCTTAAGGGTCTCTAGTTTCAGCAAAATCACACAAGAGAGAGAGAGAGAGAGAGAGAGAGAGAGAGAGAGAGAGAGAGAGAGAGAGAGAGGGAGAGAGAGTGAGGAATTGTACCTCTTTCTAAACTTGATAGTTTTTCATGAATCATGATACGTCTTTCTAATTTTGAAGATTAGTACGATTTATTAGAAGATTATTAAAAATAATTGCAAGTTAAATGGTTGGGGTGCAATCCCATTTTGCATTAATTCTGCAGCTAAAGGTAACATAATGAAAATATTTTTATATGATGCTAAACATCGTGTATTATGGGCAACAAACGTTGAAAAAAAATTGAACATTATTGAAAAAAATATATATATATAATATTATTTAATATTAAATAATATTTTAGGCATATTTCCAAAATATTAAACGTAACATGTGAAGAATACTGAAACTATATAATATTAAATAATATTCTTGAAATATTAATGGATGGTTATATGTCCACTCGTGACAATATTACATGATTATTAAATGTAACATTATTTAAGCACAATATTGACGCAGCATATATTGATAAGATATTTTGTTACTAAATTGTAAATTCAAACTGCTAACTAATATAAAAATAATTAATATTAATAAATATTTTAATAATATTTCAGAGAGGAAATGTACCAAGATATTTATATACATTCGATTAAATTTGATGTTCGTTACACATAGCAATTAAATTTATGCAATTTTTATGTAACAAATAACAACACAAAGTTTTGCGTTCGTTGTTCGTTCGCTAGGTGTACGCGTACGACTTTAATCACTTCAATATTCACAAGGATGCGAACTCCTATAAGGATGTGTCTTTAATAGTATCTCGTCTGTGCTACAATACAGACATTCGAATATAAGCTGGAATTGCTGCAAAATGGCGGACCAAAAATAGGCTGTTTAGTAGCGCAACTCTTGTTAGCTGCGCGATAATGCAAATCTGAGTCGTCGGAGTCTTATATTATAGCATATGTCACGTGTACTGTAAAAAAAGAGCACTTCGACGCCTCAGATTTGCATTGCCGAACCCAACTATTGGGTATGGTCAACGCGATATTGCAAATGCTTTGAAGCGTTTTTTAATTGGTCAGTTTGTAAAATTCTTTTTTCTAATTGGTTCATCAAACGCTTCAAAGCACTTGCAAGGTTTTGATCACTGTCATTAGGCCGGAATTAAACTATGCATTGAAGATTAAGATTAAAAATTAAAGATTGAAATTTCACCAATGAGGACAAAGAAGTTTTGGCTTCTTTTGTTCTGATTGGTCAAACTTCAATGTTTCAATCTTCAATGTGTAGTCAGAAAATCGATCTTGAAACGAGGTGAAAATTACAAAAGTGAGCGAATTTACTAGAATATTGATAATTTCATTGGTCCACACCTAATAAATTTGCTCACTTTCGTAATTTTCACCTCGTTTGAAATTATTGGGTCATCTAAAAAGTATCCGTGGTTTTTTGTCACTATGTGTTGACCATCAACACCATCTAGTGACAAAAAACCGCGGATACTTTTTAGATGACCCAATACAAAATCGACCCCCTGATTCCGATCTAATTATGCGCATCACCTTTCTTTCAACACCATGATCTATGGTATATGATCATATACACATTCGTTTCATGTACCATTTATGTACGGTTTGTAAATAGTTGTTTTGAAACGAGATGCGAAAGTAATGAGTGTTCGGGCAAAAGTTTGGTGAGAAATGAAAATATTCTGGCGAAGATGATACTCAACGATGTCTATCAATTGAATGAGAGGTAGCACCGCAAAGATGACGCCTAAACGGAAGGCAAGTATATTTATAGGTTATGGCAATTGAAGAACGAACATCTATGCATTATATGCACTTTATTCACAATAATCGCTTTGCTTTTTATTATTTTCTTCGTCAATTGTAAAGGATTAAGTCTACAATTTTTTTTATTTAAGAAAAAAATCTCCCAAAATATGTATACAGTTTGTTTTTTATAGCTGAATTTGTGCATTAAAAATGAATATATATACTTTAAGTTCCAAAAGATTATACTAATTTACATCTGTTAAATTTTTACGACCTCTTATGTGTTAAAATATTCAATATGACATAATTTTGTAGACAACCAGTTCAGAATCTACATCAACGACCAGCTCAGGATCTTCATCAAGTAGTTCGTCGAGTTCAGGCAGTGAGTCTAGTTCGTCTGACTCAGAGAACTCCAGTAGCTCTGCCAATAGTCAAAAGGCATCTGATACAGAAAGAACCAAGAAAAAAGCGCCATTTTCAGCCACCCGTCATGTCAAGTCTAAAGAAACAGTGGCTGTGCCACCATTGGAAAATAAAAATAAAGACAAACAACCACCAAAATCCAGATCGTCAATGTATTCTTCCGAATCTGAAGAATCACCTAGCAAAACAAAATCACTACAGAAGCGGAAACCACCGGCTAAACCGAAAGCTACTGCTACCGTGGCACCAGTTGTTAAGGCGCAGAGATCTCCCACAAAACCAGCATCTGCATCAGGACAACATAAAGCTATATCGGTTCCAAAACCTGCCAATGCCAAACCCAACAAATTTTCTGGTAAATTCATTACTCTGATTTTGTTAAATATTTTATATTTCTACATGGTTGATATATATATATATATTTCATATTTAAGATTGCCTTAACAAATACAAACTTAAGATATCATAAATCGTTTGCAGAGCAAAGTAGGGTGACTAATTCTTGATCAGCCAATTTTTAGACATCAACTTTAAAATATGGCCACACAACAGAACAATTCAGGACTTCTTCATTGCTATATGTTGAATTACAAAAATACTTTGTAGAATTAATCAAATTAATATATATATATATATATATATATATATATATATATATAATTTACTTAATTTGATTAATTCTACAAAGTATTTTTGTAATACAACATATAGCAATGGATAACTCATTTCAAATATGATGAGTCAAATATCTCAGAAAATATGAAAAGTACAAAAAAATGTTTCAGATAAAAGTTGTACGATCTAAAGAAACACAAATTGATAAAATTAATTTTTTAAGGTCATATGAATGCCACTTTTAATGGAATTATATGATTTTTTATATACGATATGATTCTTCTGATTATTTCGTAAATAAAAGTATTAAGATAAAGTTATTTATATAATACTTTTATGAATAGAGATATGAGATAAATCAATTATGATGTAAAGAAAATAAGTAGACAAATGGATACTTTTTTAAACAATTAATTCCCCTATGTTATACACACACACACACACACACACACACACACACTAACGAATTTTATATTAATTTATGTGATAAATCGGGATAATTAGCTTAAGGGGATGTCTTTATAGAGAGTAAAAAATCGGGATGTCCCACAAAATTCGGGACAATTAGCTATACTAAAGCAGAATATTTTAAGAGATATAAGATGTTTAAAATGATTTTAAAGAACCATCTATGAATATCGACGAGTATCAGTGCTATCTAGGATTTGTAATTTTGAGTTTGAAATGCATTTGATGTTTATGTCTATTGCTGTTTATACGTTGCTGTTCTCATAGTGCACAATACTCGTTTTCAAGAATAAGATCTACACTCACCGTCAAAAAAAATTTTACGAGCCACTAGATTTTAGCACAAATTTTTAATATTTTTGAATAACAAACAACTCAACGAGAATTCATGTATCGAGATTAGCTAAATTAAAGCGTGAATGTTCTCCTTAATAGTCATGAAAATCAAATTTGAATTACACAAAATGTATTACAAAATGGCAAATGCTGAAGATAGACATTAAAAAATACACAAAAATTTCTCTTTTTAAACTATTGTATTGCTGAGGGAATTTCTTTTTGATAAAATTTTCTCTAATTATTTGTTACTGAGTTATACTAACAATAAGTTTATTAAAAAAGTTATCCGTTTTGTAACTTTTTTCAAAATGATATAACTTTGTTAAAAAAATATAATTTTCAAAATATGGATTTGTTAGAAAATGAGATTAAAAACTAAAATACACTTTTGTGTCAGACAAAAGATTCCCCTGAGCAAAGTTTTAAAGTTATAAAATTACTTTAAAGAAGAAAAATTTTTTCTATTCTTACACTGTATACACACCCAATAGAAAATTAAGCCCGGTTGAACTGCATCTTCAGTTCAATTAATTCGGTGTGAATTTATATACTATGTTGATCGATTCGATTCCCAACTGAAATAATATTTTTCACAATAAATTATTATAACGTAAATATCTTCAAAAATAAATATGATTAAAATTATTTCCTATTTAAAGAACTTGCAAAGTATATTTTGCAAATTTAGAGAAATTGATTTACTTGTAACATCTCTTTTGATTTCTTTTCAAGATGTGGGAAGGAAATATATTGTATTTTAGATCGTGAAGCTATTGTTAATGCTTTTCATAAAGAAGGAATCTCCATCAAATAGTGAAGAAAACGCAGGATATAGTCTCAAAAACAAGATCAAACATTTTCGTTTCGAAACTTTTGATCGAATTGATGAAATTTCTAGACAGCACTGCAAATAAAATATGTTTTTATGTTTCGAAAGACAAATATGTTTTCATAACTTTTAAGGTTCTACGAGTGCCAACAATAAATCTTCCGAGAAATCCGGGAAAACAGTGGAACCTGTCCAGAAGAAATTAAAGAAGAAAAGTATATTCAGTCCAGAAAATAGTAGTGAAAGTGACAGCGGTATTTCGGCGAAAGTTGGTACAGTGAAGCCAACAAGTAGTTCTGTAAAATGTTCCAAAAATCCACCAGCAAAAGTGAAATTGAGCGAGACCAAGCAAAAATCCATAGCATCAAGCAGATCCGGTAAATTATATATCTATCTCTGTCTTCTACAGTAACGACTGTAAATATTTATTTTAATGTAACTTATTTTTTATATATTATTTGTTATAGTCGTGAAGCCTGTACAACCACAGAAATCGGAAAGTTCCGCAAGTTCTAAGAGTTCTGGTGGTTCGGCATCCTCAGGTAGTTCGGACAGTACTTCTGATTCAGAGTCATCTGAAAGTGTTACCAGTTCTCAGCCTCAACCCAAAAAGAAAGAAATGCAATCTAATACACTAACGAGTAGTACTGTAACGAGTGTACCGTCTAAGAGACCCTCGGCGGCAGTCGCCCCAGTAAAATCACAAAAAACAGTTACAAGACGGCAAGGTTTGTTAAATTCTTTATCACTATATTTATGCACTAAAGAAGAAGAGACAAATATGATTTGTTTCTAAACAGGTGCTATAAAGAGTGACAACGATGGAGATGCATCCGCGAGTGAAAAAGATATGGATGATCATGAAGCTTCATCTTCGAAAACAATGACGAAAGGCAAGCGGAAATTGCAAACACGCAAAGGAAGTAAATTGCTCCAGTTACAAGCGAAGGCAGATAGCGATTCCGAATCTGACACAGGTATTAACAGAACATGGTTTTATACTTTGAAAAAAGTTTTGCACTTGCTCAATTTCATATTTTTATTTTTTATTTATCCTAATTTAAGTTCTTTTCTCTACAATGATTTTCTATAAATTATATTAAATCATATTTGTTTTATTCGAATCTTTTTTTCTTATTTATGATAGTAGATCGCTTATTTGCTACAATACAAGTAAAAAATGAAATTTTCTGGAAAGTAAGTTTGAATGTTTTGAATCGTTAAAATTTTGCAATTTTAATTTTGAAGAAATACAATTTTGATGTAATAATTGATTGTAAAGAAATAAAAGTATGTACTTTTAAAGTATGTTTATATTTTTTTTTGTAAGAAATTTTAAAAAAGTCAATTTTTTAATTATATCGAAGCAAATGAGCGATATGATACTCAGACAGAGATATGATAGCATATGAGCATATTTTTAAATTGCGCTAATTCTCATGAAATTTGCAATCATTGAAAGTAGCTGAAAGCAAGAGAAGCACGAGCAAATCGCCTGTCAAACGCGTTGGACCGTCTGCTGCTGCCAGACAATCCTCTGGTAGATCAACACAAAATAGCAGTACCTCCAATATCACAGGTAGTAGAACAAATCAAGCATCTTGTAATCAAGTATGTGCATCGCAACAAGAGGAACGTGAATGTCCGCTGGCTACATCCTGCAATTCACGAGGTCACCTCTCTGGAAAACTCGATTCGCACTTTACTCTGGAAGCGTGTCCACTGTATCATAATACCACGATTCAGGCTTGTGTGTAAGTTACATTTCAGATTTCAGTTTGAGATTTATTGATATGTTAAATTAAATTAAAAATATATGCATTTAATGACAATCATATAAAATGATATTGACTTTTGCAGAGAGTTTTGTAAAGAAAGAAAGAAACGAGAAGAAGAACGTAAGAAGGCAATAATGAATCTAGCCAAGAAACCCAAAGGTGTTCATCAAACTACTGAGCAACGCAATTATCAACTTAAAGTACGAGACATGAGAAACAAATGGAAGGGTAATACTGGTGATGGTAATGATAGTGACAGCGGCGGTGAATTGCAGGGGAACGAAAAAGACAAACAGCCTAGACTTAACAATCTCACACCTGATTATGACTTAAAACTGTTTATGGAAGCTCAGGCAATAGCCAGTGAAAAAATCGTAAGTATTTAGTTTATAACAAAGGCAGACTTAGAAATGTATTTCACGGATTTTGCATGTTTATTCCTGGACACTAAAAAATAATCCCTGTAAAAAGAGCCGTAGGTTCTAACTAAGTAGGCTAACTTTTTGAAAAATATGCATTTTTCTTAAAAAAAATACGCATATTTCTTAAAAAAATGTTTTAAACAAAAGTTGCAGGGTTTTGAGTAGCACATTTCATGAGAGAGTGAGTATAACCTTGAGTAGCGTTGTCAAGGTTACGTATATACACGCACACGCAGGGTGTTGCATTTTGAAGTATCATTCTTCCAAATTTTCTTTGTTTTCAATTTTAGAGAAAAATATTTAGGATAAAAGTTGTATAATTTGGACATAAGACATAATAGTGTCATTGGTTTGATCTTTACCTTGGAGAAATGTTCTAAGGTAAAGATCAATTTCTTAAAGGGAATGCTCTATTTTTGATAACAGATCTTGCAGCTGACATGGAGACCTTTCCAAAATGATATAATGAAGTTCTCATTCATCACTTGGCACGCGCATTACTAGATCTCGAAATATAATACAAATTTATATTTCGAAATGTAATACAATATTATATTATGAAAAAGAAAAAAAAACATTAAACTTTATTTTTATTCGATTTAACATTTAGATAAAATTCATTATTTTTAAATTGTTTTATTGTGTGTTTTCCTTATTCGATCTAGTAGCGTCAAGTATTTTACATAAAAAATTTTGCTATTTAAATTAATTTTTTTTTATTTTATTATATATTGTTACTTTAATTTTTTGTGGTAACACTTGAATTGAATAAGATAACGCAATTTTGTGATATAATAATGTTTTGAAAGAGAATTAAATAATTACTACTACTTCGATTGGAAGAAAAAGTGTGAGATATAACTATTACAGTGTTTTGGAAAGGTGTGCTCTCAAGCTTATAAGATAGCAGAGTATTCGTACAAGAGAAGCTGAAGATTTGAAAGTGAGAGAAAAAAATAGTCGCGGAGTAGTTCTCTTCTTTTTTAGTAGTAAATTGATTAGTTGCCGCGGCAGGCCGGGAAGTGGACAAGAGCAACGAAAATAGACATTCGAGAGTTGTAACTTTACGTTCAAGTTGATCGATCCTCCATCGCTCATTATGAAAGAGAGAAACAACTATATGTCTAGAGTAGAGCTGTTCTTTAATGTTGTTTTCAGCTTCTCTCTTATGAACACTCTATCTATCTTATAAGTTTATGAGTGTGCTACAAGAATAATATGTAATGAAAAATGGGTTTCATTTAAAAATTTCAAAGTGACCTTGCCCCAACCTTGACAAAATCACCCATTGATTCCATCTTATGTCTTCGAAATCATGAAACTATTGTTTGAATATATATTTTTATTTGATACATACTTTCAAAGATAATAGCTTGTAATATTTCACGTGGGCCATACTGTATATATACATATATACGTATTAGGGTGATCCTTATTTTTCGACTTTTAAATCCTTTCTGCAGCACTCTCTAGAATGATTCAATCTATAAAAAAATAATCTCTGTCAAATTTCAACTCCATGAGCAATGAGTACCCGTGTCGACTTGTTAAACATTCGAGTATCCTTATATTATACTTTTTACACTATCAACATTGATTTTAAAAACAATTTTTTACAAAAATTGACCTAGAAGATTTTTCTTTTTTTAAACATGTACATCTTGCTTTTCTACATTATATAAGACCTTATATGTTTCATTTAACCCTTTGTGGCACAGTGTCCCATATATGTGACACCTTTTTAACTTCAGTTTTTTATGTTTTTCATACAGTTTGTAACATATTACTACAATGAAAAGAATTTCATTAAACATTATTAGTGTTTAGAATATCAATTGTTATAAAAAAAATCGAGGAAACATTTCTATTGTTAACGAAATGTATTTTATGAATAAACAAACTGGAAAAATTCTTCCTTTTTTAACAATATTAATCAAAATATATATATATATATTTTGATTGTGATCAACAATAGCTAATTAGCTGAAAATGAAGTCTGAGAGAGGTTTTTTAGGTCGCTGATTACGAATCTGAAGTCAAAATTAAAAAATTCAAAATGACGGATCCAATAAAATGGTGGACAAAAAAGTTGAAAAATTGCTTGATTCCAATGAAACTTGTTGCTCGGGGGTACTCGGGAGTAATACTCAGGGGTTTTCGAGGTCGCTGATTACTGAATCTGACCTTATATTTTTGAAATTCAAAATGGTGGATCCAAGATGGCAGACAAAAAATTAAAAAATTAGTTCTGGGACTGTAAAATGGGGTCAAGTAGGTTTTTTGGGTCGCTAATTGCGGATTTGAAATCAAAATTAAAAAATTAAAATTAAAATTACTTGACCCCATTTTACAGTCCAAAACTAATTTTTAATTTTCTATCCGCCATCTTGGATCCGCCATTTTGAATTTTGAAAATCTGAGGCCAGATTCGTAATCAGTGACCACGAAAAACTCCCGAGTAACAAATTTCAACTGAATTCTACGTAAAGAAAAATGTATGCTTTAAAGGATTAAACAATTAGGTAAATTGATAATGACTAAAAAATAAATAGTTATTGCATTTTGTAATTATTCGAGCTGGAAAAACTGATTCAAGGACTAAAAAAAGTATGAGTAGTATATTTGAGAAATAAAATAAATTTAAAACGTGATGAATTTCATGTTTTCATTATTAATAAAGCGACTTTTTACATTTAACATACTAATTAATAATTATATTATATTATAATTGTACAATAGTTGTTATAATTGTAACACCTTTTTAATCTACAATATAATGGATAGTTTATCTAGTTTTTAGTGGGAATAATTAAAAAATAACTATATATTATTTTTAGTTATCCTTTAGTACACACAATTGGATTATTTGTGCTCTGCACATTTCTTCGAAAAACTGAGATCATCAAGTAATTAATAATAGTAGTTATAACATTCATATATTATATAATTTTTTTTTAAATATACAACTATAAATATTTTCTAAAGAAAATAAAAGTATAAAATAGAGTGACTGAATAATTTTGTATATTTGTTAAAATGATGAAAATTAACACGCGAATGACACATGAATGACATATCATATAAAGGGCAAAGAAAATTATCATACTAAGGATCCTAATTTAAATGATATGTATAAAAGGTTTCAAACGGTGCAGAAAAGCAAGAGACACACATATTAATAAGAGAAAAAAATCCTTTAGGTGTCGATATTGTGTGGAAAATGTGCTTTAAAAACGTTGATAATGTAGCAAGTTTAATATAAGAGAATTCAAATATTTGAAATGAGCTAGGAGCAAAAATCAATTGATCATTGTCAAGATCAATACTATCAAGGTCATGACCCTAAATAACATTCAAAAGATGTTTAGCCGTCAGCCGAACACCTTGGATAAAGTAAAATATTGTAAACGCTGACAGTACTGTAACTTTCTAACCTCATAACTCAAAATTTATTTAACAAAAAAATACTTTGTAGCATTTTAGAAAGTTCTCAAAATAAGCTACAAGAATATGAAATAAAAAATGGGGATTCGGTTTAAAAAATTTGATGTAATCTTGTTCTATATCTTTTTGCGATATTAGCGTATATTGATTAATATTATCTACCCTGTATATACAGATATTAACGTTTTATTTATTCTTGACAAAAAAATGTTTTCCAATTCTTTTTACTATACTCTTTAGATTATTTTTAATCCACGAAAAATAATCTCTGCCAAAATTCTGCTTGATCGAACAGGAAAAAAATTTTGCCCTCAGCTCATTTCAAACATTTGAATTTTCTTATCAATTCTCTTGTCAGTTGGATAATGTAAATGCAGTTATATAATTTTCAAACATCATAACTCGAAATTTACTTAACGAAAAAATACTATTGTATTGTAACATTTTGGAATGTTCTTGAAATAAACTCTAAAAATATGGAATAAAAATTGGAATTTTCATTAAAAATTTTATGTGATCTTGATTTGTCCTTAAGGACATCTTCTCAAGATCAAACAAGGTTCTTTATCTACTTTTCTTTTTAAAACTATAAAATTTTTGTCTTACTTTTTTTTTAATTTCTCCTTATCGAGATACACGCGTGCGTGCGTGCGTTGCATGAATAATTGCTATTTAGAATTTAAATTGATATTTATAAAAATAACGAGATTGAAAGTGAGCTATTGACAACGAGTCAAACTATTGAGTAAATTTCCATGCTAATTATTATAATCTGATTGTTATCAAATTTATTTTGCAATCGATTCGACTTATAGTAAAGTCATCCTCGTCACGATACATATATACGATGTCGAGTCAATAATTTACAAATAAAAATGAAAAGAAATACAAGATATACAAGTAGTAAAAAACGCACGCATATCGGTTGATGTTTTTTATAATCCATATACATGTGATTTTTGATCGTATCTTTCATTGCATGTATTTATTTTTATTTTTATTTGGACTCGACTATCGTGAGGATAATCTTATTACAAGTTAAAACATCTGCAAAATCAATTTTATCCGATTAGGGATCTTATTCTTGACAAAATTGCATATATGCTGAGGAAATCTTTAATGTACATAACGTAGTATCCTGCATTATTTTCGTATGTTTTCACATACGATATTTTTCAAGAATACAGTTTTAGACCATAATATAATTATTAGAACAGAAATCTAGTTTGGTTCATAGTCTATTTTTACCCTCGTTTGTTTTTTAAATTTATTGAACGTTACTTACGTTCATTCCTTATTTTTATTTTGATATTTTTAATTGTACTCTTTTTCTATATATATCAATGCTTATTTTTAAGGAAAAGGAGTTACAAGAATTTGACTGTGGAGAAGGTAAAAACGGTGGTACCAGATTCGTCGAAATGGGAAAATGGGAAATGAAAGTTTGGTATCAAAGCCCATATCCCGAAGAATACAGTCGTGCTCCTAAGCTTTATCTTTGTGAATATTGTCTGAGGTACGCGAAAAGCCGTCAAGTTTTGAGGAGACATCGAGAGAAGTGTCTGTGGAAGCATCCACCAGGACATGAAGTATACAGGTAAGCACACATTTTCTATTATTTACACTCATATAATACATTTTATATTATGAAATATATTTAAAGATGAAATAAAGTAATAGTTTGACAAATATATCTGCAAAGTATTGATGAATCTAGATTAAAGGAGATTATAACAATAAGTAATTAAATTTCTCTCTTTAATACTTTTCATCATATATGTATTTTGGATTTTTTTTTATTAAAGTTATGTAACGTCTGCAATTGAATAGTATGGAGTGACAATCTTCAAATTATCTTGTACCTGATTTATTGTTTTAGAAAGGACAAGATAGGCGTGTGGGAAGTGGATGGTAAGCGATACAAGCAGTATTGTCAGAATCTCTGCTTGCTGGCCAAATTCTTCTTGGATCATAAAACATTATACTACGATGTCGAGCCATTTCTTTTCTACGTCATGACAATTGGCGATTCTGAAGGCTGTCATACCGTCGGATATTTCAGCAAAGTAAGTACATAACTACCTCGTAATTTGCCACGTCAAATTTTATTCACTTCACAGAAATATTTTATGATTATACTGCTGTTATTTCTCGAGTGTCGATATTGTAACTGTAAAAATATCATCGCTATAACGAAGCGATGCCCTAAAGACCTTGAAATTCTTCAATTCAAATTCGATGGAGCCAATGAGTTTCATCGTTTGGACTACACGATCCCCAGGTTTTCTTTTCGTGGCTTAGCTGACTCTCACCCCGTCGCCCTCGTAATGGCATCCACGTTATAGCGTGCACGGATTACGCGAACAAGGGTGTGCCTCGTAGAGAAGAGGGTGTCTCGTATCTCTGACCTTTCTTCACCCTCCCCTTTTCTCTCCCATTCTCCTTCTCGCCGCCGCCAAGCCTGGTGTACACATACACATTGCCTCAAGGAGCGAGGATGGGAACCATACACGCCTATTTACCGCGGGACACAGCATCGCCGGGAGTCGAAATCTTTACCGACGTTCAACGACCTCTGACCCTGGCGTTGGCAAGACACGCCGCCAATCCGCATCTCCACCCTTGCTCTCAACCCCTTCTCTCTCTCTCTCTCTCTCTCTCTCTCTCTCTCTCTCTCTCTCTCTCTCTCTTTCTTTTTCTCTTTCTCCCTTCGAGGACGTGGTGAAAATTTTCTCCGGACTTGACTTAAACCTTTTCCGTCGCCTTCCCTAATTCCTTTGTCTTCCACCGGGAGACGTCTATCCTCCGATCCATCTCAAAACAGTCTTTTTCCTATTTCTTTCTTTGTTTTATGCAATTTGTAGAATCACGGAGCGAGATAAAAGAGAGGATTATCCGTTCTACAAATTGTTGATGTCTTGACAAATGGACCATTTTGTCAGACTTTTATTACTTATTGTTCAATCGACTCGATTGTTTTATTTCATTTATTATACATGGCACATACTTACTATCCTACGGACTTTTTGATCAACTTTTAGTCAAAATATTATATATCCCCTTAGTGAGAGTGTCGCGGCGCTTATAGTCGTTCAGTAATTAACCAATTCTGCAAATTGGCCACAAAATGTGGCCAAATGTGTCGTGAAAAAGTGATTAAAATGAGATATCCTGTTATACAGAATTTTCTTGATCAATATTCTCCTTTTGACTTGTTATTTTTGAACGAACGAGTACTTTAGATAAAAGAAATTTTTCTTTTACTTTTTAGTAGTCGCAAAATTCAATAATTAATGAGTGATAAAAGAATCTCAGTGACAATCGATCGAAGATGTCACTGATAGCACAGATTGCATTTAACATCTATAGCCTTTATTGTTATTGTCAAATTACGTTATGTCTCGTATAAAAGAGGGCGTGTTCCGTCATAAAATATTCAGTTAGGTTCCCAAAGAGTATCCTTCCTCGGTCAAAATTATATCGTGGCATACGTGAACTCTTTGTAAATCCTGTACGAGCCACTTATCTCTCGATCTAAAATAATGTTTCAACTTTAAAATGGTAGTTTCAACGAGGATATCATAATGATATCTTTAAATAGGTGATAGGTCATCTTTCCATTTTCGCCTTGCAAGTGTTACTCCATTCTCAAAATAATCGTCGTACGTCACTCTTTGATCAACTTTTGAATAAGATGATTTAAATCGGAGTAATATTCCTATTGTATATCAATATCTCGGATCCAGGACAGACGTGTGTAATTCTGAACACACATTACGCGCGCGGATGCGGATCCCTTTACCTGCGAAAATAGACTGACATTGGTTCCCGTTTCACGGTATTAATATCTATTAATATCTGCGGATCCCAGCGTATCTCCTCTACCGGCCGACTGACAAATTATGTTACACTCCGTACAAAAGGGCGTAACTCTCTTCCTGCATCCGCAGCGGTGGCGGCGGTGGCGGCGGCGGCGGTGGCGCGAAGTCAAAATCTTTATAGACGTTCAATGACCCCGACCCTGGCCAGACGGTCGCAGGGTAACGCCGCCGCACCGGCGGTGGCGGTAGTGATGGTAGTGGCGACGGCCGGGACACGAGAGATGAAGGGTGCGAGGGTGTGTGTATGTGAGAGAGAGAGAAAGAGAGAGAGAGAGCGCGGTGTGGGAGAGGGATGAGGGTGGCCCTGCTGCTGGCGTACGTACGCTATGCATGCGCTTCAGTAGACCAGGTGGAGGGAGACGCGAGTGCAGGGAGGGTGGTCGGGTGGTTTAGGCGGTTGGCCGATAGCGGTGGTCCCAGAGAGGTGGTAGTTGCCGCTGCGGAAGGGGTTGTGCCGACGATTGCAGAGGGTGTCGGCGCAGGAGGGGAAGGAGGGCGTCGCCTGCCGCGTCGGGTCGTCAACCTTTCTGCGGCACTGCGACGTCGTCGGGGTCGTTATTATTTCCTCCTCTTCCCTCTTCTCCTTCTTCTCTCATCCTCCTCTTGGTCCCAGCGTGTCTTTGCACGCTCTAGTCGTCCCCATCGCTCTTCCCCGTCCTTCCGGTACTACCTCTTCGAGGCGCGTGTTGCTCTCCTTCCATCCTCTTCCTCGTGTGTCCCGTCTTTCCGTTTGGCTCGTCTTAACACACGCTCCTTCGACGCTACCCTCCATGTTTCGATCCATCTTCGTATCCTTTCGTTCGTTCGCTCGTACGGCTTCCGAGGTCGCGAGATCTTGCCTTCGACGATCACTCATGCGTGTACACACGGTTGCCTCTTTCTCGCCCTCTTTCTTCTTCTTCAGATAGGTAAGCAGTCCGCGCCGGTGTCTTTTATCTTCATATTTTTGTCTTCTTACACAAGCTTCTTGTCTTCCTCGATCCATCTCTCTCTTGTCGTTTGCGCGTAACTCTTGCAATAATCATTTACGCAAGCTTGCTCGACTAATCTTATCGCATCTTTAGCATGTTCAAAATATTAACGCTAAAAGATATTAATGCGTTTAAAGTGTATAAACGTGACTGTTTGATTTCGTACGCTATCCACTAGGAACTGAGGAACTTGTTATCAACGTCGACCCGATATGAGAATCGGATGTTCGCGTTTACTACTAAACCCGAGGCGGATATCCGAGCTCTTACGTTTCTACGTTCCATGATTACACCATCGTTGTCGTCGTCTTGTTCTCCTTCTTCACTGATCTTTCTAACACGACACCACCGTCGATCGCGGTGAATATCGAGTCGATATTGAATTTCTAAGCGTTTGCTTGTCTTTGAGCACCCGCAACGTTCCATCGACCGGTTTTGCTCGCTCGGCTTCAACCTCGTTGCCTGCTCGCGTTTCCTCGCGTCGAATTTCATCCCGCTTTTCCGTCCCTCTCGCTGTCGCCGTCGTCACGTTAAACCGCAATGTCGGCATCTCACCTTGATGTTGCGGAACGACTACCATCTTGAGGCGACCGATATTTCCGAAAGTAGCGAATAAGTAGGAATTTTGACGGAGTATGGGTTACCCGGGTTGGTATCATTCCGTGTCACCCTCTGGGCCCCGGATTACGAACTGTCCATCTTGGTCCTGATCTCTGCGGACGCAAAGAATAATGTTTATACAGCTCGTGGGAAAAGAAAGCCGTTCTCGAAGATGAATTCAGTTTTAACAATTTTATTCTAGGCGATTGCATTTTTCTCTTTACGACAGGAAAATCAAATGATTTTTATTTCTAATGAACAAACGACGTTATTTTATTCGTGCTTTAGATTGGACTTTTCCCGAGCAACTAATAAGAGTGTAAGGAACACACAGGCTGTAATCATAATTTACTTGCGCAACTATATTAGTGAGAACGTCGTTCAGTCTAGCGATTTGAAGATATGTAAATCCAGGTCACAATGAAGCTTTTTTTGAGTTGCAGGAATTTTGCGAAGATATGAAAGAACGATATTTCGAATCCCCCAAAATAGTTTCCAATTGTTTGTTGCGAGCTCTGACATCTCCTTACTCCTTAAAAGCTCGATTCTTTGCTCACCCTCCTCCTCGTAACTTGACCTTTGACTATTCAGACACCAGCATTTTGAACGACACGGTCGTTGACCCCGGCTAACTCGGTCGTTGACCTTGAGCCATCTGTCTGTTGACCTCGCGAGTGTCGCGGCCGTCGACCTCAGCCGGAGTTTCGACGTTGAACTTGGGTAATCACGCTTGAGTAATCTTCACCTTGAACGGTGCGAATCCGCCCTCTGGATTATCAGGGATTCGCGGAGGCGTCGATTTCTGTTGTCGTCGATGCATCTCTCTCGCGTCGCGCATCTCCACTCGCTTTGCGAAGGTGAAATTCTGATCAAGCCCAAGGCAGCCGAGCAGAAATTAAGAGGGTCGGATTGAGGCGTGAACGTTTACAGCTTCCGCCGTGTTTACTGAGATATGAAGACGAGTTGTTCTTCCGCCGTTGTTCGAAGCCTCTTTCTGCGTCTACTTGCAAATAATGCACTTCTTAACTGCCGCAAGTAGAGTAATTGGGCCGAATGTCGTTGAAATGAACATCAAGTACATATTTGGAAAATATTTGTAAGATTTAACACATTTACGTGCCCCGAACAATGCGTCCAAATTTTTGTGATAATTTAATATAAGATGAATATATTAGAATATATTAGAAAGTAATATAATTATTGTGTAAAAAATTAATACCAATTGTTTACAAATTGTATTACATTTTTCGTATTAATTTTTTGCATATAAACATAAAATATACATATATAAAAAATATATATATCATTGATGTATATTTTCTATATGTGTGTATTTTACTTTTTCAAATGTTTTCTACGTTACACGCGATATGCAATATTATAAATTTTAGATTTCTGTCTCGAATTTGATCGTATGTTATAGATCGTCTAAAGTGAGCTTAAAACTCGAAAAGATACTACTCAAAACGAGTGAAATGTAAATGTTACGAAAAATTAAGTTTGCACTTGGACTAATTCATCATTCTAATTAATAGTTGCACACCGTTTTGAGTGAATTTCCTAGAAGGATGATATATAAACCAGCACATGTATGCTTTGAAATTAATGATTTAACAGATGTCATTAATATTATTATTGTTATGTTTAACGTTTTTGAACTTGCAAAGTTTAACAAAGATAGATATAGATCGATTATAGTAACTATCCTAAAAAGAGAAGGTTGTTGCCATAACGTGACAAGAGAGTGCACAAAATTGATCTAATCATCTTTATACAGGTGAACGTTGAATCTCTCTTATGAGAAGACATGCTATATATTGAGATCTATGCGAAACGCTCCTCGGTTTAAATCAGAGTGAAATAAGATTTATGGATATTGCGCGAAGCCGTGCTATATAGTCACTCTAAATAATTTGAATAAAAAATTCATTCCAGTTTATATAAGTGCCCACGTTCATTTAAATTAGTGTGACAAATCCTTTCTTTTGGTGTGAATATTGCAGTCATTCTAATATATTGTTAGTCGTGTGTGAAACTACTTTACGATATTTAATACAGACTGTCCTTGTACTCTTATCATTAATACTTGTTTTGCCAAACTTCTAATACTAAAATTATTAGATTTTAGTAGTGACTGCGTAAATAAAAACTTTCGCCTCATCTTTATACTATAATAGTCTTATTCGTATTTCATTGCTAATGTATTGTAATATACATGTCTTATTTAAGAAAAAGACCCAAGTATCTTCCTTCGATATTGATGAGTTTGTAATATAATAATTGTGATTTTGTAAATGAAAATAATATACATTTTTTTTATACGTGCCTTATTTTACTTTAAGTGAAAACACCCCTTAAAAAAAGTAGTTTTTTCTTTCGAAGTGAAACTATAAAACATATTTTAGAAAAAAATATTTGAAATAAAGATTTCAAGAGTACATAATAATTATAATTAAAAAAATTTTAATTATTATAAAATATTTTTGAAATTATTCAACTTTTATTTCAAACTTTTTTCTATCTCGTAATTTTGATGATATTCATTTCGAAAGAAAACAGATTTTTTTACAGAGATATTTTATTCTTAAAAGTACTATAGATCATATATAAAAAATACGTGTCCCTCATTTTCGTCTACAAAACAACATATTATAAGCTTATCAAAATTAGAGAATACTTGGATTCCTTTCCTTGTTAGTTTTATGAAAATTTATTTTTTTAATTGTCAAGCTACCATATTGGATTTATCATTTTGAATTTCGAATTTCTAATATTAAATTTAAATTAAGCCCTATAACAATCTTTAGTAGAATTTGTTTTCATTTTTTAATATTAACATTACTGTAGTGGAATGGAATTATAGCTCTAAAAGTATCATGTTTTGAGGTAAAGAGTACAGTAAATTATAATCTTACTTAATAAGATTTAAAAAATAGACCTATTCGTCCTCTAACGGTTAAATTAACATTTGAATATGTTAAAACTTTAACACAAAAATGTTAACAAAGATTGGTTTTAACATAATTATTTTTTGTTATATAATACAGATGGAATTTTGAATAGAACGAACTTTTAATATTGGATATATTGAGAATAATCAGAAATCGATAACAAAAATAAGGACAATTCATAATTCAAATAATTTAACTTAGCTGCGTGTACAAAAGCATGACCGAATAAATAAAACGAAAATGTATTGCAATGATATATTGATCTGATATTTTGTTTCCGTATTATATTCTGTGTAAAATAACTAATTAATAGCAGAGCGTGAAGTTTAAATGGGTCTAAATATATCCCCATCACGGGACATTTATTTTGCGTTTTCTCCTGAAATAATGCGACTGCGCGATTTTAATAAGATTCAGACCGTTTTTACCGTATTTAAAAATCGTCGTCGATTGGATATCCCGAAAAGGCAAAACGCGTGTCACATGTTCTAGACAGAACCGGTTCTGGGGGCCGACAGGTCCCAAATGCGGGGCCCGTTTTCCGATCCTGAAATCCTTGCGTCGCATCGTCTCACGTTGACCGAGGATGCAGCATGCGCCGCTCCTTACAAGTAAAAGAAAATTTCCGGTAGTCTGCTTTTCGAATCTTTGAATCATTGACAAATATCGAATAACCGCTATAATCGAAAAGTTCTTTTTTATTTTCTAATATCGCGGGCTTTTGTCACACACGGATATATCGCGCACATCTATAAGCGCAATATTCTTGTTGCAATATTTTTTTCTTGCCGAATTATCTCCCTTTCTTTTTCTAATTTCTATATTATGTATTGATACAAAGATAACATTCTCAAAAATTGTGTGACACACAAATCGTGTTTAATATTGAATATAATTAATAAAATAATCTACAATGCAACTGGAATCTTATAATATGGCTGAAATAATATTAAAATTGTCTATTTTATTAATAATTAATAATTCGTTTATTTTTTCATATTTTTAACTTTATATTTCTTTTATTTTTTTGTTACTTTTATTTTTGTTTTAATTTTTAATTTTTTAATTAATTTTTCGAATTCTTTTCTCTCTTATTATACCATTTTTAAGGTACTCCACTACACTATTAGAGAAATGTATATAATTTTGTAATATAAAATATAAATTTAAATATTGAAATCTATCACGGATTAGGAAAGAAATAGTGCACGCGTAATACGTGCATTGTTATATTCTAATATATGTTAATTTTATTTACAACTTATCTATGTATTTAACTTTTCACATGTTTGATAATATTGACAAGAAATTTCGTGATACACGAATAGCAAAAAAACTAACGAACAAATCGAATTGTAACTCAAATTCCAGCGACTTAGTCAGACGGTCCAGGCATTTGAGTCGGTTGGGAAGAGGGTATAGAAATGTGCGAGAACCATAAGTAAACGAGACTCTGGCGTATCCTCTTACGCAGGTATTCTAGACAGTAAACAGCACGAAGGGGACAAAGAAAAATAAGATGACAGACAGTGAGACGTGCATGTGTCGGACAGTCAGTAGCCGCAACATTGTTGCCTGCATTTTACGATAACAAAAACAAGGAGAACTCGAGTGAATCTTGAGAAAGTTCTTGAAGAGAGTGCATCATGGATGACTAGGCAAAATTGGGAAGACTATCAAAATTGAAAAGAAACAGAGTGTAGCGCGAAAAACAGTTGACGCCGCACAAATGGAAATCCCACGCGATTTTCCTAGGAATTTTTATTTGCTCAATGAAAATGCGTCTGCTCATTCGCAGCTGCGAAGACTACTACTTACGTGCTATCCGAGTCAATTTAAGTCCGGAGCAATATTTGTGCGTAATATGTACTAGCATTCGAAACGCAAGCACGGCGCGATATTATTTTTCCTGGGTACATCAACGAAATACCTGTTTCGGATGGAGAGGGGGGGAGGGGGGGAGGAAAATGGATACTCTTTTTGATGCGGGAGTTTGATGAAATTCAATCCTCATCCTGATAGGGATGACGATAGCGAAAGAAAATAAGCGTCGAATAAAAAAAAAGCGTTGTCGATACGTCGCGAAATTGTGTAGCCAAATTTTGATCTCAGATTAGAGCTGTAGATTAAATACTCCTTCGCTGCTTATTTATTCCGTCACGCAGTAATATCATTCCAATATAATCGAATGAGAGCGCACATCAACAACAAAAGAGTTTTCGATCAATCATATTCACTTGAAATTTCAGGTTTCCTCTCAAAATCTCATCCTTGAATTTGAAGATGTTGATAAAGTTTCTACAGAAATATATATGTATAAATAATAATTACTGTGCGACAGTAAGAAACGAATGTAAATCTAAATTTTCATCGAAAGTATTAGATCTATTGCGCTTCCCAACCAATGAGGGTTTCCAGTAATCACGAGACTATCTGGTATTCGTGTACGGTGTTGAAGTCGCGAGATGAAACACCGACAGGATGTTTCCACTTTAGGCGAGAAAGGGCGTGAAAAATCGGCGGACGCGGTTTCCGTGGAAACGCGACGATCCACGGTCGCTCAGGGCTCATTTGCCTAACTTCCGGCGGTGCGCCAGTTAGTCCGTCACGGACGGCTCCGTGTTATATATCCTGAATAATGCATAGAGAGCAGTGGAGCGAGAAGGAGAATGCGAAAGGACGAGAAAGGAAGAGAAAAGTGAGCGATGAAGAAGACGAGGGAAGAAGATTAAGAGAGAGGAAAAGAGAGAGTAGAGTCGGGCCATCGTACCTGCGCCCTTCACGAAAGGTTTGGACCTGTGAAGGGTCCGATGAGAGAAAACTCCGTCCGGCGTATATAATATAATAAATAGACAGACGGGGGTCCTTCTCAGTCGAGCATTTATACTCGTGCTTTATGCTAGGCGAGTGGAGGGCAAAAAGCGAAACAGGACGACAGTGGACCGAGATCTATCCTTGGTCTATCTCTGATTCTTTCACCGGATCTGGCTGAAAGACGATGAACATTCACGTCAACTATCGATCGAGATGACCGGATTACTTTTAAAATTATTTTTTACAATTTAGATCCATCATCTTACCTCTAATTAAAGTCAATGCGCATTAGATTGCACCAGATTGCACCAGATGTAGCTCGGGTGGGTCTTTTACAATCGTTGAAATTTCTCTTTTGTTCTGGATCGCACGGGCACCAGATTGTATGAACCTGACAAGAAGATCGATCGCAGCGATCGGAAGTATCCCTTCTCGCAATTTCATAATCCAACGGACGGAGTCATGGAGGAGCGAAATGTCGGGAATTCTTCGAGAAGCTCTCCGAGCAAGTCCTCAGGGATGGAGGACTTGGAAGGGGTGGCGATCAGCGCGGGGGAGGAAAGAGAAGGCCGACAGGGGGATCTTCCAGGAGACGAGAGCTCCTGAGGCTCGAAGGAAGAGCAGACGGAGAGCTCCTGGGTGGACGAAAGAAAAGGATCGGCGCGGGAGAGGAGTCGCGCACACAGGACCACCGCAAAAGGGAGGAAGCGAAAAGGATGAAAGAGACGGCGCGGCGGTGGTAGACGAGAGACGAGACGGGCAGACGGGTGGGTGGGGTACGAGGGTGAGAAGGACGAAGGACACGAGGGTCGGGCAATTTTCCTTAAAAATATCCCGCAGACGGTGGCCCGAGAACGAGAGGGCGAGGAGACGGCTAAGGGTGGCTGCTGGGAATTGCAGACAGGCAGCCAGGGATAAGGGATACTAAGGAGGGATGACGTAGGGTAGTACTGTCAGAGAGTAGTACGCGTGGTAGTAGTAGTAGAGATCGTCGATACTATACGCGCCTCGCTTCGTCGAGAAGAGTTGGGGTAGGCTCGCCCTCCGCCGCCATCCTACCATCCGTTCAACTCTCTAGCCGTCCCCTATTCCCTTATCCGCCCCCGCGTCCTTCCTCTCACGCTATCTCGCTCATTCTCTCTTGATCTCTCAGTCTCTCTTAACCGGCAAAACCTCGCCCCGACTGGGGTCGATCGATGCCAGACAGTACTGCTGTTCGTGCGACCAAATCCCGCCGAATGTACATCCACAAAAGTGTTCTCGCCATCTCTCCCTCTTTTCTCGTTCCTAAAGTTCTTTGAACGCTACTCTCCCATGGATAAAGAAGTCTATGGTGGCATACTTATCGCGGTTTCGACGGCAACTAACGCTCTAGTCGATAAGAATCTTTGATTTGCATTCTCTCTCTCTCTCTCTCTCTCTCTCTCTCTCTCTCTCTCTCTCCATTGCTCATCTGTTTACATTAATGATTACGATAACGACGCGAGAAATTTTTATAGCATCAAAAAACCCATGTGCACCCGTTTTTCATCACCTCTATAACGTATGCACGCAAATCGAGTGCGTGAATGAAGTTAAGCGCCCACACGTGAAGGGCCATCTGCAGAACTAGTGAACATCAAACTGCAGACATCAATGATCAGTTATCAATCTTGAGTCATCTCCTGACAATGTGCAACAGTAAATTTCCATGAATATCAAATATTAAATAAATACAATACATAAATATTTTTCGAACATTATAAAATATAATGAATGAGCAAAATTTGAAGTCTTATCAAGAAATATAAGCGATAACAGTTTACGTAGACATTGCTATACACATTTATTAGCCTTATTTATTAACCTATTTCTTTCGTACAATAATAGATTCGGTCGAGTAGGCAATTATTTGGAATCTGTCTCGCCATTTTATCCTTGGATGTCGTCGAGTGTGTATATTATTGAAACTTGCGAAAGTCTAAGGGGAGGAGGAGACGGCTAAGAGCATCATCTCGCAGCAGTTCAGATCGAGCGAACTTGGGTGGTTTTTTCCGGTTTTTTTCCGAATGGACCGCCGGATCGATGGCCGCCGTCTACAAGGTGTTTCAAAAGAGAAGGAGGAAGAAGAGGAAATCGGAAGATGTTTATACTTCTTACACTTGCCAGTTGCATTTTCATTTTTGCGTTCTTATATATATATATATTTTTTTTTGCATACCTCTCACAACGCATTGAAGGAATCAACATAGTTCGACTTAACGGCGAGAGGAAAAGAGGATGAAACGGCAATAACTAATAGAAACTTCTGTTTCTATAGATCGGACAAAGAAATACGATCAGGTAATAATGGTCCAGCTCGGATTTGGAAGGATGAGAATATGCGGATATGCGAATAGACCGAAACCATAGTGGACCGTCTCTTTTTCGAAATCCAATGGTCACCGTCTGAAAGCGATGCATCCATTGTCCGCACACATCGAGCATGAAAATTTTCAGGGCGTATTCTTCAAATCGTTGAGCTTTGTGAAAAAAATGTTTTCCTGACGGACAAAATTGACCATATATTATATATTCCTTGTAAACTTCATGATAATTTCCCATCCTTGTTAACCAAATTCACAGAGTAATTTCTTCAGAGTCATTTATGTTTCTGAAAATAATATTGTAAAATCAATCGAGCTTTAATAAGCTTGAAAAGTCACGTACCGAATAGTTTGGCTCTACACAGTGTCCTCTTTCGATCGACTAGTGACATACTAATGCGGAATGTGATGTAGCAGATGATCCAGTTCGTCATTATTCGCAGAAAGAGAAGCTCTCGATACCTCTCGATGACGCTCGATGATAACTCATCGGCTTAAACGTGCGGTTACATGGGAAACGCCCGCGATAAGACTTTACGTACACCCTGTGTGTTAACAGGAACGCTTTGTTCGGCATAAAGAAAGTGGAGGAGGAAACTCGGTGCATCTAAATATAGAAGTGACTGTCGCGAGGAGGTTGCACGGCCATTAAGCCACGATCACACCGCCTCCCTTCGCGCATGATCAAGCGATTCGTGATAATTCACACATACATATACTATCTAATTCTTGCACATTATTTAATTCTTGGACTTGCATTTCCCGCAACTGACACTTTAACGAATATTCCATGGAAAGTCGAAAGCTTATACATATTTTACATATTTTTCTTTATCATCAACCATCGACTAATGCTAATTCTTAAATAGTAGATTCTGTCATCTCTGCGTAAACATTTCCTGATGTAAAAAAACATTTGACGATTAACATGCGAAAAATAATGAAAACTAAACTGATTAACAACATTCTATTCTCGAGAAAATAATTACGAAAATAAATCTACACTGATAAATTTTGCTGGGGTACCTGAAAATGTAAGTAACAGATCTGAAAATAATAATGATTATTATTATTAATTATTATTATTATTATTGTATATTGAGAAATTACAAAGTATACACAAATGCTGAGACACCAATAGAACTGTTGCCTCCCAGAAAAAAAATGAAACGAATTACAAGTTACAAATTACAAAGGAATGAAAACAATTCCTGACATTATATCTTGCTTAATAAATAACTTGAGTGTCAAGAAAGTAGAAGACAAGAATAAATGCTAAGTATAAATGCAAGAAGACATAATTAAGAAAGTAAACGCAGAATTATTAAAGCAAACAGAGACAATTAAAAGAAACAGAATTTATGTAGAACATACTGAGACAATTAAAGTATAACAATAAAATAATAATGATGAATTATGTGCGGAAGAAATTAAAATTAAAGAGTTGATACGAACTTCGCAGCGGTAGAGCGAAACGAAGGAAATGAAGGGAAAAAACGAATGGAAGAGAGTAACATGTCAAATTTTGTGGCAGTATAGAAATTTTGTTGACTTATCAAAATAATAATATAGAAAACTAAAGCATGATGAACATAATTTTTGGATCTGTATCTAGTTAAATTTTTAGATATCATAGCAAAATCATTTTTTCCATGCAGATAATTGCATTGAGAGAAATGTTTTAATATAACCATTTATTTTGTTGATACGTGACTAATAAATATTTTTTTACTTTTTCATTAAAACACAATTTTTAAGTGAAAAAGTATTTGTTAGTCATATATCGACAAAATAAATGGTTATACGTACCAAACATTTCTCTCAGTGCGCAAAAATACATTCGTACTCATGTTAGAATTTTTATTAACATATATTTTTTTATTAATATCAATAAAATTGTAAGAGGAGAAAATGGAAAAGAAAAAAATAGGTTTATCATGGATATAAAGTAAATTCTCTTATTAAATTCGTAGATGAAGATAAATAAAAAGTACTTAATTGCAAACACATACAGTCGGTATAATGTTATAAAAAGGTTTTATTAATCCAATATGTTTGCAATTGCAGCGGCAAAAATTTGACCATGTCGATGACAGGCTACGATCCCTCAGGAGAATATTCGATGAATTTTTTATCTGTCGTTCCGCTCGGTCGAGTACATTTAATTTCATTAGCAATCGGCTGCTACGAAATTCTACTTTTGACTATGTGTATCGACCTTCCAAGAACAGAAAAAAAAAAATACGGAGACATCTTACATCAATTGAAAAATTGCGTGCTTATTATAGAAGATTATAAATAACAAAAACGAATTTTAGAGATTAGGCTCCATTAGGATTTGATTGGAGACAAAAAGTCAGAATGATGCTCCACACATACAAACACACTCACACACAGAGTTAATTTCCATTTACGCACGCGAATCCACCTCGTAAATATCCAGTTATCGAAGTGGAAATTTATGCTGTCTGTGCTCTGTTGAGCAGATCTCGCGACCGGTCTCCTAAGCCCAATGACAGAACGACGGCACAACTGGCACCATAAATAAGTGGCACCGCAAAAATTCTGGTCGTTGCGAGTCGCGCGACCAACTTACACACTCCATAAACGCCTCCTGCAATAATACGATAGCGCGCTATTGTGCGTGAGATATAAAGTGAGGGAGGGAGGGAAATGTAGAAAACGCGTTATTTATTATATTCTTCAGAGATAAGCATCCTAGAAGTTCGCGGATCGAAGATAAAGAAAGGAGACGCGGAGCATCGTGGTAAAACTGCGTCATGTGACTTGATGCCCTGTAAAAATATTTATTGGATGATCTCGATGGACGTATAATTAACGTAGACAGTAATTTTTTTATCGTACAGTGAAAAATATTGTTGATTATTATTTTATTGATATTACAAAAATTAATCAAAATTATTTCGTTGTGCTTTTCAAATTCTTTAGTACCACAAAAGCACAACTTGATCAACTTTTCATTACATTTTAATTTGAGAATTTATCAATTTGGTAAAAAAAACTTGTTCAGTAAAAAATATGTACATATATATTGTACTTATGTTAAAATGGTCTTCGTTAAAAATTTTATGTTGAGTTTTTAACATATCAAGTTAATTCAACATAGTGTGCTTGTATTGTTTGAACATTCTATATTAAATTAATATTGGGTGTGTTGACCATCAACACCTAGTGCAACACAAAAAATCGTGGATACTTTTTAGATGACCCAATATTTAACATTTCTTAGTCTTAAAACAACACAATTTATGAGTAAAAAAATATATTTTTAAATATAAAAAAAGCTCTGATCTAAATGAATAAAATGTGTTAATTTAACGTTTATGATACATTAAACTAACACGTATTTCATTTATTTATGTCCGAATGTCTAAAAATACATTGCTTTTAAATTATTTTTCCACTTTTACTCATAAATTGTGTTATTTGGACATTAAGAGACTTTGAATTTCAACTTAACATAAAATATTTGAATAACAGCGCATTATATATATTAAATTAATACTCGAATATATGAAAAATTTAATACAGACTTAAAAATTTTAACAAAGACTTGAATCGGCTTTAACACAAATAGAAAATATTGTTTATCATAAATATATTGTATATATAATGATTATGAGACTTCTAAGACATGATTAGGCTCTATACTGCTTCTTCGCTCAGATATACAGGATTAAAATTCTGATTAATTGTTTTTCGTTGGTGGACACCGGAGAGCCTCTTAAAGAGAGAGGGTAAACTAATGTAAACTAATTATTAGAGAGAGGAGAGAGAGAGAGAGAGAGAGAAAAAAAGAGAGACATGATTACAGCGAACTCCGCCCGCGGTTGGACAGAATTATTTGATTTGCCTTATCCGCGCGAGTGCGCTTTCTCGTGATCGCTCTCCTCTCTTCTTCTCTCGCAGACGTTCGTTCACCTACGCATCGTATGGCCAACGTCGTCGTCGTCGCCGTCATCATCGCCGATGTGTTTATGAGCGACAATGCGAGAGACAAAGGAGATATGTGTGCATATACGATAAATGCGCCTTACTTGCTGCTGATTCATGTTCCAATAGTTCTTCCTTCTCTCTCTCTCTCTCTCTCTCTCTCTCTTGCTCAATTTTTTCTTTTTTTCCTCCTTGCCGTTACACGTGCATCGCCCGTTTATTCGCCCGTGCACGCTTTATGACACGCGGGAAAGGATACTGACCGATTGCAAGCCTTTTTCGACCGACGCCACATTGTCGTCGTCATCGTCATCGAACGTCTCTTCTTTCTGCATTCCTCGAGCGTTCAGGCAATGAATTCATCCGAGATGAGTCATGTCAGCCAAGAGGATCATTTGCAAGCGTTTTGCAACGATCACGCGGACCAATCCGATGTCTCTTTTACCGTAAATCATGCGTAGTCATATGTAGGTATGATACCTAGACGGAAAAGGGAAATGATTCGTTCAAATTTATAGAGCTCTGAGCAATGTCGGTGTAACTACACTAATTGTAAGAAACATGTTCTTATTGTATCAACAAGAAATATAAACGAAATGCATTCTGAGTACATTAATCAGAATTCTGATTATGATAACTGAATTTGTAGTTATTTCGATAATATTTGTTTGATAGATTTAATTTAATTTAATAGGATAAGTATTTGATTCTCTTTGATTACCTTTATGGTTGAATCTACTAGAATTTCAATTAAACCAGACTTTTTTAATTAGGCTCGAGCACGATTAACACGATGCCTCCGCTAGAAAAAAATTTGGTTTTGATTAAATCAACAAAAACGTCCATCAAGAATGATACTCGGGTGAAACTGAACAAAATGCCATTCTTGTTGGGGCTTTTTGTTGGTTTAACCAGAATATTTTTTCGAGTGGTCTCTCCAGCGACTAGTATGCCGCGAAAAATAGCAACGATATAAAACAGATCACGTAACAGGGACAACAGAATTATAAAAGACAAATTAAATTTGAATCTCGAGCATCCGTTCTGAGGTTGCGAGTTCATAGAAATCAATCGGGCACAGGAATCTTCAATGACGATAACGAGCCATCCGTCTACGCGCTTTATTGATCGAAAAAGAACACTCGCCATTAATTTAACGCCCACTCGCTATCTCTCACTCCGAGAACTGTGAATTGTGTGCGGGTGCATATAACCTAGTTGAAATACCATCGACATGCGTCGCGCGTTCCCAAGGCACAACGGCTCTCTCATCGTTCTCGCATCGCGCGCGATTATTTCCATACAGCCTCGTAATTTAAAAATCGCCGATCGATGCGAAAATATGTACAATCGCATGAGAGCAACACTGGAATCCGAATAGAAAACAAGCTAGAACAGTTGGCTCAAAAATTTCGATCAAAAATTAGCCTGCAGTATTAGGTCCTAAAAACGGTTTGAGTCTTTAGGCTTGTTTTGACTAGGTCGCAAATCTGACCAGTTTCTGGTCATCTCGCAATTACTGGTCAGTTTTTCGTCAGATTTTTAAAGAAATTTTTGAGGAAAGGAGACATAATATTTATTTATCTGTAAATTACTTAATTGGCACTTATTCTTAGTTGATATCAATTACTTGTTTCGAATGATTAGATGGCAAATTGATCAGGTTCTGCAATGATTATCTGGCATTGTCTTTAACCAGATTTTTCTAGAGATTTTTAGGGAAAATACATAAGCATGCGAAGACTGAATGTATTAAATCGACTTATCAATTTATTATTACTTTTATTATATACATCTTTTATATTTAAGCCATTTCTGTTGGAGTCCATTGGTAATTTTTCTTCTTTTAATAATTGAAACTTCTGAAATTCCGTGTTACGATTTCACTCGCGCGTATTATTCAAAATCAGATTTCTGTTTCCTATTATTCCGCATTTTTTCATTACATCTCGTTCCAATTCATTTTTATTTCTATTTCGTCATTATTTCGTATCGTTGTTTTCACACTTTTAAACTATGATTTCGTGTTAAATTAATTGTTTCATTCCGTACGAACTCTCGTTTCCTTCACTCCGGATTTTCGTACTGTGCCTCACCCTCCTCTGTTACTCCATTTCGAAATTGAATCGTCACGCAGTGACGGTTTGTGCGGTTCGATCACGTAGCATGAGTTTGCGCGCCGTGGATCTTTGATGAAACTATTTGGACCTCTCGTTAGGAGGCTGGCTAAGCTAATCGAAAGATCCAGAAAGGCGCGCGTATGTGCTCGCGCACTTGTGTCTGTACGCGTGAAATGCGCGAGTATGTATACTGTATGATTATTTCCACGACGCAGATGGTGTGGTTGGTCGCTGAGAGATGTATGTACATATATTGTTACGATCATTGATCTGTTTTATTCCTCTCTCGCACATAGAACGCGACGGGCCGTGGCTGCAGCTCGCGATCGTTAGTCTATGCGCTACCTTGCCGTGCTCCAGAGATGAAGGAAGACGGAAAGAGGGAGGGAGGGAGGGAGGGAGGGAGGGAGGGAGAGAGAGAGAGAGAGAGAGAGAGAGAGGAAGGAAGGAAGGAAGGAAGGGTGGGAGGGAGGGAGGGAAGGAGGGGAAGAGAGAGAGAGAGAAATGCCAGTATCGATTCCGGCGAACTATATATCCGCGAAAGAAGCTGTACTTTGCTTCCTCGGTCGAGAGGACTGTATTTTCTTCCTCCATCAGAACAGCCCACCGTGTCGTGATTATTGATGCACGAGTCAGAATTCTGCGCGGGTACAGTCCTTGACACGTGCATATTGCAACGAAATGGAATAAGTGTTCGCACCGTAAGCGGTAAATTGCGGGGGCCGTAAGTCCTGCGGCAATATACATAGTGCAACAACGAGAGATCGATCTAAGCCAAAGGTCTGTTCTGAATTGCAGTTGAATTAGTGTACACTTAAAATAAAATAGATATGTACACAACTGCTCGAAAATATTTATCTATTATGTCTTCCTTAATTAAATGGAGAATAGAATTGTGAATTTCAATCTTCTATTTCTATTTTAAATGTGTAAAGAGAGTATAATATACGTAGAACTTTTAGCGCATAAAAAGATACGTACAAAAAAGTGTAGCCAAGAATTTTTGAGCGGTACAATATTGACTGAAACTTAGCGAAAGCGAGAAAGAAATTTTTAGCGCAGTCCAGTACAACGACGAAGAAGAAAATCTTTTGGTGTGATTTATTGGAAGTAAAGAAATATAACGCAGAGTAATTATGCAAATCAAATTAGAGTACAAACATGAAATAGCGATGTAATATCGTAGTTTGCGTCTTTCGGCACCGGAAAATATATGACTTCCACGTTAATCCGAATTCCGTCGTTTGTCATCGCCGATCGATTTGGAACAAGCTGACAAAGTGCTCCGTCGTCTTTACGCGACATCATGCAGGCGACCGGCGAGGAAACGAGATCGACGGGAGGGAAAAGAAAGAGATAGAACAGGAGGAGGAAAAGTACATGGCCTCCTCCGTGATGGTGCCGGTGGGGACGTCGAGACGGCCCTGAGCAACGTGGAGACTACTGGGCCCAAGGACGTCGCGGGCCCCAGATTCCCTCTCTGCCTCTCTCGTCTCTCGTTTCTTCTTCTTCTGTTCTCTTTCTTCTTCGTGATCTCCCTACGCTTTTCGCGGGACTAAGCGGGACGAAGCGTTTTTAATCCGCTACAATAGAACCCAATGGATCTTATTTAGCCTCATTACACTGAAAAAAAGTCTTGTTGTATTCATTGAAATTAGTAAATTTAATCAGAAAGATACAAATTAGATACTTATATAGTTGAATTCTATCAAACGTTTTAGTCGAGATAATTAGAAATTCAATTACGATAACCAGAATTCTGATCAGATTCATATGATCAGATTTTTGTTTGTATTATTTCTTGTTGAAATTCAATCACGATAACCAGAACAGGTCTGACTAACGTTACGATTAAAATTTTCGGTTCGATTGTAACGAGAACGGTGAAATACACGCGCTTTACAGGAATTTCTAAACTTCGATGTTGCGCGTTGCAACGGAAGAATCTTTGGTGCGTTTGAAGTCGATGGATCCTTTAACATTTTTACATTCCTCTTAAGAACGACGAATGAATAAACTCGACGAGGACGACTCGGGCTTGGGCACTCGTTCGCTGACTCATTTCCATTCCCGTTGATTTGTCTCACTTAACTCAGACGACCAGCCGTCGAGACAAGTAGTCGCCCTCCTACACTAAATCACTATACTTTCTCTACCGTTTGCGTTCTTTAATTCTGGTATTGTCCATCCGATGTTTTTCAGGTATTATAAATTGCCGACACTGGGCATTGTATTGTTGATACATTTCGAGCGTTGTATCACAGCGATATTCCAGTTTCAAAATATACTTTCTGAAAAAAGCTATCCCTATTTTTTTTCTTTAGTTCCCAGCGGTTTGTCTCCCCCCTTATCCTTCTGACGCAGACGGACCCCTCGAGACGGTTGCTCTCTCAGGGCCCAAAGTTCCCCTTCCTATCACTCTTTCCTCTTTTCATGTGGAACGCGTATCTCTCTCTCTCTCTCTCTCTCTCTCTCTCGGCACGTCTATCCCATTTTGTTCCTCCTTCTTCGTCTTCTACTTCGCCGAGTTAACACGCCGATACGCACACGTGGGCCGGCGTGTGCACGCACACATTGATCGCGGGTCGTGTCCTTCGGACCGTTGCTGCCTCGGCAGTTAGCAACAGTACGACCGCCGCTCGGCCGGAAATACCGGGTGTCCGAATACCATCGAAATCATCCGTTCGAGTGTCTCGCGTGTTGAGGCATTTAAGGATCTGCGGGATGTAACGAACGAGCGGATCAGCCTCACGCCGGAAAAAGAGTCGTGTCGCGTTGCTGCGTCACTGCGCGCGAGGCATTAAAAAGTAGAGTCTTAATCGTCGATCCGTTAACTTTTTCTTTCACGAAGGGAGAGCGGTCACTCTTGTGCACGATTTTGCACGAATCTTTGCACAAGAGAGAAAGCAAGAAGGCCGCGCCAGGTGTGCGATGACTCTTAATTTTGCGGAAACCACACGTTGAGCAGTTGATCCTATCCGAATTCATTCCCAAGAAATAACTGCGATTCTGTAATATCTTCTTTTGTCCTGTACTCAACGAGGTATATATTCTCTACGTACTCCGTGGAAAATGATAGTTACCGTCTCCGAGATATAACTTGTAGTCTCGACTAAGAGATTAAGTTCTTCTTTCACGACGAGAGAGAGAAAGAGAAAGAGAGAGAGAGAGATATGGAGGAAGGTTTCTTTTACGTTTGTTAGATTATTATTCTGTTGCATCTCTCAGCATTTCGAAAAATACACCGGATATATATTAATTTCTACCGATGTTAATAAATTGTTTATATTCATTGCAAAATTTAATACGATTAAACACGCGAGATTCTTGCGTGGACATACCCTTAGAGAAATTGTATTTTATCGCATCTGTTGGATTATATATATAACTGAGATTATATATAGTTCCGTTCTTTGACAACCAATCTTCTTTTTGCGATAATTTTTCATACAGAACATATCCTTCGTGTATTTTCTTTAGCGATTTCTGTATGTGCTAAATTAATGAATGAAGCATCTGGTTCATTTACGTCCAACTGATATCTTTTTAAAGGTTCTTGGCACCACAGGACAAGGACTAGAAAATCCTTTTCAGCACAAACGGCTTGAAACCGGGAGTGATGTCAACAGGCATGGCAAATGCAAAAAAAGTTTTTCGATCGTACGATATTCCAAGAGGAATATAAAAATCGGTTATTAGAAAACGCGAGACACCTTGTACATCAGACATTCATTTTGCAAGTGCGATAAGTAAGATTTCGAGGTGAGTTTAAGATTTCACTGCTGGAGTGACGCCAATTACCACGCAATTACGGATTACAATCAAAATTGAACTGGATTGCAAAAATTTTTTTTTACAGAATTAAAATACGCACAAGTAAAATGTCCGAATGTGTTAATTTTACAAGAAGATCGTATAAAAATGAAAGAATTTATTTGCTTTTGGTTTAGTATAACTGTCACCTGAAATTAAAAAAATTTTGCTTATGATATAAAAGTTTTATAGTTCATATCAGTAGCATAAGTATTCAGCAGACCTCGGATTATTTGAATAAATAATATTGAGTTTGAGACCTAAGATTGAAAGCCTAGGAAAAAATAAAAATTTTAGGTTGAACGTAATTTACGTGTGTATATGCTTAGCAAATATTTAGAATGCTAAACAGAGCAGTAATTGTGTCTTCAGTAGAATGCTTGTTTGATCTTGCTAGATAGTACTGTAATATGCACAGAAATAAAAATTATTCTCAATTTAAAACGATCATATTCTATTCAACGCAATCATTGTTGCTTTAAAAATTTGATAATCTCATTTTAACAATATTACATTCTTTATATTAATGTTATAATAATAGTTATCTAAAAAGCACTATGATTATTTTGTTAACAGTATTTTCTTTCGACATTTAACATGTCATATCAAGAAGATGAAACTGTTATTTTTACTTTAACTTTATGTGGTGTTAAATATACATTAAATTTCTTTTGAGAATATGAATGTTTTCAGACACCGATGAAGTTACTTGAAATATATTACAGTGTCAAAACAAAACTTAATATCATTTAACTAATAATCAATGTCAGTTTGTTTCTTCTACATTCACGGATGAATTTCTGTTCCAATTCAATTGTAAGGCACGACCGGGGCGACACTTTAAATGTCTGGATTTAGAGATTCGATGAAATGCTTGCTCGGAAACTGTCTTTGTGTATGGAGAATCGGAATAATCGAGTGGATCACTTTCGTATGAGATCACGCACCGATTTCGTATCGTTCTCTTGCTGCTACTAATCGCGGTATAACACAGTAAGATTCATGAACACGAACCATTTTCGGAATAAGACTAAGGAATTATTATTATGAAATTTTTTTAATCAAACAATTCAATAATATAAATAACTTTTTCTAGAAAGAAGATATTGTCAAATAAAAATAATTTAAAATCAATTTAAAGATATTGTAATTCTCGATTTGAAGTATTGTAATCTTCTATTCGATATTATTTCCTTTGAAAATTATTATTGAATAATGAGAATATATTTTTCTTGGTATAACTAGATTAAATTTTTTTATATAAACTAATTATGTCGATTTAACGCTATATAATCTTATTTCGAGCTTTATATATTGAAAACGACAGAATAATAATATAAGAAACTAAGTTTGGAATGAAAAGGTTTGTATTATCGATCAAGTTCGTCGTTGCAGTATCCCCTCGCCTGTTTTAGCGGAATTTCAAGAAATCCGATTTACCATTGTTTCCATAATGAACGATCTAAGATAGATATACCAGGCATTTTGGAAAGAGATTTTGTCCAATAAAAAAATATTGATGTTGCATACAGTTACGTCGCGTGGCCACGTTAAAAATACAAGAACTTGTGTTTTATTCAGTAACCGAGTGTGTGCTCTGTTTTTGAGGGTGACTCTTTTGATGGAATTGCGGCGGTTCTTTCTTTTCTAGAGGCGCATGACTCTTCCACGATGAGGTCCTCGCGAGTTCCGCGAGTCCATTATAGGATGACACTGAAAAATTGATGCTGGTATTCTTGGGAGAAACTTCCGGAGGGGCTCTCGATGATCTTTAATTAATTTTTCGAGTTATATCGTGATGGACAAAAGCTGGAACTCCTCCGGAAAGGATCTCATAATAGATATTATTTTAAATATACTGTTGCATATGCTTATCTTCCTTGTTGCGATACAATTTTGTAGAGAACTTGTCTGGCGTATTCGTGTTCATGAGCGGAATATCATCGATCATGCCTTTAATACCGAATGCATTTATAACTTCACTTCTCCTAATGTAGCACGAGGTATTATAGAATCGTGCTCCGTTGATAAAAGTTCAGATAATCTGTAGTAATAATGACTATATTCCACGTGATAATATAAATTATTAATTCGTAAAAATCTTGGAGGTGATAAACCAGCGGCGATGTGGTACTTTTAACAACACTCTTCTATGCATTCTCTAATCGAGACTTTAATGTCTGTGTGTTCCAGGAGAAGAACTCTTTCTTGAATTACAACGTGTCCTGTATTTTAACGCTACCGCCTTACCAGAGACAAGGCTATGGCCGGCTGCTCATTGATTTTAGTAAGTATATCAGGAGACACACAACAGTGTCTCGATGCTCAGATCAATTGATACATCAATATAAACTGATATTGTAATTACAATATTGTATAACTGATATTGTAATTGCATTACATTGCAAGGCTGATCCATCTATCCTAGTATTGTTTTTGCTTATTGTATGGAATCTAAGATATTAACGGGAAATATAACGGGGAATAATTGGGACAGATGAAAAATTCATAGAGCCTACTGAGATTTGAACTCGGACCTTTCATTTTTAATTTTAACACTTAGCATGCTACATCACGAGTGTTCTCATCACTATTCTCATAATTATCCCGGTTATCTGTAATATCCTACGGTTCTCTTTATTTCCCTATAACTTGGCCATCTCTGACATTACATTCACTTTCGAATGTGTTCACAATTATTTTAAGTATTGTCCTACATGATGCAATCTTTCTAACGATTCATTTAATTGGAGATGAAAGGTTGTATCACGCACATCTTGCGACGAAGAGCTGTGTTGAATTTTTGCTATGAATCAGTATGGCCATTTGATTGAATCATCGCCGTTGTTGATAAAGTATTCTAGCGAGCTGGTATATGTTTATAAATTCGCTGTGAATTTAAAGCGTCTCTTATCTGTTTTTCATCTTTTCATCTTTTAAAACTTCCATTAAAGTACATTTTCACAAATCGCTCAAGTTATTTCAACAATAACCGAATTCCACAATCAAAATTGACGAATATCAAGTGTCATCTTTTTGATCGTGCGATTCTTTTTGTCGCTGAAACGATCAACGAGTGGTTCGTGAAAATGTATTCTTATCCTAAATTGTGATCGATATTACCACCGAGCGCGCGAGCACACTTGATGCTTAAATGCGTCGCGGAATGCGCGATCGCGTCGCTTTCTTTCCCTGTCGTTCGCTTTACGTGCCAATTCCATGACGAACCCGATGCGCGGCGATTCCTCGTCGACGGTCGTCGTCGCCGTGTCGCCGTCGACACGCATGCACGCATGCATGCATGCATGCATACGCGTGTGCGCGGCGCGAGGCGCATAGCTTTGATAATTAAACGCGGGGCTTTTTGCCGTGACGTCATTTTCATTGATGCCGAGCGAGTGTCGGTGGCGTCGGGAGCGGGCATCGCGGCGCTACTACACCGATAGTAGTATGAGGGGAAAGAGGGGTGTGTCGAGAGTTGGTTGGTTGGTTGGTCGAGGGTCGACGTACTGTGCTGCCGTGGTGTGTCGGTTGGTCGACGGGGGTGAGACGAGAGGAAGGAAGGGCTGGTTTCACAACCCCGTCGGCTTTTCCGCGAGCGAGACAGCATCCTCTCTCCCTCCCTTTCGTTCTCTCTCTCTCTCTCTCTCTCTCTCTCTCTCCCCCGTCTCTCTCTCTCTCCCTTCCGCATCCAGTGTCGGTGCCATCGACTCCACCACCGGCTGTATTTCGACTGTACAAGGCCGGCACTAGGAGCTCATGTACCCTTACGAGATATCAAGTCGCTTTCAAATAAATCCGGTAATATTTTTCCTATAGAAAACTCTACAGGGCGAAGAGTTGCTTAAGCATTAAATTACAATGAAAATCCAAAATCACTTTAAGTAAAAGTATATTTAAATTTATTTGTACAGGGTATCCCAGAATGACTGCCAAATATTTCGTGTGCTGATAGAGCAGACTAAACTAAGTCGAAAAGTCCTTCACCATTTTGCAATTCTTAAAATAGTTACCAAGATATTAAGTACTAAAAATCGCTGTGGTAAAAATAGTTGCCAATAAGAAAGTGCAGTATTAAAAAGTTGATAAAAAATGTTTTAAAAATTTTTAACGCTCTATGAGAAGAAAATAAACAATTTTTGTCACTTGCTGCTTTCCTGTAAAAATTGATGGTACTTGAGTAAAAAATTATTGGAAACCAATATTCGATATTTAATAATTAATATTTTATTAACTATTGCGAAAATTACAAAAGGCTACAGGACTTTTCGACTCACAATCAGTTTAGTCTGCTCTACCAATATGCGAAATATTGACGGGCAATCATTTTGGAACACCCTGTATAAATGATTTTGTAAAAAAATTTTAGCATGTCTAAGTTCATTTGGATATTTCTTTATTATTTTGATTTATTTTTTATCTCTCTATGGTATTGTTTCTCACAATATTGATCATTCCCTACTTTTCATCGTTCTTGCATGAATTATTTTCAACATTCGTCAATCCCCATTAATGAATCCCCAGTTTTGGTATTAATAGTTCAACATATTACGTGTAAATATTATGTCTACAATATCTTTATAAAAAACGTTACATCTTTAAACATTTCCTAATTTCGTAAAGTCGATTGCATTCGATTTAGATACTCACGCGTTAAAGCTGCCCTCCTCCTTACATACGGAAGAAAGATGATAGAATGAGGTTTATAGCTCGTGAGCGTTCAAATCGAACGCAACCGATGTACGATCATGAGAGTAATATCGATATACCACTTCCGCGATATTACGGACACTGTCAGTGTTTCTGATAACGGGGCCGATGGCAGTGATGTGATGGTGATAGTGAACTGTGTAGCGTTAGGTCCACCATCGATCACCACTACTACTGCCGAGAGCGAAGTGGGCTGTGTGTTTGTGTGTGCGTGGAAAGTGCGACGCCCGACGTCTCGCCGCATCGATCGACTCCCACCGCACCACTACTGACGTCGACGTCGCGTACATGCGTGCAGACACGCATACAAGTTTACGCGTACACCAGTACTTCCTGTTTCACGCACGCTGCGCGTTCTCCTCTTCTGGGCAACCGCTCCTCCGCACACCTTGATCTCTATAGTACAGGCTCCCTGTACCTGCCCTATACCGCCACCATCACCGCCTCCGCCACCACCACCGCCGCCGCCACCATCATCACCACCATCACCACCACCACCGCACCCTTCGCCCTTCTCTTGTCGCCGTCGATTCGTCTCCCCCGCTCAACGCAGGGCGCCTGAAGGGCTCGGAATCGTATGACCTCTCGTGACCTCGCTCCACTATCCCTACGTAGGATTGGCAGGGTCACCGACGCCCTTTCCCCTACACCTAGGAACGAAGGGTATACGCCAGTCATACGGCAGGGGAGGGCAACGAGAGGGTAAGAAGGGAGGGAGGGAATTGGTGAGGGGTTACTGCGGCGGTAACACTGCTGCGACTGGGCAGGGTCGGTGTGGCGTGCGGTATCTCTCGCCTTCGTCAAAGAGGAAAAGGCGGATACGCACTACATCTCGTTGCGATATTATCCTCCCATTGACGCGATATTTCGTTTTTGTCTCAAGGTTGCCGCAATGTCCCTCTCGAAGACTGATCGTTCTTTGGTCCAGAGAAAGAAATGACGATATATATAGAGAGGAAAGAAAGGAGTGAACTGATTTAACAACCTAAGATGCGAAACGTATCTTGTCTAATCGAAGTCAATCACTTTCACTTTTCATATTAAAATTAAAAGCAGATTTGCAGCAGAACAGCTAGAAATATCTAAAAGAGAAAAATTATTAGATTTATCGAGTATTTATAAATAAGAGAAAAGGAGATCCTTTTGTTCTCCATTATAACTTAAGATGAACAAAGAGCATCTTTTTAATCGAAATTTAATATTGATATCGCAACATCTGTTTGGATACTTGAAGGATACGGTTAAGCTGTAAAATTCCAAACTACAATTCCGAGCTCATCGACATTTATCAAGATACTTTTTTTTAGTTCCACCGACATAATTGCTTTATCCATCTTCGAGTAAAGATGCATCGGTAATTGCGAATCGTTCCTAAATTAAATTGAAATCCCATTATCGTTTTATGAAACATCATGATTCGTGCCATCGTTATCCCACTGAATGGCACGAAAGATAAATATTGCTGATGAATCGTAAATCTCCTCGTCAGTGATGCTTCGATCGTGGGGCCAACGAACTCCTCTCAATAGCACCCAATTTCATCGTTCGCGTTTTTTTCACGATTCGTATCCTCGTTCGCTCTGCGCCCTTCGTTGTGCCGACCCTGCCCGCGACTGGGACGTTCCTCCCTCTCTCCCTCTCGTTCCCTTCTTCCCTCTCGTCACACCGATCCATCTTCCTTTCTCCCACCGCCCGGCGGTCACTGTTTTTCTCTTTCTCGAATTTCCATCCTCAAATTTCCTCCCCTCTTCCAATTCTCCATTCTCTCCCTATTCCCCTCCCCCTCCCCCTCCCCCTCTCGCGTTCTATCCTTTTCCTACACGCCGATCCCGAAAGTCTGCAAACTGAACGAACGCGTAATGAATGCGTTCCACCCTTCCAAAGTAATCAGCAGCGAAGTGGAGAGGGAGGGTGCAGAAGAAGAGCGGGGTGAGGCCGCAGAGTGCTGAAGGCGGAGGGGGTGGATAGAAGTGTCCTCTCTGCTGCCGGAGATACGCGGTCTGCGAAGGTGGAGGAGATGGAGCGGTGTGGTCATTGAACCCATCGCCGGCCGGGAACACCCTGGAACGGGCACGGAAATGTGAACGTAGAATCGGCATGTCCTGGTCCCGAGTACACCGCGGGAACACGTCTCTCCCGTCTCTTGTCCGTCCTTGTCTGCGGGATAAAGAGGTCTAAAGCGTCTCCACGAGCAAAGAGAGAAGAAGCGCTGAGTGAATCTGTCCGCGCCGATCTCTGCAAACTCGCGCAATAGATGCATATCGGACACCGGCGACCTTGAAACCGTCTGCGACTGGATCAAGAAGAATTTTAAAATTCGCGGCGAAAACACGTTCACAGTGTACTTTTTTGAAATTTCTGTAGAATTCAAAATCAAAGAAATTAAGGGAATCACGCAAAGTGTGAAATTCTGATTTTAATGAAACTTTGTATAGATTACGTAAATGAATGATTATTTAAAGAATAATCAGTAACGAAAAAATCGTTTTATATGTAAAATGAAATCACTCCTTATTAGTAAAGTTTTTTAGGCTTTTATCTACCTCTGAAACTACTCAAGATATCAAAAAAATATAATATTATATACAAGTTTTATAATAAAATTGTCTTTATTTATCCACAATAATATTTTTTAAAAGTAATTTTAAAAATATAAGTTTCGAAAATAATCATAAAATTGTAATTATATTATTAACATTAGAGCTTGTCCCTTTATGCAATTTCCTTGTAAAGGAAAGTTTTTTCTCGCTAAATATCAGTCATTGATAAGTTATCAATGCGTCAAAACTTAAGCTTGTGTCTCGCGGATTAATTTGCAAGATGCAAATAAACTTTCATACCTGGAAATACGTCTGCGGCTAAGCGTCCGGTGATTTCGGATTAAGAGACTCGGAACAATGAATCAAAGATGTGTCCCTCGCGGCCACAAGTAATCTCTTAACACTTAATTATCTCATGCTTTGATCTATCAGCCGTGCGGAAACGGTACATTTGGAACTTTAAATAAACATCTTCTGGAGGCGGCAAAATTTATTCGGCGGAAAACGGCAGCACGGGAGAGATTACTTTGCTAATGAGAGAGCTTTTGAACCTGCTGACGGTGTGGGAGGTAATTTCGGAAATGTGAGGATGACACTAACGTGGATGACATGACATACGCTGGATACTACCACGAATCTATCGTCCACGTTCTAATGTATATGCGTACAGTGAGATCGGTTATACATAATGCAAGATGCAGCTATCAACTTGCGAAATCCTTGCTAAACGAACGAGCGAGTGTGCAAGTCCATTAAATCCCGTCCCTCTCGAGATTGACTTTTACATATCCCAGCCTTGAATTCCGCGGATCAGTCTCGTCTCCTCTTGATGGTAGCTTCTCGGTGACTCATGTCACTCCGGCAAGAATCTTTGTGGAAGATAATTTTCAGATTTACGTCGCGGACATAAAATGACCGGGATTATACCAAATGAAATTCCTGCACTGTTATAAATTCTCTCTGATTTCATCCCTCGAGAAAATCTGAATTGACGTTTAAAAGAAACGTTTAACTGGGACAAAGTCCAATTTTCAGTTAATTTCCGACTTTGTGCTTCAAAAGAAAAGAAGAGGACCAAAGAAGAGGAATCCAATCAACGTTCTCCCTAAGTGAGATCCATACTTTGATCGATAAGTCCATCTTCCTATAAATTTCACCTGCACCTGTTTCTGATAAGAGCGTCGATGGTTAGCGTTTAAATGCACGCGTTATCAATCTTCGACTCTCGGTTGCGGTAGATCTGGATCTGACATTTAAGTCGCTCCCTGAAAAACGGGTTTTTAACTAGTCTCTTGGATAATTCCATTGACGTGGACGGACAGACGGATGGCGCGCAACAGACCATTTCGCCGATTCACTAGCAAGAAGCAGGCAGGCCGCGCGGCACGAAGCGCCTCGAGGTGCCTTCTCTTTTTCTCTCTCTCTCTCCCCCCCTTCCTCCCCTCTCCTTCTTTCCCTCTCTCCCGGCTGTCTATACATTTTTCTTTGATGCCTCGTCGCAGAATACTTGGGACAAACGAGGCGGAACGGACGTTCAACCAGGAGTAGACGGGCACTGCTGGCCAGGGCCGCGTCTATTTCTGTCGGGCCCATTGCCACTTGTCCAGTTTAAATGTATAATAAGATTTTGTTGTCCAATTATGCTTTAGAAATTTCACTTATGAAGTGCTTACTAATCCCGGCTGCGAAAAGTGTTGTTGTACTCGAAAAATATATTACCGCAATATTGTTTTATTATACCAATTGAAGTATAAATTGTTGAAATATCTGGAATTACAATTTTCTTAAAGTGAAGCTATTGAATATTTTAATTTTATTATTATATCCTATTTTTTTTTAAAAAGATTATTAATTGATGAATGAGTTTTATTGATACCGTAAGTCTGCACTAACAAATAAATAAATTTCCTTTTTCAATGAATTTTTTACAATGTTTTAAAGATACTCCTATTATTTATAAAGTTATAAATATATTAGTTATAATTATATTATAAAGATACTCCCATTAATATATTATTAAATTGCTTGCCAATTTAAATTATGATAAAATAACCGAGTCCTATATGTCCCTATTTAGTTTTGCGATTTTTTTCTAATTTTTTGCTAAGTCTAAAATTAAAAACTATATGTTCAAAAGAAGAAACATTTTTGAAACATAGAGTTAATAAGATATATGAGACATTTCCAAATATTTACATAAGTGCAGTAAAGATTTTTAAAAAAGTAGTAGTATTCCGGATGTACTGAGTACATATAATATGTACTTAATATGAAAAATATGTTTCCCCCTTTTTTGTAAAATAAAAAAAAAATATAAAAATAGAAAATAAAATGATCTGATGTTACCTTTATAAGAAAATAAGTTTATTAACATATTGACACATAAGAATGCACAAAGTACTATTTTCTAAACAATGAACCTATCTACTTATTTCCATATGTTTAGCAGATGAATTAGAATCCACGATCTGGAATAACAAAAGTATCAAACGTTACAATCAATATGTACATTCCATAGAATTCCTATTCTTGTTGGCCATATTGGTTCTATCTTACAAAGAGGTTCTTTTCTCTTCAGTTAAACAAAACCTTGTGACGAAAATATAAACTAAATACAGAAGAGTGTTGTAAAGTATAAACACACACACACACACACAGAGTTATAATAAAATGAATGGAAATTAAGAATCACTTCGTGATGGATGTAGAAAATAATAATTTGCCTATAACATGTTACATCATCATTGACAGTTTGCATTTTGCTTTATTAACAATAACAGAATGAACAAACTGAACAATAAACTGATGCAATCGAGATGGATAGTTTGCACAACTTACTAATACTATCTGTTAAATTCACAGTATAATTAGCTACAAACAACAAATAGGACGTTTTAAGTACACACTTATATACGATTACTTTATTATGTATTCCAGCTTCAGTTTGGGACTATGTATTTCAAAATTAACAAATAATCAGCATGCTTAAATTGGAAATTGTAAAATTCATGTAAAAAATATTATTACGCAAGACACGTTTTAATCGAATATGGTCTTCACTATGTATATTTGTATTAAATTTGATTTGATAAATAGCATTAATATTTGAATAAACTGAGCCTATTCGTTGCGCAGGTTACTTGCTAACGAGAGTCGAGAAGAAAATCGGTTCACCGGAGAAGCCTCTTTCGGATCTCGGCCTAATCTCGTATCGGAGCTATTGGAAAGATGTTCTACTGCAGTATCTCTGCAATTTCGGCGGCAAGGAGATCTCCGTAAAAGGTAGGTCAGCGCGAAGTCTGCCGTCACAGCTACCAGCCATCAGTCCGTTTTGACTTCCGATATTACGGAGCGGCATTTAAATATTTATACGTAGATTGAAAGTGCGTTAATGCGACTTGCTAGAAGTCTCGCTTCGAACTGCTGATTCAACGCCTGGTTTCAAAAGCGTAATTTTCTCGTGGAGAGAAAATTTACATTCGTCGCGACTCTAGCAAAAATCTTCAGCAACTTCTTGAAAATTTCGCAATCTAGCAAGAGGAGACTTTGCCAACTTTTCACTTTTCGCTGTTTAATCAAAAGTTATTCTATTTCAATATTTTGTAATAATTCGGTGGATATTATTGAATCTATATATTTTAGATGTAGTGCCTTGAGACAAGAGAATTGTCAGCAGAGAATTTATGCCGCATTGTTATTGATCCGATGGTCAAGTTTTCTCAACGTAACTGGTTTTAGCGGTTGAATAATTATATCCATGAAGGGCAGGATAAACTGTCCAGTCGCTGAAAACCGCAGCAGATTATATGTGATTTATCATTTCCATATTTTTGCGACTCCTACCATCAAATTCTTTATTAAAGTTTATTATTATTTCTTTTAGCGTTAAATTAATTCAATATCTATAATTAATCGGGTTGATGTAAAATAAATATAAATATATTATTTTTATTATTATTATTAATTTTAATTTTTGAGATACTTAATTTAACATTGTTTATTTATTTTAATTCTTCGCAGTTTTGGATAGCTTCTACACTGTTAGAAATGTTCTTAAATTTCATTAAATTTTAAGTTACATAATTCGAACTTAATTTCATGACATTACATCAAATTTAATGTATTTATAATTAAAAAATATATTTGTGTACATATACATAAAATTTAATGTATTATATTTTTCATGAAATTTAATGTACTTTTCATAAAATTTTATTAAAAGTACATTAAATTTCATAAATTTAATGTACACGTTCATTTAAGTAATTACTGCAACTTAATTTTCAGTTAAATTATTCATTACTTTTTATTTCGTTCATAACCACGACCTTCATTTGTAAAGAAAGTTCGTGATTACATTTCTAATAGTATAGTTTAGAATATAAAGAATATATTTTTAACCAGAGACTTGTGGAAAACTCGAAGATCGGGTTTGCGTAATTAAAGAGACTAATAAAAGAAGAAAATATTTTTTTCGAAACGCGTGTGCTAACATTTTTTTTGTGTGTTGATAATATCCTTCATACATAAAATATTTTCACACAAATATAAATAGTAATAAATTCACGATGTTTTATTCATCATGTTTCTTTTTACTAGCCCTCGTCAATTTTATTATATTATTCTTTCTGTATGACGTCGAGAGGAACAAGTTTCTTTTAAAAAATTGGATTATTATATGTCTCTTTCCATCAACAACAGTTTCCACTTCCAACGGGGAAAGGGGAGAGGGTCAATGAAGATCATGAAAGAGACAAAGAAACAAACACACATGCTCGGTAATTTTTTGTTTCAGATATCAGCAAGGAAATGGCCATCGACTCGTATGATATTGTCAGCACTTTACAGGCCCTCGGTATGATGAAATACTGGAAGGGCAAGCATATCATTCTGAAGAAACAGGTAAGCGCTCTTTTGTGTTGTCCACCCTCTTAACTAAAAAGTGTTAGATGTCTTATTTATTATATAATGTTTTAGCTCAAAAATTAATTTATGATCATTTGTTATGAATTATTCTTTATTTTAAGAACTCTTTAAACTTATATACAATGCTATAGGAAACAATACAGATAAAAGAAGTTTAGATAGATGAAAAGAATATACATAAGTGCCTAATATTTTTGGTCAAAGCCTGTATACATATAAATAAACCTGTAGGGTCGCTATGGGTAATTATGACAGAAAAATACAAAGTTGAATTTAAATATTCCGTAACTTTGTAATTAATTTGAAAAAATTTTTTGAAAATGTTATATAAATCTTAATATTTTATATATATATCATATTCAGATAATGAATTTTATTTGAATATGAAAAATATTGTTAATGTGTTTTGTCATGATTACCCAATGGGATCATTTGTGACAGTGTGAGGAGAAATTGTAATAGAGTGTAAAATCATATTACAAATAATCGTCATCAGTTCTATTAAAGAATGATAGAATAAACATTTCAAAAAATATTCCAAAATATTAATTTTCTTTAAAATAATGTTATTTATTTGTCGAATACTGTTACATGAGAAATGAACTCTATATTTTCAAACTGCTGTCTCAAAAATAAAAAATCTTATCGAATTGAACTAAAATACATTTTAAAGTTAAAAATTGATATTTTGATATATGGCATTAATTAAGGAAATTAAGGAAAAGAACTAGCTGCCGGTGCTACAACATTTGAAAACCTCAAAATCGTCATTTTTTGCCTGTTTGACATTATTTTTCATAAAGTTATGACGTGATGGCCAATTTTTGCCAACGGATTTGTGTTCACAGCACGCAACAAACATCGGAAATGATTATTTACATTCGTGTTGCGAAATGGTACTCCATAGTATATAATTATTGGATTCAATAAAGGTTTTATTATAGCCTGTAAATTTTAGAGAATGATAAAACAAAGTACGTACCCGATTAAAATGTAAAAATTGTTTAAATAATGTTTAGATTTATATATATTATTATTATTATATTATTTTTGTTTAGAAAGTTTTATTAGAAAGTAAGTTTCCTTTTCAACAGTATGTCACATTTACCGTAACATACTAAATTTATTAGAGGTGTTTGTAATTCATATTTAAAATTCAAGGAATGAATATTAATACGATTTTTGTTACAGATTGTTATTAATTAAACATTTTTTAATTTCTAAGTATGACAAGAAACTTAATTAACAATGAAATTATTATTAAAAAATGAGCTTTAAATATAAATATACAAACTTCCATAAACTAAGTTGTTGACAACGTCGTCGTATGTGTAGTTTTTCCAAATTCATGAAAATTTCTTTTTTGTTTTAAAAAATTACTTTTTGTGTGACTATTATGTGATTATTAAATTATGTAACTATTAAAAAAAACTGCATATTAATGACGACTTCATCGACGGCATATATTGACAAGATCGTGACTCTGAATAGCTTTCAGAAAAATTTTAACGGTCGTCTCGTTGTTCGTAAAGTTATTAATTAACAAAAGAAATTAACAATATAAAAATGTGTCTAACTCGCTTACCACGTTTTGCGTGGAAAGTTGGAGATCTATGTGGAACTTGGCTTTGCGTGAAAAATGTATGTGTGAATGCGGTGGGTTTGATCCTCCCTATAGGGAGGGCTCCATTATCGAAAAATGAGCTTTAAGTTGAATCTCGCTTTGTGTGAAAAATTCATACGAAGTGAGGTGAGTTTCAGCTAAACCTATGTGTTTTTTTGGTAGTGATGACCCCTACAGAGAGAATCCTGTTCACGCATATACTTGTAACGCAAAATGAAGTTTGACATGGGTTTATAACTTTCCACGCGAAAATATATATTACATTACTGTTTTAAAATACAATATATATCAGAGAGAATAATTAATTTTGATTGTTAATATTTCAATAAACAACAATCGACAGCTAAAATTCTGAAGATCAAGACTATGAGCTTGATAATATATATCAAATATATCGTAAAAATTGATGTGAGGTCGTCACTAATAAGCAGTTCAATATTTCTGATTTACAATGAATTATTGTATTTTTCAAATAAATTATTATTTCTATAAATTATATTTCTTTAGCTGCTAATTTTCTAGTTTGTTATTATAGACCACCAGACTAATTACTAGTACAAGAGCATCGTGTAAATCAGGTGTAAATAATCAATCTCATAGGAATATTTTACTTCAATACGTTTTTCTTATCTCAAATCAAACTGAAATGTAGATAACGAGGAATAATGACCCATTGTTTTGATATAACAAAACGCCTCTCGATATAAATACTATACAAACATGATGAATATCGGAAATGTGAAATGTATTTATTAACGTGATGAACGATTATAATGCAACAAGGACGATCCGATTTCGTCCTTTCATTGGTCCTGGGAAACGATATCTCGAAACGATATACAAGCAGACAGCATAACTGCGAGGCTAATTATCATTCAATTAAATCGTACTCATTCGATCTTGCTCGGCGCTTCGCCATTATACATTTCCTCAACTCCCTCTGATTCTTGTCAATGCAATTAAAAACGTTTACGAGTTGTCGCGTCGCAGACAGACACCCGGAACAGAGACACGGATAAAAAAAGGAGACGTTGAAAGGAATCGTTGAAATAATTTCAGGACGTGATCGATGACTACAAGGAGAGGGTGAAGAGACGGGGCCCCGTCTACAAAGAGATCGATCCGGAGTGTCTGAAATGGAACCCCTTCCAGCCACCTAAGACGCCCTCCGCCTCGAACTAAGGTCTTGCCAGGAGCTTGGAAGTACGCCACCTTCTCCCCTCGTCTGTCTTCTCTCTTCGTGGTGCGACGGTCGATTCTCGCATTCCTTCTCGTCGTCGTCATCATCGTCGTCATCGTCGTCATCGTCGTCTTTATCTACATTTCCGACCTTCTCATCGGCTCACGCAGCGCGTGGAAGCCATAAGCCGCCACCGACAGATTTCGCGCCCGTAACGTAATGACGAGAGAGAGCCGTGAAAATCCTTCTAGGAATTCCTCCGGCGTCCTGAAGCACGCGGGAGACGACGGTGAGTATCTCATTCTATTGGCAATATCGTTAAGGCTCACCGCGGGAATGGCTTCTCCCTCCGTATTTAAGATGCATCGCGGAGGTCGACAGGGTCCGACAATAATTGCGACTGGAAAGTCCTGCATGCGCTTTGAGCGTCGCAGAAACGTCTCTCTGACACTGACGAAAGCAGACAGGTGCGAGCTGATAATGCACGGTGACGGAGATATCGAAGACTATTGCATATTCCGCAAAGGCTGTGCTATCTGCGCTATACTGTTGCCTCACATATTCGCCCGTATATCTTATTTTTAAATCGTGTTCTTTCGATATTTCCTTTACCTTCCCTGTTATATTGGAGGAAAAAAAAAAGGTAGTGTAATTTTTATTTAGAATCATGTTAAAAGATCCGTTTTACAGTGATTAAATTCGTATGAAATAGTACAAAATACTTTATAATCAGAAATTATGTATAATAGGAAATCGAACGTAGAAGTTCTCTTCTATGTAAATTTTGAATATTTTAATGGAGTTCACCGCATTTCAAGTTGCACCAATACAATATACAAATCATCATACGATTTATTTTGATAATTAAGTGCGGAAATACATTATAACCCTTCGTGCTGGTGTAATGACGAGAAACATGAGTTGTGCAAAGATTGAATTTCGCATAAAAGACATTTGTGTATACGAGATATTAAACTTGGCGACGATAAGCCGGCTGCGCCGATGCTGCGTCGGGTTCGTTGGTGCAACGACCTTGGCATCTCTCATTGGTGCAACCTCGTTGGTGCAGTAAGTTGCATAACGGCAGAGCCCCGTTAACGCGCCGCTGGCGCATCGATCAGATTGCGTCGTATGCGCGAGCACTGGACCACCCGTGAAAATTTCTCGTATCTTTTGGCCTTGGACATTGCGATAACATGCGACAATCACCGGCAGAAATAACCGATTCTGGGGGGGGAAAAAAAAACATAAAAATGTGCGTTCATAAAAATGTAAATGACGTAAAAATGTATCGATTCTATCCTGGAATAATATCCAGGTGAAATCATTCATCGTCAAATTTTAGCTTGATTTCTCGACATGGTTCTCGTGTGTTCACTGGCCAATCTCTCGTTAATATGACCTTAAAATCTCACTCGTTCTAATCTCGAACAATTTGGTTAATCATTCGCCATTAGAATTGATATTGAATTGATGGAAATGAAAGAGAGATAGTTCTCGTTTAATATTCGTGTATCTGAGCACTGCGGAATAATTTTATCGTTAAAATACCTTCGACTATACTGCACCGCGGCCGCAAGACGTAGGCATGAAAGATAGTTATTGATCGGTCTAGGTGCATGCCTGGCTGCAGAGAGAGAGAGAGAGAGAGAGAGAGAGAGAGAGAGAGAGAGAGAGAGAGAGAGAGAGAGAAAGAGAGATTTGCCAATGAGGCCCACCGGCCTCGATCGAGTAATATGAAAATAACTCGAAAAGAGTCAAGGTCGTGCACGAGTTCAATTTAAATATATCATATACCTACAATACCAATGCCGAAGGATCGGTCTCGAAATTTCGTTTCAATAACTGGAAAGATATTGGAATAAATAGTTTTTGAGCATCTTAAAAAATTATCGTGAGAAATTGATTAAATCGAGAAATTTTTAAATCAAGCTACATCAAGAAAAATAAATCTTTTTTATTATTATCTATATACAAGTCATTTATTATTCACAACCTTGCAGCGCAAGTGCCCGTAATTTTTTAGTAACTTTTTTACAGTCTAAAGTAGAAGTAAAAAACACAATACATTCGCTACTTTCTACTTTCAAGAATTTTCTAATTCAAATGTCATTCAAGCTTGGATGAATTTCGATTTTTACTTTATATTTCCTACTTTCTGCTGTTATGATAATTTTTAACCTTGCAGTGCAAGTACTCGTAATTTTTTAGTAACTTTTTTTTACAGTCTAAAGTAGAAGTAAAAAATACAATACATTCACTACTTTCTACTTTACAAAATTATCTTTAAAAAAAAAAGATATCAAATGCGCGCGTTCCTCGAAAAACAACTGTTGTTACAGTAGTTGTTACAATTATTTTTGAAAACTAAAACCCAAGTGATATATGTATTTTTGTATTTCTATACGAGGTGTCCTAAAATTTGCGATTTAAAATATTATAGTAAAATAGTTCTCAAACAATTAAGTGAAAAAGTTGTTGTGTTTAAATGTTTATTTTAAACAGTAATTTTTTTTAGATAATGAGGGTTTAAATTAGCCAATTACAGACTATGTTTAGATAGTCACATGTTCATGAGCCACACGCGTAGTAGTACTGAGTGCTGATAAGCGCACATTTCAGCGCGTTCACAGATGACTATCTAAATGTAGTTTGTAATTGGCCATATTTAAACTCTTATATCTTTCAAACTATTGTTTGAAATAAAAATTTGTTTAAACAGAAAACTTTTACTCAATGTACTTAATTTTTCTGAAACTTCTTGTTGTATTTTGAATCACGAATTTTGATACTTTATATATTCATTCTTCCTGTACTAACATAAGTGATACATTACATTAAAGATCTTTTAGCTATACAATATCAGCTAAAAGTATTAATCAGATAGTCCAAATAAGTTAACGTCAGCCAATATCACATATTAGGTGTTGGAATTAATTCGTAGCGTTTTTAATGAAAGAATGTTATTTATTTCACATGAGCATTAAAAAATACATTAATGAAAGTACTTCCCATCACTTGTAAAACGCTACGAATTAATTCCAACATCTAATAGAAAAGAAATGGTTGCAAGTAGGGATGCACCGGATCGTAAAATTACTGGATATTGGATATCCGGACAGAATGTAACGTCGGATATCCAAGAAGACAATTTCTCCGAGTCGGATATCCGACCGGATTCCGAGTGTCTTCTGAAAAAAAAGATCCTATAGAGAAAAAGATTGTAATTTTGCAACAATGTACAAGATGTTATAGCATCGTGATTATGCATACTTATTTCTTTTGTATGAGTTGTTTAACAAACAATATTCTGGCTTCTATAAATCATTAACAGTTTCTGAAAAAGAGAAATATGATGAATAAATCTATACATATACATGATTATAACATTAATCATATTAATTTAAAATAATTACCTGTCATTTATCCGATGTTAAAAAAAGATTTGTTTGCTAATATCTTTGGAAGAAAAGCTGAATGAAAATGACTAACGAAGACATCAGTTACACTAGCAATTGACAGATGAATTAATCTCGGTTCAACTTATTCTTTACCCTTTTTTTAATTCTTTGAACTAGAAAAAGATGAAGAGTTAGTTGAACCAAGATTACAATTAAACTATAATACATTGACAAAAACAAATACTAGAAATATAAAAAACTTGACGCAGTTATTTTTAAAAAATAACTAGAAAAGGTACTATCACTTGGATTGAAATTATTCTTAAGTGAGAATTCGAGAATACATATCACTTGGGAGTTAAGTAACGTGTATAACTTTTATTTGGCGCAATACTTTGTGATTTTTTTTTTAAGAAGAATTAAAGCTACTGTCTTATATCACTTGGATTGAAATAAGAAGAATAAACGATAATACAGAGATATATATATATATTATTTGGATAATTTTTTTTAAAGTAGTAGTTGCACTACAATTATTTTTCGAAAAGCATTTCGTATATTTTTTACGTTTCTTTAAAGCGACTTTGAAGCTAAACTTGCATGTCTTATCAACTTATTAATCAACGTGTTTCGGTGAAAATCATTGTTAAGAAAAATCGTAAGAAAATTTTTTTCGTAAGAAAAAGCAGTGTATATATATATATATATATATATATATATATATATGTGTATAAAACTATACTTTTTTTTAAAGTATTAAATTTTTAAGAAAAAAGGTTTTCATCGAACTATAGACTGTATGTTAAATGTATCTACGTTTTGAACACAATAATATGATCTCTATTAAGATATAGAACTATAAAAATAAAAATAAAAAATTTGTTTAAACCGCCAAATTTAAAGTATGCATATTTAAGTACTAGTTTCAAGTTTTAGAATACTTTTATATTTCTTCATCTGCGATGATTTTTTACTGAGTTTCGATGATCTGAAAATTGTAAAATTTCAAGCGTTTTGAAACTATTCTCTGTTTTTTATTAAGTAGTATATACAGAATGTTTCTGAAATAACGCCCACGCCAATTATACAGTGCTATTTCTAATAAAAAACTGAATCGAAAAGTCCTTTATCATTTTGCAATTTTCGCAATAGTTAACGGGATATTATTAAATAATTTCTAAACATTATTGAATAAACAGATAAAATCGATGTAAGATAATTAATTTTTAATAAGATTTCTTTCAGTGTTCTTTGTGAAATATTTTGAAGATTCTTAAAGAACTTTTAAAGATACCTCAATTCAAGCTGTTCATTTCTTTTTATATAATATAATTGTATGTAATATAATGTAGAATTACATATATCTGGAATTACATATAGTAACTATGATTTTAAAAGCATCATTCAAGTGTCTCATTCAAGCTTGGATGATAGTGTCGATTTTACTTTGCGTTTCCTATTTTGCGCTATTACGATAATTTCAATTCTTCCTTATCGCGCGCCACGATGTATAACGCAGCTTTAGCCCTTACGAACCGTGCTTTTAAATAATATTAATTTAAATAATATTAATTAATACTTTCCAGCTACTGGAACTCGTGCAACCGTTATTACACATAGTTAGCTTTGTATGCAATGCGCTTCAACTTACTACGTCAGCTTTCCAGTCCATAACGATCCTTTCGAATAGAGCATCGCCGCTGCAGGCAGCAATTCGAATTGCAAACTTGCTCAATTTTATTCTCAAGCACGGTGTCAAACTATCGAGAGTACTAACGAAATTCGAGGGCGAAGCGAAGTGCATTTTCTCCTCAACATTTCATGAGCGTTGGACGTGTGTGTCGTTTTACGAAGATTGAATCCTATACGACCTCTCACCGTAATTTCAATCGATTTGTCAGTTTTCACCGTTATGATTAACAGATCGCTTTTGTCCGCCAATAATTTCGATGAATATTAGTTGAAATTAATTTTAAAAATAAACGGGAAGTTAACTTACACTTTGTCGAATTTAAAGAACCCCATAACGCCATAATTGAGATTTTGTCGAGATTTGTAGGCTTCAACCTCCGTGATTCGAAAGATGTTTATATCGATCATGTTTTTTATCCCCTTAAATCGTCGTCATTATGTTCATCGATATATTTTTCTACTCGATAATTTTATCGTACGCTGTGATCTTTGCGTACTTTTGAATGCAAAAACAAGATCGGTACGCGTGACAGATAAATAATAATCGAGACCGACGCGACGGTCTGACGAGTTAATAGATTCCAATGTTATATATTTCATTGTACATAAAATATTAATGTAGTCTCATATATATATATATATATATATATATATATATATATATATACACACACACACACACACACACACACACACTTTTATAATCATTGTTGTCATTGTCATACAATAAAGCATAATATGACTATAGCATTTATTTTCATTGTCTCTGCTGAAAACTAGAAAAAATAATGACAGATCTATATTTTGCGTGCAACAACTTGTATGAAACTAAAATGAAGATTGACTCGTTTTAAAAATAACAAAATTTGAGCAAATTGTATTATACATGATTAATAAGAGTTGATAAATATAGATCGTGCAACTAATGCTCAAGGAATAATATTCATATTTGCAGTAAAATACTAGTATTAGTTTCGATATCGTCTTGCCTTCTTTCAGTCATATATTGACCGTTAATAGCTCGTAATAGATTACAATTTAAATTTATAATGTATTGTTTGCTTTTAATCAATACTTCCTATATAATATTTCCCATATGTTTCCCATCCTTCTATAATTTTTCTGTATTTATTTATTTATTAACAAAATAATCGTCTGATAATTAAATAATTTTTTAACAAAGTTGTTTCAAGTTTGTATATTCTCGTGTAATCTTTTTGCTATGACGGACGATATATAGTCGCTCACCGAAATTACATTTATTATATATGGACATTTATTATATTATATATTATATATGGACTTGCAAAATACAGCTCTGTCTATTTTGTTTATAAGTATTTTTTTTCTTTATAGCGAAAATATAACGTATTATTATTATTATTATATTATTATTATAATATGTTTTAATAATTGTCTATATTGATGATTTGTATATTTGAATTGACTTTTTATCTAGATTTTTATTTTATTTTATTTACTATATAAATCATAAAATATCATTAGGAGATAATAGTAACTTCAATACCTGGAGTCAGTTACAATTGTTCCTGGACTTATTTGATATTAGATTTACATTAAATATATTTAGTGTTATACTGTACAATTGTTTATTTGTTTTTTTCTTCTCTAGAACGCGTCATTGTTTCTTTATTTTAATTTTATAAATACAGACTACGATCCTTATTTATTATACAATAAATTTAAATAAGTACAATTAAGGGCATGTAAAAGTCAATGCGGATGTTAATGCGTAAAATTACAAAATTTTAATTATATATTATTAGATTTACATTAAATATATCGAGAGGACAAGAGATAAATTAACAATATATATAAAGATTACGTCATTACATGTTTTAACTACCTTTTCGAGCTTTTTTCAGATATCCAAATTAGGAAAATTAAACAGGAAAATACAACATCACATTTCTCATGCTGAGTCAATCCAGAAACCACAAAATTGCTCACAGATCGGTTGGAAGAAACATTTTGGAAATTGTGAACACTAGAAACAACTGCAAGTAACGCATAGAAGATTTAAATAGTAAAATTTTAGAGTGGAAGAATCCTAAAAATTTCTTATACAAATAGAGTTAAATTATTAAATTAAACATCAATACACCGCATATAGGCACTGATCAACATCCGCGTTGATTCCTACATGTCCTTATTTTTATTTATTTAAATTTGTTATTTAATTTTATATTCACTTTATTAGAAGAAATACTTTTGTTTTCTGACTTTTTTAATAGATTTTATAGATTTTGTAGAATTGATAACATGCCCGCACGAAATGAGAGAGATCCAGAAATGAGAGAGATTCGAATCCCGACTGAGGTGATATTTTTTACAATAAACCGTTTTTTAAATACTAGTAATACTAGTAGTTTTTATTCGACGATCAATTAATTTAATTGTGAGATTATTAATAATGAGATTATAGACCGAAAATGACATTCCTCCTATAAAGTTTATTATCGTTACTTCATTAAATGTACATATTACAATAAATATATATAACATTATAAACAGTTTTATTGATAAACAGGTATCGTCTCCTTCTACCGTTACAATCGTTTCGTTTTTGGGACAGTAACTGTAACCAAATTCCTCAGAATCTTTAAACAAACATAATGTTTTCTTGATTATATTACAAAATTGAACCAAAGAAAATTTTACAGCTAAATAAATTTTGCATCTACAAATATATACTTTATAGTGTGTTCGGTGAATATATCTAATATTCGAATAAATGAATAAAAAATGAATGAAAATACTCATTCGAATACACTTATTTTTTATTCATCAAGAAACGAATATATATTTTTTCATTCCATTTGAATGAATATTTTTTGAATATGATTACGAATATTTTCATTTCGTATTCACTTTTATTCTGTATTATCTGCATATTATAGCTTGCAAACCTATAAGAGAAAACAGAAATCTATAAAAACAATTGTGCTACACCGCGCGTTTAGTCCGCCACCTATACAATGGGCGTCTTTGTTTAACCTATTTAAACAAGGTTAAACAAAGATATTTTTATTGGAAATAAATATTATATCTCGGAATTTTAATGTCCAACAAACTATAATGCGCTCAAGATATTTTATAAGATGTTTGACATTATTGTGACGTAACCGGAATTATATCAGAATATGTATGGCGTTTTATCAAATAGATATTTATAAATTAAAAATGTATTACTTTCTAAAATATTTTCCAAAATTTCCTTCAAATTTGAATATTACAATGATATAAAAATAAATAAAATTCATTTTTTTTTACTTAAAGTCAAAGTGCCGGTTACAGTTAACGATTGTTTATTGGAGCTTTTTTTCAGTTTATATTTTGTTTGAATGAATATGAATACTCGTTAAATATTCATAGTTTTTTTTTAGTAAATAAATGTTTTTTGAAAACCTAAAATTTTGAATGGATATATGATTACACTTTTTGTTATGTGAAAATTTTGAATAAATACAACTTGGAGCTCAATTACAATTTTTTGTATTCATTAGGCACACTAATACTTTATAAAATCTAACGTAGGGTAACTTCGGCAAATACGCCGCGTTGAAATTTACATCGCAGAAGTTAGAAAAAATAGGAGTGAGAGTAATTTTCCCGCAACTACTTTGTTACATGCCTTTATGTTATATTAATATTGTGTTATGATTTCAATTTTTTACTGTGTTAATATTAATGAAATTATTGTGAGTTAAATCGATTTGTCAGTGTTGAGTAACATCATCATAAATTATTATTACATAAAATGATTACTGTAGGGCGTGTAAAAGACTTAGTGGTTATTTCGTGATACATACGTGTAGTGGAATAGTAAAGCATGTTGTATAGCAAAATACAAATGCTTTTTTTCATATTCTTTGTTTGTTGTCTTGTATCCCATCTGTTTGAGATATGCGGCATTTTTAGCGAGCGGGATTTATGCCCAAAGCATACAAAGTGCGCAGATTGCATTCAGTGCAATAAACGCATTATATGAAATATGTACCTCATGTCATAACTTGTAATATATGTAGGAAAAGATTGTAATCATTATTTATTATTTCATATATATATTTACCATTCTTATTCCTTAATAAAATTTTATAAACACATTTTATAAGTTATTGTGTCACTTTACGTCATTATTTGTAAATTTTTCATGAGTCGTACAACCCCTCCCCCCCCCCCTTTGAGTAGCCATGTATCTCTATCTTGCAAAAATACGAGGGTTTCAAAAAGTTTATTTTTTAATATGAAAAATAAATATTTCAGATTTCTAATATTTTTTTCATAGTAGTAGACAGTACAAAGTTTTTACTGATATAATTCGTTTACCTTAAACATAATAAATAATATTTAATAAATTAAGTTTTTGATAGGTGCGGCGTATATATCGGAGTTACCCTATAAGATAAGTATAAAAGTAAGGTAAGTATAAAATCTGAGAAAAACTTCGATTTTATTCAAAAGATTATTATTCGATAATGAATTATTTGATAGAATTCTTATATAATCTCTAAATTTTTGACAACACTATCATTTTAATATTTTACATTGTTAAAAATATCGTTAAATTTAATAACATTTAAGTTGAATTTAATTTCATAATATTACATTAAATTTAATGTATTTGTAACTGAAAAGTATATTTGTGTACATGTACATGAAACTTTCAATAAAATTCTGTATGGATTTGTATGAAATTTAATACACACTTTCATTACATTTAAGACTATTATAACTTAATTTTCAATGAAACCATTCATTACTTTTCAGTTACTTTCAGTAATCACTTTACATATAATAAAACTTCCTTTACATATTACTTAAATTTATAACGAAAGTCTAACAATGTATTTTTTATATCGAATATATTATATAAATATAATAATATTATATAAATTTTCAATATTGAAACATAAAAATGTTTATATTTCTATCTAATATAAAAAGAGAAAAAATTCTAAAATTATTCAATTCTCTCTCGATTCATTACAATATAACTTAACTTAATAGAAGTCGACACTTGGAATCATTGATACAGACATGGATGACGTCGTCTCGTCTACGCTATTTTCACAGAATACAGCATCACGCCATGTTGATATATAGTCTTCGGCGCCAGTAGAATTGCAAAACTGCATATTTCGAACAGACTTTTTCACAAACAATACATATCCATCGTGTACGATATGACCGAGAGAATCACTTTCAAGTCATGATCCAGAAAGGAAGATCATTAGAACATTTTTATCTTATAAGCTTCGATTTGTTTTTTTCTTCATTCAGCACGACAAACATATAAAAAGCAGTGTTACAATCTTTCATCTGTCTCAATCTGTAGTTTTCATTTAGCGAGAAGTTCACTTAATGAGCGATATAATCTTTGCGAAATTTTTAAAGTATCTCCACTTGACTTTGCACTATCGGATTTTCATAAGTTTAAAAAATCGAGTGGCACTTAGTAAGTTATTGGAAGGTATTAAAAGTTATACGAAAAATCGACCTACAATTCTGGATTTCTATACGGAAGTTATATCGAAGAAAAAACGGTGTCACGCCGAGAATGTTCCAATCTAGATTGTGTGAGGAATCGAGTTATGTTCTATGTATTTATTAATTAAGAATAAAATATTTGTTTACTCGAGATGAAATTTTTTTAACAGTATCTTTCTCGTTAAGAATTCCTCGTAATGCCGCATCCGTTTTGCACTGAACCGCGACCGCGAGAGCGAATCAGCTGTCGGTCTTTCTTGCTTCCTCGCCCTCTTCTTCGTACATGCAGGTGAAACGTATTGCCATACTTTCAAGCGCATCACCGACAAAAGAAGAGAAAAAAACCAGTATCGAACGCACACGTATGGTGCATAAAACACCGATCAATTAGCGTAATGATACAACGTAATAATAGTCTTTGACTCGTCTGTGTAACATATATCAAATGAAAATAGTTTTTGTATTGGATGTCTTAGAATTTTTATTTTAACAACGAGAAAATTAATTAATCGAAGAATTAATTTTCATTTTAAAAACTGGGTAGCATTTTTTTCTTAATTATTGAATGTATTGTATGTAAAATTACAGACCGGTGATAAATAGAAAAGCTCTCTTTCTTGAAAATAAATTCCAAATTGAGATTAAAAAAAAAAAAGAATTTATTCAAAATATCTTATTGTCTTTTATCGCCTTTTCTTAATAATATTCTTCTTTTTTATTCACGTTCCATCGAATAAGTGGCCGGCTAGCTCGCGGTAGTTCATGTAGTGGTTTATTTTCTCCGCGCGGCGGCGCAATTATACCAGGGCGTGGTCAAATAGACTGAAATTACAAGCGTCAGGATATTAAACCGGTAATTACGAGGATCTGATATTAATTTCCGAGATTCTTTCGCGTTGAGCAGTAGCAATTTACTGAACTGTATTACACCTCGCGGCACATGTGATTCGATTTTGTACGCGGTTCATTTTCCCAAGGTACCCATCGTGGGGGGCAATCGTGGGCAAATCGATCATCCCATGGTGGAAATTTATGATAATACACGTGCGCGGATGGGTGCTTCTCGTAGGAATAACATAAAGCGCATACACGGAATCTCTTTTCGATCTGGAACAGAAATCCAAACATTTTCATTATCTGCATACTTAAAGTTGGAGAAATACGTAAAATTTGGCGATACAAAATTAAATAAAAATTTTCTTGTTGTTAATATTTTAATAAGGAAATTTTTAGTTGAAAATTTTATTTTTATACACTTGTCAAAAAAAGAGACTGACATTACATTGTCATTTTGTGTGATAAAAATTCAGAAAAATTTTGTGTGTGTGAACTCTCGAAAGTGCTGCAGTACTTTTATTAAATTGATATTAATATTTTAATTATAATAAAAATTTATTTTTTAAAGTACCTAAATAATGTTAAGATTAGAAACAACATCATTTGAATAAGGTTAAGTTTTTTACGGAGTTGTGTAATAACAAGTATTAATTGTACATTTGAAATTAAATCGTTTCAGAGACATAAAGTTTTCGTTTTGAATTAATACGAGGAATTACTCCTAATCTTTTAGAATACTTAAGACCATCCCATATATATGATGTCCGGTTATCTGATTTTAAGCTTATCCTTAGTGCGTATTACTGCGCAATTTTTTTAAATAGATAGTTATAAAATAATATTCCTGAAAAGGGAGCGAATGGCTCCAAGTAAGTAAGTTATATCTTATAATTTTTTGAAAGATTTATCTCGGAAAAGCTTATAACTTAAAAATTAATAACAAAAATCTCAAAATTATGAAAATCTTATGGCAAAATTATTCTAAACATTTTTAATTATTCAGAATTTTTGGAGCGAACGGCTTGGCCCTGCTTGGGAGTCGAAAGGTCGAAAGGTTTAAAGACCATCCATTGTACAATGCATTGCTGATTAATAAATATATCTTGTAAAATCTACATCAAGGTCGCCTGATTAATAATTTCGTTCGCGTGTTTTACGATCCGAGTATGTTTGCCGCAAGCCAAAACGAGTCGATAAACGCGATGATTATTCCGCAAAGAAGCGCTTCGATTCTGCACTCGCAGGTGAATTGCGGTTAATGACGTAACTAGAACTCCTAGCTAAGTCGCTGTACAAAGCAATTTTTACGTACGAGTGTGCAGAGCGAAACGTCAGGGCTGTGTTCAAAAACACTACCCGAGTACCTCTGAGTATCATTTTATCCTTATTTAATATTCGATGAACAACAAAGGTAAAACGATATTCGGAGGTCCTCGGGGTATTTTCGAACGCAGCCCAGCGATGTTGAATTGCGTGGCTGTCGATCAACCGTAGTTGGTCTCGTGTGATCGGTTTTTGTTGACCAATTCAAACTCGAGATAGAAGGAACCCAACGACCATCATTCGAATTCATCGCTCTTTGCCGCTCGCGAATTCTTCTCTGTCGGTCGCGCACGGAACTAAATAATTATGTTATATGATCTCTTCCCTCGCCTCTTCCCCTCGTCCGTTTTCTCCACCCTGCCACGCGACTCTTACGTAACATCATCATCCTATTAGTTAGACGATGAGATACGCGGTTCTCTCCTTCACGTCGACTGCAAACACGATATACACACGCGTGCGCGGTCAATAACATTTTGTAACGACGAAGCAACATTGGCTAATTTTATTTATTTTAGTAAACATCTCTGGATGGGAATTCTAGGCATCCGAGCTGTTCCGGAAGCAGTCGAGTGGTGGATACATTGGAAAAATCACGAGGAATGAGGCTTGTTAGTCCACATGACGTACGCATAAATGTACTCTTATCAAATATATCTTTCTTTCTACACACACATTAGATTTTTTGTATATGCGGACTAAGTCTTCTCACAGCATCTCCGCAGCGATATATGACTCTAATAAGAAAGATGCATATTTTTCGGTGAACGTAAATTTCTTATAAAATCAAAGTTTAAATTGATTTAACAGATTTACTAAGGTACATTATCGCATTACTAATTTTTATGTAATTAATATTAATTCTTTTTGTTCACGGTTACTTTTCCAGAATTTTCTTATGACTTTGTTAATTCTTGATAAAAATGACTGTATTACACAGAAAGAAAAATTTTATATTAAGGAATTGTAAGAATATTGTTAGACCATGTACGGATTTTTAATTTAGAACAATGTTTATATTATTGTAAGATTGCATTGAAAATCGATTGGAGTTGAAACGTTTGTTTATTTTAATTGTTTTGTATTAATTTTGCTTATTTAAATTAAAATTCTTTTATACGTTATTGGTTCTTTGCCCTTCTTTTATACTACCTTTTGTTATAAGTACAGAGCCTTTTTAATACTTTTAATTTTAATACTTTTAATTAAATTGATTTGCTAAATTGCAAAATATAAATGTTTAAATAAGTAAAAATTTCCAAGAATGCTGCACGCAGAGAAAAACATAATGATAGGCAATTGTAAAGGTGACAAATTTTATATGTAGACATAATATATACTGTTTTATAATATTTCCTGTTCTAAAGTTAACTTCCTTATCAAATTATTAATTATCGAAAAAATTACATACGAAATTTTTATTCGATCTATCTGAAGACTCGCATGCTTGTTTGTGGTATATCTTTACCATCGTTATATTTTACCTGCTCAAAAAGTCATAAAAGGATGAAACATCATTCCAAGATTTTTTTAGAATTAATTACATTCGTTTATATATTGAGATAGAAAATTAGACTTGAATATTTTGCAGAAACTTGAATGATTTTGAATTTAAAAATTCTGAAATCTTAAATATTATTAGGTGTACAAATAAGTTTCCGCCGTTTTTTATCAAAAATTAAGCATTTATTGTGAAAGAACGATACATAATGTTTTATTGATATAAGTCAAAATGTAAGTGCAAGTTCTTTTTGCGTTTGGCACGAATCTTCATTCAATAATGCTTCCAATTCTGTGTCTTCGTACACTTTCGGCTACGTTCTTTATCTTCGACGTCAAATTCATCGTTCTTAAATTTTTGAAACCATTCACGACAACTTCTTTCACTTAAGGTAGCCTCACCATATGCTTCTACAAGCAATCGATGAGCCTCAGCTGCAGATTTCTTCAAATTAAAGAAGTAAATCAAAAGTTCCCGCAAATGACGCTTATTCGGCTCAAAACTCGGCATTTTCGCACAAAAAAAATATATGATGCTGATACAAAATCGCTAGTATTTCAAGGTTATGTTGTTGACAGATGTCCAACCTTACGATATAATGTTTTACATCAGACAATTTTAACCATAGCTTGCTAGTGGCACTGTCTTTTGTCAAATGGCGGAAACTTATTTGTACACCTAATATTATATTACCCGTAGACATAGAACAGGATCTCCGCGCAGTTTAAATTATGTACGTTTGTAAGAGAAACGATGGTCACAGCGCCCTATACTCATCCTTATTCCAGAAACGTTTTCCCACGGAGACGGTTTCTCGCGAACGAAAATCGTATCGTCTCGCTTGCGGGGAAATAATAAGGCAGCAAGGCACAGTCATATGAATTGCGCTCCAACAGGTGCCGGGTATCGAATCCACCAGAGCACCTGATGAAGTACAATTAACATGCAGCAGCCTCCACACACTCTTCTTCCCTGGCTCCTTCCTCCTCTTCTTTCTCTTCTCTTTCTCTCTATTTCTCACATGCAGACGTACATCGTACATACATGCACAATCTTCTCTCGTCCTCTTTTTCCAATCCCCTCGAAAAGGCGCGGTTCGTTTCTCCGCAGCGCGCGCTACTTCAGGTACCTGACTGACTTTTAAATTGGCACAGCCTAAAGTACCCGAGTAACGCGTGTCGCGAACGATACGTATGAATGAAGTATTGGTGATGTTGATAGTTGCGATGGCAGCAAATTTTCAGTTGAGAGTCTCCGCTAATCCACCACGCAGAGATTCAAGCTGCGAAGATGAGCTGTGATGAGCTGCGGACCTAGCATTCTCACCGTAAAAAGTTCAAGTATATGTTATAATTAAGTGTTAATTTATTTCTAATTAATTACTTCTAATTACTTTAGTCCTGAATTTATTGTTTCTATTCATTCGCAGGAAATTAATATCAAAAGTGAGGTATTTACTGATTTCACATTACAGCCTCACTTCCGAAAAACACGCATAGAGTACTAAAAAGTAAACTAAAAAATAGATACACTAAAATATTTTATTAATTTTTATTTTAAAATATTGTAAAGAAATATATTAAAAATTTTGAATGATTATGAATATATTGTAATCAATGCAGTATTGGTGTAATCGCATAAGATGGTTAAAAAAAAGCTACACAAAAATGTATGTACAATATAATAAATTATCGAATTACTATCGCGCGATCTTAAGTATTACAATGTTTTCAGAAAATTTTACCTCTTAATATACGTATATCTCGGTTCCAAATTTATAATTTATTGTTTATTGTAAATTAACAAAATTAATTAAGAGCGTGACGTGTTAGCGTCAAGCACAAGAATAAAGTACATTAAACAAATTAATTGCTCTACCGATTTTGAACTCCCTTTCAGGAGAAAAGAAGAAGAAGACAGATGAATTGGTGCAAAAGTTCAGCCAAAATGAACAGGCCTAAAGTTTCTATGTGATATGGTTGTCAATCACACGCACAATCCTTAACTAAGACAATCAGATAGATTTCTGTTAAGATCGTCTATCCTTACCTGACGCATATTCAGAGAAAAATATAGCGTGGCAACCATAAAGATTAATAACTATACAAATTTTATGTATAGAATTATGAACCATATAATATTATAATATAATATTATATAATATATTATATAATATTTATGTATAGAATATAGAACCATAAAGGTTAATAACCATACAAATTTTATGTATAGAATTGTACATAGTTAAATAAACTAATGTTAATAAGCTCATAAACTAATAAATTAATTCTTACATAAAAGACAGAATGATTGCAAGTATAAAAGTGACAAGTTTTTTATACGTAAAGTTAATAAATATATATAGTTGAATAAACTATTTTACAGCTGCAATAACTACATTAATTCTCCATATAAAACTTGTCTTTATAATTGCTATCACTACGTCCTTTTTTACGAGTGCAAATTATAAATTTAAATTGTGAGAGACTCCGAAAGAATCCGAGATTCGCTTCCATACGAAACCACGTAGCATCCATGATGAAACATAGTCTCTGATTATAATTCGTTGAAAGATTTGAAAAAAAGAAATGCAGACTGCATTTTGCAACATGTATAAAAGAAATTGAGAGTCTTTAAGAACACTCTCGATTTATTCATTTTGATCAATGCGACGTTGTTTTCGCGAAGTTCGAGATAAAACTGACTGTTGATGGTTTAAGGATACTGAACTGTTTAAGGCAAAATGTTTTTATAGATCGATTTCGAGCATTGATCGTTGAATGTAGCAGGTAATGTAGCCTTCTACAAAATTATACTCTATACTTTGAAAAAAAAAACATGAATTTCAAACATTGTTTTAAAACTCTTAACTATCCGTTTAAAGAATAGATTTATATATAGTAAACCGAAGAAATACGCCTGGAATCTCGTGAGCGTATTTACTGTTGACAAAAATTTACGATTTCACACCCAGATTTTTGCTTGGAAGCGATAATCCTAACATATATTCGTGCGATCGTAAATGGATGAGACATCAAATACATAATTTATGAAGGAGAATGTCAGTATTTTTTCAGTGACACTACGCCATACAGCTGCAGCTCGCTTTCCCCTCCGACGAGAGAGGCAGCACTAATTATGGGAGAAAAAAAATGGTGGCCATAATTATCATAATTTAATTATTATATAATTTATAGTCGTTTTTAGAGACAACTACACATAATTGTTTTTATCATGCAAATTATAGTTGCTTCAACATTATGATCATCACAACTATGACATGCATTCATGTAACTATATTGCATGTTACTTTACGTGTAAACGGAATTTGCATATAATAAATTGTACTATAAAATATTGTGATAACAAATACATACACAGTTTGAAAATGATTGTTTCTTTAATTTTTCTGTAACATATCTCTTATTGTTATCATTGGAAATAATTAGCACTGTTCATTCTACGATTGCATTTATTATATAAAAATTCATTTTATTTACCATTCATATCTCAATATTTTACTACATTAATATTTGAAATTATAATTTATAGTACAATTTTTTCACGTTTGAAAGAATTTTATATAAAAAAAGGTTAATGTTATTAACATTATAGCAGTAATAATCATAAAAATAGAGCTCCCAACCATAATTAATGTACCATGCAATTTTACAGCTACAAATACTTTTCTTAAATAAAGTAGTCTTTTGTTAAATAAAGTAGAGCGAATAAAAGAAAAGAAATGCACTTGCGAATCAGCGGTTAAATTTTCACGACGCCCCATCGAATCATCGTCGTTTTCTCTGGCGAGACGAGGTGACGAGGTGACGGGAATCGCAAGAATCCGTTGGAAAGTACCGCAAGATCGACAATGGAGGGTCTCCATGTCCCAACTCCATGACTCACTTGAGTAATTCCGCTCGTTTATCAAAGCCGAGGAACGCGTGCGGCAGATGTTGCACCAAGACCGAATAACGAGATTTTCAGCAATTTATTTGCGAGAAAGATATCCGCGATCATCACCCTTCTCCATAGAACGCCATCTTCTTTCCCTTCCCCCAGTTGTCTCCCTAGAAATTTTTTAAACGCCTCATTAACGCGAAAGTAAATTAATAAAATATGCCGCAAATACGAGCAAAGTGCAAAATTTTTCAATTTATTAGGTCATTTAAAAAGTATCCGCGGTTTTTTCATTCAAAAATTGAATGAAAAAACCGCGGATACTTTTTAAATGACCCCATACATGATTTTGCTGAAATATCTAAAATTTCGATTATTGAAATATATATATCTGAAAATAATTTTGTAGAAAATTCAAGCGTAATGAGAAATGCTGTAAAAGGTTTTGACATTCTGGCAATCAGTTTGAGTCTTACATAATTATTACTTTGATAGTCTAACAAAATTATGTTCCTGTATTTGGCTAAATCTTCGAGATCCTTCAGCAAAATCGTTATATCCATGTAAATGCAAGAAGGATATCTAATATGCATCAGCTAAGAACAAGTAATCACATGTAATTACAGTTTTGTAACGATAATTGTACGTGTATAAACAAATGAACGTTGCGAAGCAATTATCACAGTTGGCAAATTATAGTTGTGTCATTATGAAACGCAACGTAAGTGAAGTTAACATTCACGAGAAAATCCAAGTACAAGATACATTGCGTAATCGCGTAATGCGTAAGGACAAAAACGTGTAGTGTAGGCGTGTAACAGTAATGAAGTGAAACGTGAAACTAATCGGCGTATCCTTAAAATAATCCACGATTATGCCGTTAAGAAACTCTTCCGATGCAGAACGCGCGATAAATCGCACCTCGTGTCATCCGATCGCAATTTATGACCGGCCGGAATTATCGGATTCTAATCGATCGTGAGTCGTGCGACCGAAGGTGCGATTCTTTCGCCAATGAATCGTTCGCGTCCGTTTTATCGAGAGAAGTAACAGTTTCGTTTCGTTCTTTTCATTTCCTTTTTCCTTTTTCTTCTCCTTTCCTCTTTGCTTCTCTCCCGTCGATAAATTACGTTATGCTTTTACGTTGATTTATAATTCACTAATTGTAAGAGAACCGTTACAAGTGATTATCGGCGCGTAATTTCTTACACGTCGTTTGCAAGGAACGTCGATTACAAGAAAAATGTTTAAATAAGCGAAAAAACATGACGTCGCAACGACCCACTTTACTGATATCAATCGATAAATCATTATACGCGTCGCGTTACATTTCACGGTGAATATATTCCGCTTGTATATCTCAAGAGTTGATCTCTTGATTTACGTATTTGATTGGAGTGTAAGAGGAGAGGATATTAAATAATTCCTCTAAGTTCCAATAGTTGTCAACTCACTTATCGCAACGTATAACATCGGTGAGTACCATAAATTGTTAAGAATTGTTCTTTTAGAATAACTCCAATACGCTGCATCTATCAAAAATTTAATTTGTTATTAAGTATTATTTACTATTAGTTGTTGGAATTAATTCGTAGCGTTTTTAATGAAAGAATGTTATTTATTTCACATGAGCATTAAAAAATACATTAATGAAAGTACTTCCCATCACTTGTAAAAGTGACGCTACGAATTAATTCCAACACCTAATACATTTAAAGTAAACAAACTGTATCAGTAAAAACTTTGTAATGTCTACTATTATGAAAAAAATATTGGAAATCAGAAATATTTATATTTCGTATTAAAAAATGAACTTTTGTAAATCCTACAAATAATGTATATAAATAAGTCGTAAAATGACAATAACTTATAAAATGCGTTTATAAAGTTTTATTAAAGGAATAAGAATGATAAATATGTATATGAAGAAATAAATAATAATTACAATCTTCCTACATGTATTACAAATGTTATGGCATGAGGTACATATTTCATGTAATGCGTTTATTGCATTTATTTCAGTGCACTGAATTCATTCTGCCCACTTTGTATACTTTAAATAATTAAATTCCGCCCGCTAAAAATGCTGTATATCCCAAATAGGTGGGATATACAAGACAACAAACTAAATAAAGAGCAAAGTATTTGTGTTTTGTACAACATGCTATTTTTCTACACTCATTTATCACGAAATAACCACTAAGTCTTTTACACGCCCTACAGTAATCATTTTATGTAGATAATTTATGATGGCGCTACTCAACACAGTGACAAATCGATTCAACTCACAATAATTTCATTAATATTAACACAGTAAAAACTGAAATCATAACACAATACTAATACAACATAAAGGCATGTAACAAAGTAGTTGCGGGAAAATTACCCCCACTCCTATTTTTTCTAACTTCTGCAACGTAAATCCCAGCGCAGCGTATTTGCCGGAGTTACCCTAAAGACAACTCGCATTAATTCAGAAGAGACATACATATTGTAGAAAGATTTACCTTTGTCGTGCAATTACGTAAATAAGGCTTATCAGCGATATCAAAGGGTACATCGATCGATGAATCGTGCAAATCGGACAATGCAATAATATTTTCCACAATAAACATGGAAAAATGCAAACAACTTCTTTGCTTCGATTGGAAATTGTATTTGACATTTTTATTCCATAATTTTATCAGCCTACGTTTCAAAAAATTGTGGTACTCCAACCAAGAACTAACAAATAGACAACACCATTGTCATTTCAAAAACTAGAAAACGTATTTATGAGAATTCACTTGTTATTCGTTGATAAATCCATATTCCATTATATTTGTTATCTGCATTGTATTCGGTCTGGATGAAAGCATATCATTTTATGCAATTCGGCAGAATCACGTAACACACAATTTGGCGATCCATGATGTATCTACCGTGTTACGGCGACAAGAACAAGGAAGGTCAATGTAATTATGAATCCCGAGAACAAATTGGGATTCTTTGTTGGCAATGCACGCGATTAATTATTACAGATACAAAAAATACTATTGTATTAGGTTAGAACAAAAGTTCGTAATATTACTTCATTCATATGTCCACATGTTTAAAAAACATTGCCAATTATACTATTCAATAGAGCAATGTTTCAATTTAAAAAACTTATTTTTTAAATTGCAATCGATGATTCTTAACGGAGTAATCAAAGATAAATATATTAAACAAGGACTCTATCTCCTTAAAAAAAAAAAAACAAATTAAATTTGAGAGAAGATTGCTGATGAAGATTCCAAAGAGAATCGAAACGTCGAGATTTTTCAAGATTTCAAATAAAGATGATATCAACACTTCGTGTAGATAAACAAATTTATTTGTAAAAATTGTATTGCGTACCTCCGTTCGCGCTGACTTTCATTAACCCAGATTTAGTTTGTTTTTGGAGTAATTAAAGAGGAGTTAAAGAGGAGTTGTTATTTGGAGTAATTAAAATCAAATTGCTCTTTTTATTTAATCTGTGATAACTCAATAACAAAAAATCTTTAGAAACATTTTTAAAAACCGATTTTGTAGGAAAAACTTTCATGTTAGAAAATCGAAAATTTTCGTAAATGTTTTTTAGACACGCGACAGACAAATAGTGATTATTCAAATGATTAATCTGTTACTAATTTTTTCGTCTTGAGGATTGACAGTAGTGACCAATAAGATTATCTGTATCTCGATTGCATTACAGTTGAAAAACGCAATCGATTTACAGTCGCGTCTATAATTTAATATAATTGTTCAAAAAAAAAAAAAAATAATTGATTATGTCCATCAGTACTCACAAAGTGAGAAGAAAATTTTCTATTTTATCCAGCCCATAGTTTTCTATAAATATATTATTAAACCCACAGAAATTCGAAAGACCTTTCGAAGATAGAGATTTTATGACTTTAAAATCTTTTTTTTTTTTTTTTAATTTAATTTCGTTCATTTTTAACAGTTATAGCTGCTTAAATTCAACTAGAACTATGAACTTTTGTTCGACCCAATACTTTCGCTTATCTGTAATGCCTATCTAACATGGATTCTTGTTAACACCACCGTTTTTTTTTTTTTTTTCAAAGATAGTCAGCAGTAAATGTAAACTTTTATTCAAAGTAGAGCAATTTCAGCGATTTTATTATTAACGAAAAAATTTCACATAATAATATAATTAGAAACTTTTAATTACATTTATTATTTTAAATATCGGTTAACAGTGATGTTTCTCATTTGTCAAATGTGTTATCATCGCGTTATCTGTTCGCAGGTGCAAATTATCGCGACAATGTTGCCAGACCGATTCGCAAAAATTCCATATCGCGTGTATCGCGTTGAATTTATGAATCATTCCTTTGCAGAAACAAAATCCGCGAATTTATGTCACGCGCAAATGTAATCCAGGAAAAGCAAATGAAGACACGCTATTTCTTTCAATTACCGAGATATATATTAATGCCGCAAAAATATTAGCTTATCTGACAGATACTTGATCTTTATACGTGGAACGCAGCTTACGGTAGTACTTTTGGAAAGAATACACTAAGAAACGTTTGGTGATATAACCATTTATTATGTTTATTCTATTGATATGTGAATAACAAAATCTTTCTTACTTTTTTAAAAATTGTGTTCTAATTAAAATTTGATTAGAATAACCAAAATTGTATTCAATCAAAATTTGGTATCAAATATTTCTCTTAGTGTAGCATCTCTCTAAAAAGCGACACGCCAGCTTAATACAACACAATCATCAAAGACTTCACAACTATCAAGGGAATCCTAAAGACGATTAGTGTAGTAAAAATAGGACTCACACACAGACGATTTACGTATCACTGACACTACATGTTACTACTTCAATATCTCACGCACACAGACACAAAAATTTTCGTATAACAATAACGTTTTAATTAGACATCTAAGTCCAATTCTAAGAGTTCCACGTTGTTTCCTCGCACAAACTACTAGTTTGTGGACTACTATTTCATAAGTACAGATTGCACAGCTTTTATAGGAAGCAAATGTTGTCACGACATGACTTTGGAGTCCCATATTGGACTAAAAAATGGTAAGTATTTCAATTCTGAAACTTTTTGCCATAGACTCGGCATAGACTCCATTTTTCGGAATTTACCATCAATCTTGTTTATAGAACAGTTGAACGTAAAGGATTATTTATATTGTCCATAATCTGTTGACTTTTTGCCGTAATAATTTGTAAGAATTGACTAATTATAGTCGAGTGAAAAGAATAATTGACTATGATTCGTAAATTCTTGTAGCTTACAGCATAAGTTAACATACTCAGAAAAAAGTTTTGCTGATATGTGACTAACCTCAACTTTTTTGTTGTCTTAAAATAATCGAATTTTTTGGTTACGACAACAAAAAGTTGAGGTTGATATATGAGATTGAACAAAACTTTTTTCTGAGTGTACTATAAATGATTCATAAATGGTTAGATTTATAAATAAAGTCTGCAACATATGATATATGTTTTTCTGGAGTGTGTTGGGATTCTCATCTGGATGCTCTCTGGGTGTCATGTCATCTTTGTTTTGTTCGGTAAACAACAAGGATGGAATGATGTTACTTTTTTATTTATCAAAAACTAATAATCCGATTGAAAAATTCATACGCTTAACTGAAGACAATTTTGTTGTAAACATTCTGTCCAAAATTCAAGTCATTCGGATAAAAATTGATATGTGAGTTACGAAAGTGTGGTTTCGAGAAAAACGTATTTAAAGTTTTACAACCGATTAGTTTCATCTGATCACGTGCTACTCCATCACATATTTGCTATAGTTCCATTATGAATTTTAACGATATTTCAATGATATTTTAGGCTCTTTATCTTCCATACATTAAAAAATCCTTTTCCACTATTAAAGTATAAACGATAATACGTAATGGTAAAGTCTGAACCGGTCGATTTTATGTCGAAAAAGAAAAAGTTGGAAAATTACAGCTGTTATCAGCAGTTACATCTTGTTATCAGCTTTTGGTGTCAATTTAACAATTTGCTTTATGTACAAGTTTTATACTTTGTACGCATAAAGCAATCTTATTTTGAATTAAGGATTACATAAACAAATAATGTTGTTAGTTTCCAGTCAAAATTTCGACTCAGATACCTAATATAAAGAATTAGTTCAAACATATGTGTGCGATATTATAATAATATGTAAATCAATGACATGTAAATCATATGTGTAAATCCTAGTGAATCGGATGATTTTAGGATATGCTTAAACAGCAAATATTCCATTTATCGATATCGCGTAGCGATAACTCGATTTGCCTCTCGTATATATGTACATACATTTTACATTGTATCAGCTAAGTTTTCCGCGACATTGATGATTTGACATTACGTTATATTGTACTTATCGCGCATTCAATTCGCCACGTTGCAGAAAGCGCTCCCTTAGATATAAACGTGCTTTTGTTAATAAACCACCGGTGCAAAAAGAAGAGACTTTACGTAAGAAAAACGCAGCTGGAAACTTAAGACTGCATCAACAGTAATGACGTGACACGGAAACATCTGCATTAAATTACACTGTACTGGAATGGCAAAGAATTTGTCTACAGAATCGTCAAAGAAATTGTCTGAAGATTGTCGCGACAACGACAAGCAATCGTATTGTCAATTTATAATTTTACAACAAGCCTTAAAATAAAACTTTCTAAATGCAAGTGGGAAGACAGAATATTGCCTGAAAATATGGAAATAAGAATACAATATGTACATACAGGATGTCCCGTCAAGATCGCAACAACGTTTATGGAAAGATTCCTGAGATCATTCTGAGACAAAAATCCTAATACCAAAATGTCGAAGAAAAATATTTTTTTAACATAATAAATATCAATAATTAGAAATATCAGTAATTGTATCTTCGCATATCACACAATTTTTATATCGATATTTATAAGAGGCAATAATTATAGTTTTCATTTTTTAGCATTTTGCGTCATGCCATACTCGAACGCGCAAATTATAGGCGGTATAATTCGCTAACTTTAAATGATTATAATTAAAAAATTATTATAGCCTCGACATTTTGGGATTGGAATTTTCGTCTCAAAATAATCTTAGAAATCTCCCCTTAAGCGTTATTCCGTCCTTTATAGGACACCCTGTATATGTATAACTACGAAATATATGAAATATATCTTCATTTTCTATTTTATATAAGATATATGCATAAAAGAGAATCACTCAACCGTTGGAAATGCAGACAGAAAGTAAGCAGGAAACAAGCAGTTAATGTACATGCCGCAGCTTTTCAGTGATCTTAGCTATTTGTATGCGAGGTGATTAATGATGACGTAGACATTGACACAGACAATTTTCAATGTCCGCTGCATCTAAATGCGGAAAGCGATCGTTGCTACTATAACGTCTGTTACTGAATATCTTTCGCTATTTTTATTTTCAAGCTACATAATGTTCCCCAGGTAGTCACGGGATAAAATCCACGATTCATGCGAGCCATTATGACGAACGTGAAAGCTGTTTTTACGCCGAGATAACGAAGGATAAAGCGAAGAGATCGTCCGACACAGCTTGATATAGCATCATCTAGTGAAATCGAACGTTCATGGGTTGCTTTTACAGAATATAGAAGCACGGAATTATCTGCTTTGAGAAACAAAAAAAAATAGCTACTCTTGTAATCGTAGACGCTATGCTTATCGTGTGACTAACATTACTATTAACACACAGTTGTCGCATTTGTTTTTCTTGGTGCCAGGAAGAAACTTGATAGTCATTCTCATGATGAATAATCTCTCATGATTCATAAAACTGACGCTGTTAGTCATTAGAATTATTTACGTGCTTGTAAATAATGTAGATTCCGCAGAATTATCTCGAAAAGTTTTCTCCGCCCGTTTTCTCCGCTTTCCTTCCGCACTTGATTCTCTCTGCAATAAAGTAAAGATGATTTCGTAGAGATGATTTCATTCGTAAATAGAAGCAGATATAAACTCTCGATAACACACTACGTACGTATTAACATTGCAGTTTGATAATTATGTCGTGTCATTAACCCTGCGATCATAATGAATAATTTTTCCTCGTTACGTAAAATATATTATATATATTTTATAGCATCCTCGTATAAAGCATCTCCACAAATTAAACATTCTATATAATATCGTAAACATTCTACATCTAACAAAAACTAGATTATAAATCTTTTTATTGAAAAATGAAATTTATTTTTATTAGAATTTTAATATTTTGTTTGTCCTCCTTTGATTTATTACTGCCTTTTCCAAGAAAACGCAATGAAAATAAATTGCTTTATATTATACTTTTACGACCAAGGCTGCAAATGCAATTCCGATCAAACTTGGTCCAAATTTTCTCGTGCTATCAAAAAATTCCGATTTTCTCGACAAAAAAAGTAAGATTAAATAAGGGAAGTTAGTAACTGAATTTAATTTTAACGATTTTTTTTTATTTGTCTAGATTTATAGCGATAATCTCTCGTCACAAATTCAATCTAATCTCATTTTTTTCAAGATACAGTAGATTATTAAAGGTATACTTCACATCAAAAGTACTTTTCTTCTTCTTCTTCTTTAACACAGGGACTTGAAAAGGCCTTCAAAAAGTGCCTTAGTACTATGCAGACATATACAGGAATTCTTTTCGTGCCAACTTTTCATGCCCATGCCGAATTGCAATGCCAGCATGCGTAACTGCTTTCGAAGAAAATCGATCGGAAAAGGGGAAGTCCCCTTTCCCGCCAATACTGTGATCATCATTCTCGGTCGTCAGTTACGTGACCTAAGTAAATCATGCGGAGGGAACGGCTGGAAACCCGCTTATCGCAATTACCATATACCGTATTGTCAAATATATTTATGTATCTATTAATCATTCGTCATTGGTACGAGCTTTCCAGACGACATTTCATTGCTCTTTTCGTTCACCGACTCGAAACGCGTTTCGCTCGATAACTGATCACGGTTTTTTTTCTCACGATTTTTTATCATGGAAGGGGAAGAAGAAGCAAGAAGAGAACATTTGTGACAATTTCTAATACAATTTCTCTTTCTCGACTTACCTGCCTTATTGCGACGAGGAATCTTTTAATACCAAAGTATAGCATACATTTGTATTTATATACATACTGAGAAAGTAGTCTGGTTGGATTAAATAGTAATTCTGATGGAAATTGGACGAATCAGAATTTTCTGGTTAAATCTACTAGAATTCTGGTTGAGATAACTAGAATTCTGATTGATATAATATTCTGGTAAAAATAAGAATTCTAATAGATTTTATCAGTAATATTGTAACCAACCAGAGAATTCCGGTTATCTCAATTAAAATTCTAATAAATTTGACCAGAAAATTCTGATTCGTTCATTTTCAACCAGAAATTTTTTTCAGTGTACATATACTTCAGTGTATATAATTCTCGAAATGGAAATAATAAGCACGCACGCATGTGAATATAAATGTATAAAAAAGTGCAATAAAGATATTATTATTACTATTAATTTTTTAATCATGCTCTCTTCTAGGCAAAATCCTTGGACTTTACAAGGTTTACTCTTCTCAGAAAGATGCGGCTGATGCGTACCGTTCATATGGAGATTAAAATGAGTATTCAGATCGCTACATTCCAAAGAGCGTTACAATATAAAATATAAGCCTTACTGCCTAGTTCCTCGGAATGAGCTGCCTCTTAATGCTTCTTGGAAGCCATTACTTTACTCTTTAGTAAAATAAGTATAATTTGTAAACACGAAGCTAAAGAGGGGAAATTTTAAAATGTCTTTTCTTCGTTAAAATAATCGCTATGAATACACACTGTATCGTCCAGGATTTAACGACTGTTTGTTTGTAAAATGTTTACAAGCTCCTTTATATTTCTAGTAAATATAATGTAAATATAATATATAGTGAGTCCACTTATTGCAGATTGTTTAGCGCAGCGTAAAAATATTTCGTAGGAATATTTCACATCTTCTGAATAAATGATTAATATACACGAGAGAAAGAACTTTTTCCACGAGCCGGACTAGAATGCAACTATATGTAAGTCCGAATCTATTACATTTCGATTTTTCCATCGACAGCCTAGGGATTTATGAAATAAATCTCTCGTCTATAGAAATGGCAGCTCTATAGGGTCATTGTGATGAAAGATGCATCGGCACGTTCGTCGTCCGCGACGGAAGTCACGACAACGCCGAGATCACGTAGAGGCAAGTGTGTAACGGCCATTAAGGAATTTCCGCTGCGAGAACGCGATAGGTGAGTCAGGATTTCGCGGAGAAAAAGAAAAAAGAAAGATCGCGCCACCTTCGCGCCATGTGGCAGCAATAATAACGTCGCGTTCGCGACGTTCCTCGAAAGTTCCATCGAAGGAAACACTTCATCCGGTAATTGTGCCTCATTCGTCGATGGCATCTTGCGAAAGCCAACGCGGTTGGTATCGATGGCGCATCCACGGGCGATTCATCTCGCAGTGATTTAACAATTCGAAGAAGCCGTTAAAAATAGCGACGGGCGTAGACGACCTCATTGACGAGCCATAGAAAAACCGACGTACGTAAATAGCGACAACGATGTAGCGTCATTTCAATTATTACTTCTTGGACTTGATAATCCAATATTTGTGAACACAATTCCATTCTACGAAAAAAAAAGACCACAAGTTCGCTGGAGATCAAGAGTTTCTACAACTGCGATGACGAGGCTCGCCAATGTCGAGAGTACGACAGAAATTCTTACGGTCAGAGTTTTGATTTGCTAAAATTCGCGCTTTGATTGGAAAGTAATGCCGAGCACTTTCGAAAATTTCAAGCGACGTATCGAGAGATAACCGTGTTTCCCTTGTTCCTTCTCCTCACGCGCACAAACGCGAAATTGGCAGGAAATCAACCCAACCGGCGCGGCGTGACTTCGCCTTCTTATTTTTAGGTCACCGCAATGCGGGTCGGTAGGATGTGGCGAGTGCACGCTCGCCACATCGAACGAAAGATCGAGAAATACTAGGGAAGTTGTAATTTCTAGGTTGCTCGACACGTAAAATCGATTCAGTCCGTCCATTGTCCGTAATAGACTAGCAGATGCGATAATCAAAGGAAATTGTTCAGAATGCGTGAGGATGTTATTGAATCGATACTTTTACGTTTGAACTTCGCGCAATTCTGTTTCAAACTATATCGATTCGGCACGTAAACTATAGAAGAAAAATTTAGCGCCTATTTGGCAAAGCTATAATTTAGGTGCGATATTTTTTTTTTAACAGCAACCAAATATTTTGTTCAAATAATGTAAAATTTAATTGCTTTTGCAATTTCTCTCTCTGCTTTGTGAATAACAAAATATTCATTTATATCAAGTACAATTTAGTTTGCGTAAAATTATAGTTTTGTTCGGTACATTTTAGCAAAAATTTTTATTCAATATATTTTAACAAACTTTTTGTTGTTACTACAAAATTTTGGTTCATGGAATGACATATTTTTCCTAGTACATACAATAATGATTATTGGTTATCGCATTCTTTCCAATTTTCGGCCGGAAACTCCGGTTTTTGGACAAAAACTTTGGCTCTTTGACAGATAGAAATCTCTGACTGTCACTCTGAATTTTGTTGATCTTTTATTTACAAGGAAACAAGTATAATGAAAAAAAAATTTGCTGATTTTTAATAAATATTTGTTTCAATAGTACTAACGAAATACGTACTGGCAGTAAATAAGTATTTACTTAAAATAAAAAAGTTATACTTTAAATAAATATGTGTTTTTATTTAGTAAATATTTCGTTAGTGCTGTTGAAACAAATATTTATTAAAATTTAGTAAATTTTTTTTCCGTGTAGCATAAAAATGACAACGGTAAAAATTCTCAGACCTATAGGATTAATTTAACAGAGCTTAGAATAATAAATTAGAATAGAATAGAATAGAATAATAAATTAGAATAGAAAACGAAATTAAATTGAAAACGAAACAGTTAATCTCCAAGAGAGTTCATTTACAAGAAGTAATTTCGATTATTAAATTAAAGAATTAATAATTTCATATTCTGTTTCGAAATGTTAAAATCTTCACGCATCTCTCTCTTTCTCCCGAGTTAATTGAAGATGATTCGACGATAATGACACACCGTGAGAGCTCATAAATTTTAACAATCGCCGCACGCATCAAAACGTCGATAGTTTAAGCGTCAATTGCCGCTTAAGCGCAGTTGCAATGCGACAGTTAAATGCAATTGCTACAACTGTTAAGTGCTATTTGAAGCGGACGATTAACGCGTAATTTATCTCAAGCGTGTGCCTGTAGTTATAATACGAAACGTTGTGTTGTATATGAACAACTTATTTAACGAATAGTTAAATATTTCGATGATATTTATTTTCATTTGCAATTTAATCAAGAAACAATCGCAAGAATGGTAAAGCAGGCGAATATATTAATATACGAATTACCACAACTTGACATTAATTAATTATTAATGAATGATTCAGGCCCGATTGCATCAATGTTACTTGGATTTTCAGCGAGGCTTCAAACTTCCCCTGTCTCTCTCTCCCCCTCTCTCGGCTTTAAAGAGAGAAAGTTTGAGAATTTTGAACCCTGCCGCATTTAAAATCAAAGTAACGCTGGTGCAGACCGGTCTCAGAATGTATTGTATTAATCAGATTTCCGCAAATACCGTAAATCCGACCGTCCGATCTGATAAACATGCAGCTGTAAGAAGCGTAATTTCCGGTGGCCATTTCCCGCCACAACAGCGACGGCTGTAAACGCATCTGTCCGTTCGTCGGAGGGAACAAAATACAAAGAAATTTTCGCAAGTCATAGATAAGATCGTATTAATTTTTCATGAACCTAATACAAATGCGATGTCATTAAATGATATCGAACACGCCATTCGAAGCGATATCGAGAGATCGACGATGTTAAGAATACATATGATCAGAGTCTTAATAATATTTTAAATAAGAAGAATCCTATATTTTCGATCGAAGCGGATCTTGGTGCTTAAATACATATTTCTTGTGTGAATTCAAACAAAAAATATGTATTTAAGCATTAAGATCCGCTTGGAGGTTAGGGTTCTTCTTATTTGAAATTTGATTTATATATATATATTTATATCGATCTAGCAGTTGTTTCATATTGTTTATCTTACGTCCCTTTGAAAGACAAACAGACATCCTTTTCTATTATATTTCTGGTTATATTGTGAAGATTGTTGCCAAGGCCTCGGTAGTCTAAAGCTAATATTTATGTACGACGAACATTTTACAATAAAAGATCTGATTACAGAAAGAATACTCTCTATCCCTTAGCTAATCAACAGGCTTGGAAAAGCTTTGTCGAACGACACATGGAAATTAGACTGTGAGGACACTCGCCCGGAAAACGGAAGCTTCGGATTCGATTTCCAGTCGACGTAGTATTTTTCAAAATAAATTATTCGCAGTTTTTAAATTTCATCAACATCAAAAATGCGTCGATAATGACGATCTGCCATTAGGTATAGATAAATGAAAAAGTAAAATCTTGCGACGGATGAATGCAGGTTTTTATTACATTTACTGGTGCTTAATGAAAAAAAAAACGAGAATAGAATGTTAAAAATATGATGTATGTATAAAAATAATCAATTGGTATCTTTTTTATCTCTCAGATGTGCAATTTGATACAATATGGAATTTTTACGTTATTACATAAATTGTTTCAGGCGAATAATATGAATATAATATTGAAATATTAGACATTCGTAATTTTTTCTAAACTATCAAACTCTCTATAGAAATATCTTTTTTCTTAAACTTTCAGAAAAAAGAGCATGCATTGCCAGTAATTGTATTTTGAGAACGGTACGAGAAGAAAGAAACTAAAAAAGAACCGACGCCTAAAAATATACACTTCTCTCTGCTTGTCCTTCTCTGACCCTTTCCTTGTCTATATTCTTTCTCTTTATAGTGAAATCTTTGCAAAACTCGACGAAGATCGCTCAAAGGAATTGCAAAAGTCAAGTTCAGACAGTAATTTTGAAATTTATCTGAAAAAATGATATACGGGGTGTCTAGAAAACTATTGCGAAACTTCTCTCGACAGACTTGCTTTGTTAAAGATTCATAGCATAGCATATATTATTCCTTATTCTTGAAACTCTTATTGCGAGATTTCCTTAACTTCTCGATACTAAACGTGATAGATTTTTGCAATTAAAATTATCATTAAGCAAAAATCGATTGCAAACATTTTGCACAAAGAGAGCGACAAACAGCAAGAGAGAAAAAAGGAGAAAGAGACTCCACGTCGTTCATTTATTTCCGTATAATTTGTTTCAATCACGTGAAACAAGAATGTAAAATTAAATAAATTACATTGCGAAATTTACAAGATTTATGTGATACAAGTATACGTACGTACACGAAAGAAACGGTTTGCTAAAATATAAAAAATCAAATTTAACTATAGATACAGATCTGAAAATAATTTTGTTGAACTATCATAAATAATTATAAGTAAAAGTAAAAAGGGCTATGAGCCTAAAACATAAATTGACAAACTGTATGAGTAGTTAAAAAAGTTTTTTTGAAATAAAACTATGTCATAAATTAAAAACGTAAAATATAATTTGACAATCAGAAGGTGAACAAACGTTTCGATCCTAGTTGGATCATTTTCAATGTGACAAATAAATTAGTGTGACAAAGTAAATTAACAACGGTAATTAACAATAGAGTTATAACGTAGATAAAAAACATAAGAGATCAAGTAAAATTCGCATTCGGACGCAAATTAACTATAAAACTCGCTCCAAATTGAGAGGAAATCAAATAAACGATTATAGTTGACAAAAATGTGCTCCTCCGAACCGTATGTGTGTATAAGGACGCACATGTTTCTGTTAGCAAGTATAAATTGTAATAATAAATTAACGGTAGAAGTAAATAAAAATAAAAATAATAAGAACAATAAGAAAAGTACGAATCGAGTCGCAAACAGTAAAAGGAAAGTACAAATAAGTCGTAAATAATAAGTCAAATTTAAAGAAAGAGGCAAAAATTATCTTTGATATTATAAGATAAGCACATAAGAAAAAAGAGTAAATCGCCAACATGCATTGCATATGTATGATAAGTTTAGAACAAATAAATTCACAATAAATACCTTATGTATGTGTCGAAATGATGTATTATAGATTAGGCAATGCGAATGGAATCGAAATTGATCGTCTCTCTAAGAAGCTAAGATATAAAGTACGACATATAAAGACAAGAAGGTTGAAATGGAAAACTAGAAAGGGAAGGGGGAAAAAATAATAATAAGAAGGAAAGAATAAAGTGGAAGGGAGAGAAAGTAGGGAGAGAAGAGAAGGATGGGGAAGGGAAAGCAATCAAGAGGGAGAAAGAGACTGGATGATCTGTGAATAAGTATCGGGTAAAGATTCGGTATCGTTTTGTCTATTAAGGCCTTGTTTCTGTCTTTTAATATGAATCATTTCAGATACCAATCTCTTATTGTAAGAAGATTCGCAGTCCAAAATTCTCACATCGTTCCATTTGAAATTATGATCAAAATTGATTCGATGATCAGTTATGACAGTAGGAGAACCTGTATTCTTTTTGATGTCAGAGATATGTTCGTGTAGTCTCGTGTTCAATTTTCTCTTTGTCTGACCAACATAACTCGCCTCACAATCATCACATGAGATCTTGTAGACAACATTCTGACTGGATAGGAAGCTAAGTTCGTCTTTTCCTCTCTTTATGAAGCTTTTTAACGTGTTGGGAATAGAAAAGGCCAATTTACAATGAAACATACTAGAGATTGGAAGGAAACTTTCGGAAATGGATTTAACATAAGGAATCGTAAAATATTTGTCTTTATTGCGTGAATAGTGTGTAGTATCTTTGTTATATTTATGAAACTTTAATCTGCGTTCTATTGTAGAGAAAATAAAGGGAAGAGGATAACAGTTATTTAAGAAAATATGAATAGCATCTATCAAATTTTTTTGTTGGAATCGTGGATGTGATAATAAGATGATTTTGTCAATAAAACTGATGATGGTGCCTTTTTTATGGCACAGAGGATGATTTGAGTGGAAATTAAGGAACCTTCCAGAAAATGTCTTTTTATGGTAAATGTCAAATATAATTTTTTGGTTATCTATAATCAGTATTGTATCGAGAAAACTTAATCTTTGTCTTATAATATCAAAGATAATTTTTGCCTCTTTCTTTAAATTTGACTTATTATTTACGACTTATTTGTACTTTCCTTTTACTGTTTGCGACTCGATTCGTACTTTTCTTATTGTTCTTATTATTTTTATTTTTATTTACTTCTACCGTTAATTTATTATTACAATTTATACTTGCTAACAGAAACATGTGCGTCCTTATACACACATACGGTTCGGAGGAGCACATTTTTGTCAATCGTTTATTTGATTTCCTCTCAATTTGGAGCGAGTTTTATAGTTAATTTGCGTCCGAATGCGAATTTTACTTGATCTCTTATGTTTTTTATCTACGTTATAACTCTATTGTTAATTACCGTTGTTAATTTACTTTGTCACACTAATTTATTTGTCACATTGAAAATGATCCAACTAGGATCGAAACGTTTGTTCACCTTCTGATTGTCAAATTATATTTTACGTTTTTAATTTATGACATAGTTTTATTTCAAAAAAACTTTTTTAACTACTCATACAGTTTGTCAATTTATGTTTTAAGCTCGTAGCCCTTTTTACTTTTACTTATTTTGATTTATTGAGCCTTATTATTTTATAAATAAATAATTATGTAGTTCAAGTTGATTGCTAGAATGTCAATACTTTTTGTAACATTGCTGGAATGTCCTGTTATTTTCATGCTCCAACAGAGTCATTTTCAGCTCTTTATCTACCTAAATTTTATAATTATTTCCGCAAAATCATTCTTTCCGTATACATTTTGCAGTTTCAAATATATAAACTTTTAAAAATCATATAAGATTAGATAGATTTACACTTATTGTTCATATAGCTTTACATTCTTCTTTTTGCAATGCAACTCTCCGCGATATCGCATGTTTGTGCTTCATTAGCGGCCGATTTCCATCTCGCGCACAGAGTGTTTGTGGATGAGAATATGTATTCAACGCAATCGCGTTGTGTACAAAACGATCGTTAAGAAAAGTCTTTAAAAAAAAAAGGCCAGACTTTATAGACGGAAATCTGGCCGCGAATGTGTCGAGGAAAAATTCCGCGTGAATAAAAGCGAGCCTACTGCAATCTCTAACTTTTAGCCCGACGGCAACTTAACGTTCAAATTAACGTCATGTTAAACTTGATATTATAATTAAAAACGCCACAAAGCCGATGCGCTAATTAATCCTCTCGGTAACTTCTGTAGCTCTGTAATAAAGTTTTTATATCACATTAACAACATAATGTATAAAAAAAATTCAAGTTTTTCAATCTCATCTTTGAATTATTAAATTGAATTTTAAATCGTTTGTATATTATAAATTATTGTCAGGACCAATAGAAGCAGCACTGATTATTCTATTCTCGTGTAATTCCTCTTTGCATTTTAAGATATCCTCGATTTTTACATTTCGAATTTATCCATGAAAATGTGAGGAGATACGTGTGGTATTGGAAATACCGGAGAGAAATCGAGTCTTAATCAACGCATCAGCATTCGAGTGCCGATCGCACGATCTCCTGCATTCTCGACGAGTTACGCTTGGTGGAAAAATAAGTTTAAAGATGTTCACTTGCAGACTAGCGAGCATGTAAGCGCAAATCCAGTAGCTCTTCGGCGCGAAAATAGAACAACGCCCATCAGCATAGCGTTCGAGAAGAAACAATGTTTCTTCGAAAACAGCCATTTCCAAGGAGATGATAACGAGATCACAAGACTAGACGTATCATGTCGCGATTTCAATCAGAAGATCACAAGAAACCATATACGCGTTAAGAAAAAAAATTTAGTGTCTTTAACAAAGACATTTTTTAATAGCAATCAAATATTTTATATAACAAAAATATATGTTTATATGTACATATAACGACAAAATTAGTTGCTTTTGCAAAATAATTTCTCTGCGGCTTTGTAAATAATAAAAATATTTGTTTATATCAATTAAATAGCTTAGTTGGCATAAAATTACAATTTTGTTTGGCACATTTCAACAAAACATTTTTGTTGTTATAGCATAAAATGCTGTTTGTTCATGGACATACATTAGAAAAAAATTAGAGTTAGAGAGAATGATTTAATATCAACAAGCGAACTTGAGAAGAAACTGAGTGAGGCGAGTGTGCTTTACTGGATAAAAATTGTAAATAAAACACATAATTTTGACGAGCGTATCTTATTAAACAAAAGTTACAATGAAATTCGAAAATGGGATTCGAAAAGTTATTTTGTAAATGTAACTAGTCACAATTCTTTTGTCTCAAAAAGTAATCAGTTACCAATTTTGAAAAATATCACGTTACAGTTATCTAAAAAATAACTAGTCGTTACTTTTCAATTATTTTTCTGTTAATTTTTTCTAGTTTTTTTTGCATTTCTATTTTTAATATAAGAATCTCATACATTTCTAACACTAAATTATTCTGCTTATTTACTAAACATTCAATTATGCGTCAAATTACTTATAAGAAATTAACATACACTTGAAGTCAAAATTAAATCAATCAATGGACATGTTTATATATCTACTAAAAAGATCCTAATTTCATTCTTAATACAAAAAATATTTGCAGATGATTATTAGAGATAAAAATGTATTCCAATTAATTACAAGGAATAATCACTAATTATTCACTAAGCACTTCATTTTGATCAATCCAGTTGATAAATAAATTTAACATGAAGCTGTAAAAGTAACTATTAAATTAATTATTAGTCATACACACACACATAAAAAAATGTAATTAACAAGTTAAGTTACAGTTATAGATGGAAATTAAGTTACTGAAAAAAAGTAACTGTAACTGTAACTTTATTACAAGTAACGAGTTATTTCCCTGCAATGAAAGACATAACTTTGTGAGCATGTCTAATTTGGCGTGGAAATTAGCTGTTTCGAACATAATCATTTTGATGATTCAACAGAATTATTTTCAGAATTATTTTTATAACTAAAGATTTATAGCTAAATTTTTAGACCCTTCAACAAAATCATATTTTCCGTATTAGTTCCTTAAGTTGGGGCAATTAGACCACATGGAAGTATACATACTTTTTTAGTGTCTGTTCAAATTAAAACTAACTTTGTTATATAAAGTACACCTTACGCTACAAAAACGTCTCGCATAAAACACTATACTTTTATCCATATATACCTATACATATAAAAAAATAAGAATAAAAAAGCCATTTTTTCGGATAAACTAATTTTCTACGAGAACTTCAAGACAGTCTTCGACAGTTCGAACCTACCTCAAGGTTTCACGAAACACCACACGGAACAGAACCGGACGACACGCGCGCGTACAGAAACTTAAAGATAACTCCCGAAACTAATCGAAAGGATTCATTGACGAGAACAACCGCAATCTACGAGCACATTGCACAGAGGGAACCCGGCAACAAACTCACGATATGAAAATTCTAATCCGGCACGCGCACGGACGCGACGCAGTGACGTTACCGACGAGTTAGCGTGAACTTACGCGACAAGCGAGAACGGAGGGGCTTTCCCCTCTTTCTCGCTCTTGTCTGCCCTTGAAACTTTTGGTCTACGTGCCTGACCCCCGTTTACCCGACACCGAACGGAGAGAACTGCCCTTGATGGCCCGACAGGGAAGGCCCGGACGAAGCGACGTCGACGGTAGCGTAGAAGGAAAGCGATGGAGGAGTTGCGGAGGAGGCTTCGAACGAGAGATCCACGAATGGTGCTGGGTGGTGGGGTGTTCTCTAAACGAACCGTGCAGCGTTCGTTCTCCTCTCCAGGAAAGGAAGGAGGGGAACGACGGTGGAGGACACGGTCGCGGCGCCAGTGAACTAAACGGACGGACGGACGGATGGATGGATGAACGCACGCCCATGGCTGATTGTTCTCCGATCTCATGAATTTCAAGGACGTCTACGCCAAACCGGCTAGGGAGGGATGGCAACGACGAGGGTGGGGAAAGTAGGCGGGGGCGGGGAATCGAGGTTTAGAAATCCTCTTTCTTTCATCCCATCTATTGTCCGTGTCTTCCCGTCCGTGTCTTTTTCTACATATACCTCACACTTTCGGCAATACTTGAAAAGTAACTTTAATCGTTTGTTATAATTTTCGAGATGTTTTTATACGGTACGGTTAAATAACGTAGGAATATCGTATCACTCGTACCTGGGCCACCAACTTTAAGATTCGCCTCGTTAAGAAATGGTAACGTATCCTTCACAGATTGAAATTTGGAACAGAAATCTGAAAAGAGGAAGGACACGACACAAAAGAGCTCATTATTCAAAACGTATTTCACTGAGTTTACTTGAATAATCGTTTAATAGATCAAATCACGAAACAGAATAGCTAAAGGATTCACTCGTTCGCGCATTAAGCCGGTTTCAAGCTTGAAATCAACGCTTCATATTGGCTGTCGCAACAAACTTGCGCTCAGCTTGCAACTAATGTAGAACCAGCTTTAAGCATTGCTAGCTTCCGTCAAGACAATGAGCTGTCGCTAACTGTCTGAAGCGAGCGATGGAATTCGATTATATCCAGAACTCCTTCCTTAGACAAGGGAACAACGAGGGAGAGCATGCCTACTAAATGCGCGATTTCGCTCCCCCTTCGGACCTTTGACATTCTCTGTTACAAGATGATACGTTATAAAGAAAGAGAGAAGACCTTTCAAAATATTCAATACAACATGGAATAAAAACTGGCCGTTCGCCAGACACGAACGTAGCTCCAGAAAGGTAACTGTGTATGACACAACTTTGACGAAAGCACAACCCAAGTTATTATAATTAGAAAAAGAGAATCTACAGAAATCTGATGCTTTTATAAACTTACGTTAGATGTCATAAAAATTTTTTCCTTCCTCGTATTATTTTAATAATGTCGATTATCTTCGTGTCAGATTATTATCGTTAAATAACGCTTCTACGCCACCGTTTTCATTCGTATGATGGTACTTTGTTCGTATGATGGTACTATACACACATAAACACACATATAGTGTGTATATGCATTATAATGGAAGGAAAGAAGACAAATTTTCGTCTTACTTTCACTCAATCGCGCTCACATGAATATTCGGCCACAACCAGAAAAAAAAATATAAAGTGGCAACTATGAAAATGATAATTATATGAGTTTTGCATGTAAAATTAATGTACATCTTAGTGATCAACTCAAATCAGTCCCAAATTAGGAGGGACAGTCCCAAATTTTATTTATTTTTCTTCGTCCCATTTTACATCCCAAACTTTGTCTCGAATTGAGGATACGATTATAATGTAAATTATTCCCCTTTTAAAAATATTAAATACGAAATAATAAGTAAACAATAAAACGCTTGTTACATTGCATAGCAATACATAAACAAATTTAAAAGAAACGACCGAAAAAAAACGAGTAAAAAACAAAGATGTAAAAAAAAATACTTAAATAATTACACATTTCGAATTTACATAAGCAATTCGACTTCACAGAGTCTTTTTCAAAATCTACATAGAAGCTAATCTAACTTATTATTATTATTATTATTCAACAGAGAATAAAATGTTACAAATATGCATGCAAAAGTCGTCTGAGCTACAACAAGAGACTAAATCAGTTTAAACAAATTTTCCATAATAAAATATATAAAGCATTATCCAGTCTAAAATTTTGGTCTCTTATCGTTAACATCCTCCAAGGATGAATGATAATAAGTAAAAGTAATAAGAATGAGATATATTTTCAACTATATATGTGAAGAATTTTATGATTTTTTTAATTTTAACAAAAGATATTATTCATAAAATATATTCAGAAAAGTATAATTTTAAAAAATAAAATGTGATGTCGTAACTTGACGTAATTTTGGTTGTGCGATGTTATACATTAAATGTTATTAATTATTTACAAATATAATAACATATTACTGTTTTTTCTTTAACAATTATTTAAAAATGTTTATCTATTAAAATTTAATTACAATTATTATTGAATTTTTTTAAATGCTCCTCTTTGCCTTTTTAAGGAGTCCGTCATCTTAATGTAATTTAATTGAACATAATTGAATAAAAACTAATGTTTAGCAAAATATATATTATATATATATATATATATATAATTTCACAAAAATATTTTTTTAATTCGGAGATTAGACTATGAAGATTATTCTTATGCATTTTGACGTTCTGAATCCGTCCAGATTGTTCTATCACATTATAATTTTTTTATCGACGAAAAATAATTCGATTTTCTAATATTTTTAATCTATCTTGCATACCATCTTTGAATTTACTTTTTCTTTTTTACTCAGTTTGTATATTAAACACCAGGCCATAAATGACTCTATAAAAGTAACGGAAAATGGATCTATTTTCCATCGATAAAAAAAATTGTGACGTGTTTGGACATCATTTGATTTTAGAATTTTATATATCAAAATATATAAGAATATCATGTTCCTATTTCCGAATCAAGCATTAAATGTTCTTTGTGTTATTAAGGGAACCCTAAAGTCATCTGTATTATCAACTAAACCATATAATTTTTGTGTAATAATTTTTTTCCTCTTTTACTGATTCAAAAATCCTTTTCCGGGATTAAAATATACGCATTAATATGTGTCTGTGAAGTGGAATTTATGTCGAGAATGTCAAAAAATTTCAAAATTGAAATCTTCTTTACCATTTTTTAGTTCAATATAGTTATAATTACAAAATAGTAATCTACAGACTAGTAATTCGCGAAGAAACAACGTGGAGTTCTTAGAATTGTAGTTAGACGTTTAATTAAAACGTTATTGTTATACAAAAATTTATGTGTGTGGCAAGTGTGAATGAGATATTGATGTAATGATATACAATGTGTCAATGATACGTAAATCATCTGTGCAAGTGCTATTTACAATGTCTAATCGTCTTTAGGTTCTCCTTAATTCTAGAATTAATAATAATATAATTATTAATTCTATAAATAAAACTGCAATGGTTATTACTTTTATAATATTTCTTTGAGTGCAGGAATCTCGAAAAATCTCATGAATCCTTCCACATTCAATCAGGTAAAAACTTGCATATAATTTATAAATACCTTCAGTATACATAGCGTCACAGATGCCTTACACAAAGTTGCACGAGTATTAGAGAAGGGATGAGAAGAAAGCATGAGAAAGAATGAGAAGGCATGAAAAGACATTTGTGTTGAGACAAGGCGTGTGTCCTTTTTTTTATCTATTTTTTATCTATTTTATCTCTATACCTCTACGTGGACATGTCATAAACAAAAAAAAGTTGAAACTACAAATTTCAATTTTCTAAGTTATCAAAGAACCACTAAAAGCGCTGAAGGCACTGAACGTGGAACCTTCGGTTTTATCTCTATCTCTATACATACACTACTCGGCATGCGTTTCTCAGTGTGCGCACGCGCGATGACGTACTGGCGGAGGAATTCCGTGCAGCATAGCGTGATGCTCCCCGAAGCGCAACCGCGGCGACCGCAGCGACATGCATCGCGAAACGGTTCGCGAGAGAAGCAAGCAAGTAGCACGACGACATTCCAATTAGAGAAGCTCGTTTCCCGTTCGAATCTCAATCGCACGTGCGCCGGCTCCGCTCAGTTTCTGCGATCACGCAGGTATATGCAAGCTTTCTTTCTCTTCGCTAATATTCATAAGTTAATAATAGGAAATAAAAGAAATAACAGACAACTAATAAAAAGATAATGAAATTTCGCTAGGTTAAGAATAGATTAATTAACAATGGCGAATTATATTTCCTCCTATATGTCCTTCTTATTGTTAGTTCGTTAGAGCAATATTTATCTGATATTTTCTAGTATCAGATTTATAAGACGAAAGCGCCATATTGACGCTATTCTATTTTTCATATTTTTTTCTGTAATCTCTACGTGTTGTTCTTATCAAGAAGCTATGCATTATCTCTGTGGCTAGATCCATTGTTAGAATGCTAAAGTTTCATGAATATTACAGTTCACTTTTTCAGCTAAAGAAACAGCCTGATACTAAGCTGCTTTTTTGATATGATTTCCTTTATATACGCTATTCAGAACTTAAACATATACAATAAGATTGGAAATAAGACCGTTTATGTTAAATAATATTACTTTAAAATACGAAACGCTACTACGGTCTGAGTGTTGAGATGTTGAACTAATATATATATTCATATAAATGAAATTAATTTCAGAAATGATAATTACGTGCCGATATGATTGTCGAACTTTCAATTATTTAAACATATAGTTTCTTTATGTAGAATATATGTATATATATTATTTCTATTATATGTATTATACCGAAACATAGCTGTTTTATAGAAAATATCCGTGACCTCAAAAGTATTGTCAAATATCTCTACGAAAAGTATCCTTGCTACTGTAAATAGCTTTCTAGATGTTTTTATCGTTAATACTCGTATTGTCGGATTTCTAATAATACTAAAATTAACATTAAGTAGCTACCAGTGACTACATATATCCTCGCAACTGAAAACTTACACCTCATCTACATATAATACTAATAAGCCTTATTCGCACTTTACCGTTTGTGTATACAATACTTATTTGATTCTGAAAATTTTATATATTTTTTTTAATTATTTACTTTTTGACGTCAAAAACATCTTAGGTTCATGAAAATTTATTTTTACAATTGTCAAATCATATTGAATCTACCATTTTGTATTTCAAATTTTTGGTGTCAAATTTTAATTCAGTGATCTCAAAAATCTTTTACAACAAATCTTTAAAAGATTGATCCATTATTTTTAAATTGATAATATCATGTAGTGGAAATCACTAATAGCTCTGAAACAATGTCGTATTTTAAGGCAAAAAATACAATGAATTATAATAAATTTTATTTAAAGAAAAAATATACCCATCCGCCCTCTAAAAGGATTAAATTCTCATTAATAAACAATAGAATCAATATATTCAAATGAGTCTAAAAATATATTATAAATAGGAATTAAATCTTTCTAAAGAAAAGTTTACATTTTGAATGCAAAGTATCTTATATGATGGATCTCTTATACATTTTAAATTCGAGATCAGTGAGCTCTATAACATACTGGAGCGACCATCAAAGAGTAGGGGTGTCTCAATTTCTAAAATAAGGACACTCTAATGCAAAGTTGGTAGTGTCTGAGTTGTTCTTTGTCAGAGATTCGCTAATTGGCTAATGCTATTTTACTATCACAAGTAGAAAAGACTAAAGTCAGAAAGACCAATATTGTTTGTCTTTCTTTTCTTCGGGCTGCAGTTTTCAATAGTTTAGTATAAGGAAGGCTCGTTCAGTTATATTATAAAGCTTACTAATTGAGATCGGATCGCGCGATGATAACGATCTGGCGGCATAAGGAAAAAAAATCAGAAATTTCATTCGAGCTGCAGTGCATTCTTAGAAAAATGACTCGCGATAAACAGAGACAGACATTATAACTGTGCAGGTGCGTATTACTAATATCATCAACGACACCATTTCGCCGATTCAGGCAAAATACTGATCGCATGATCAGTAATACGCAGGGCGTCCTATGCAGAAAGAACGAGTTTGCTAAAAAAATCTAAAAATTTAATTGGATACGGATCTGAAAACATTTTGTGAGCTATTAGAATAATACACTGTTCGACAAAAAAATCACTTTTTTTCTCTTCAAAGTGCAAATAGATAATATCCCAATTTTTTCACGCTAAACATAATGTCATTGATCAAATTGATCTTTGGCTCACTTTATTCAAGTTTACTAAAAATCCTAACGTACTACACAAATTCTGATGACGGCATCAGATACAATGTAAAAAAATAATAGTATGTAAAACCCAAAACGAGTTTCATGGCAAAATATTTCTTCTACAAGACACATATAGTCATACAAGAAATATATAGTAAAGTCTGATAGATACGTAGCTTCACCACAAATGAGGCGTAAATGAGTTAGCTTGTCACTCCTGTCGTCCCTTAAACCTCAGGAATTGTAGATAAAATTACACTTCCGTATGTGCGAATTATATACAAGGTGCTTTCCAATGCTTTCCAATTGCTTAACATATCTTGATACAAACGTAGCAAATTCACATATTTTTGGTGTTAATAATAAAATATAATTAATAATTAAACCCTCTTAATTTACAACATATTCTTTGTTACCTAACTTTATACCCTTACATAACTTTATACCCTTAAAAGAATTAAATTATTATCACTGAAAATATTTAAATCGATTCAATTACACTAATTGCCGTAATCGCTGGCACAGATGAATACCGACTAGTAGCCCTCGGGCTGAGTACGGGTGTAGTGTTGTATCGACGATTACGACAATTGATGCAAATGAATGCAAATCGATTTATACATTTTCAGTGTTAATAAATAATTTGATCTTTTTAAGGTTATGAGATTATCGTGACAAAAGAATATGTAATTAAAAAAGTTAAATTATTTATTAGCACTGAAAATATTAGGTGTTGGAATTAATTCGTAGCGTTTTTTAATGAAAGAATGTTATTTATTTCACATGAGCATTAAAAAATACATTAATGAAAGTACTTCCCATCACTTGTAAAACGCTACGAATTAATTCCAACACCTAATATGTGAATTTATTTGCTACATTTGTATCAAAATGTATTAAGCAAGCAGCCATCTCTCTCAAATTTAGCAGAGGATATTGCCACACATAACTCCAGCAAAAATGTATATTTTTCGACAAATATATTTCAGAGGAATTCTACACATTAAATATAATTCTAGAATCAAAATTGAAATGTGTTGAATTGCAAAATGCAAAATAAATGTTAAAATAAAGAAAAATTTAAGAATGTAAATGTTTATAGTAGAATTTTCATTGTTTTACAGACTAATGAGATTTTACGTTAAAAAAAAAGACATAATGGTAATAACTATAAAAATAACAACTATACAAGTTTTATGTATATAGAATTAATGTACATAGCTTTTTATATAGTTGCAATAATTATAAAATAATTTATTCAACCATATACAGGGTGAATCAAAATCGTTGAATCAGCTTTTTATCCTATGAGAAAATAATTGACTGCACATGTTATAATTCATTAATTAGATATGGAATCGATAATTTTCTCATAGGATAAAAAACTAGTTCAACGATTCTGATTCACCTTGTATATGCATATTAGTTTATTCATAACTACATACATTAATTCTAAATATAAAACTTACATAGTATTTACTTTCAATATTATCTTTATTTTAATTGCTCTATCACTTTTTCTCTAAGTATAGGATTAAACCTCAATTATCTGCACAATTTGATAAAATTTCACAAATAAATATGTCACCTACTTCTTTTTCAAAATTACATAGATTAGAGTTTAGGAAAATCTAGGAATTTCCTTATTTATCGATATAAAGGAAATATTTCTCGGAAAACTTGCATTTTATTAATACTGATCTATTTAGATAATTATTAAGAAAGTAAAAACTCATAATTCATACATTTGTGGCTTGTTTCTATACAAAATTGGCTAAAAATGAATTCTACAAATATGAAAATAAAATTCTTGCGAATTTTTTTGCAAATCTATACTTTAAATAATAATGGTTTTAATTATTCATAATATTACATCGTAATTTTACATGTGTGTAGTTTCTTAAATTAGTTTTATTATAATATATCTTTTTCTTTCTTTCTTATTTACACAAAATCGGGGTAAAGCAACATACTTGTCGATAAGACAGTCTATAAACTAATTTTTATATTATAATGATGCGTTATAGTGTCAAATAGCCTTATGGGAACTGAAAGCAATATCGTGTACTTATAGGAAAATTCTCAAAAAATGAAACTGTTGCGTTATATATTATTTGCGTATTGTAGAATGGCATAAATATATAATGCATATGAATAAATAAAAAATGTTTTTCATATCAAAATGAAAAATTTCTAGAAAATTTTATATATGTTCCGTTGTAGATATTTTCTACAGATGACTTTTGTGAAAGAAAAAGAATAGGAATATCTTATTACTTACTGTGTCAGTTTTGAGGCCTATTTTATCAAACGTTATGATATCTGCTTATCTTATGAAAAAATTAATTTTGCAAAATTGCAAATAGTATTATAAAAACTGCTATATTATTTGACATAGAAGACATTTTCTAATTTGTATTTATATATTTCTAAAGTTTTATTTTTAGCTCTTGTTTAAGAAATATTGTTCAAAAAAAAGTAATTGTTTATCAGTGACTTTCCTGTATTATCAGTAAACAGCATATAAATAAATCAGTTAAATTTTCATCTTTAACTCATCGAATCAAGAATATAATTGCATATTTAAAGTTGCAAAAACGTTAACTATTTTAATTTGAAATTACTTTGACGTGAAAGAATTTACATTAATTCTCTTGTAATACAAATGTAGCGGTGACTAAAAGCACCTCGCGAATAATTCCGCAATGCGATCTCTATTCAAATTAACGAGATATATCTACATTAAAGCAACGAATAGAAACGACACTTCCTCGGTCTTCTCTCGCGAATTTTCCGGCACGTCGACGTCTTCGAACGTTGTCGCCACGAGGCGAAACTAAGCGCGTGAAAGTCTAATCAAACATGTCCATTGCCGAACGTACCTGTTTATCTGTTCAAATTGGGCGACGTGGGCCCGCATGTCTGGTACGGCGGAAACACAGACGACCTCGGTTCTCGTTTCGCACTTCTCGCATACTATTCCAAAGTGAGGCACACTCACGCACGCACGCACGCACGCACGCGTGCGCGCGCGTGCGAACAGGACAGGCTTTGAGAGCCGGATACATCGAAAATAACTCCTCGTCGGCACAGCGTTACTCTTTGTCCGAATCGCCGCAGCCTTGTCGCGAAACCGAGCCGCTTGTAGCGCAGCACAGAGAGGCAGAAAAATTCGGCGGATCTCCGTAAGTGCCTCGCCGAAATCGCGAGGGCTTTCGAAGTTTGATGAGCAAGCGCAAAGGGAGGGAGAACCCCGAGAAAGCGTTCAAGAAGCGATGATTAGTTCTCTTCAACTAAGTGGTGGATGGGAGAAAATACAAGGAGCTGCGATAGAGCGGAGGTACGAAGAGAAAGAAAGTGCCGTGAACTACTGAGAAGAATAAACGTAAGGGGAGCAGCTGACTATGACGGGCGATAAAAGGAGGAGAAAGAAGATGAGAGGAGGATAAGAGAAATGGGAGATAAGAGAAAGGAAGGACATTGACAGAAAGGTGAACCGGCGGAAAAAGAGAGAAGCGCGTATGTAGGATGAGAGAGAGAGAGAGAGAGAGAGAGAACTCGCAGACGATCGATCGGGAGAAAGAGAGGAGAGCCGACGGAACGGTGAACGAGCACGTCGAGGGAGGAGGAGGAGGAGGAGAAGGAGGAGAAGGAGGAGGAGGAGGAGAAGGAGGAGAAGGAGGAGGAGAAGATAGCGGACGTCGGTGAGGCCGCACGGCGGCTCTGGTGGGGTAGCACAGACAGGGGCGGGGCACGTCACGTGGAAGGCCCCGCGACGGGTGTACGGGGCGAGGGAAAGGAGAGAGGAGGGTGCCTAGCAACAGGCCTGCCGGCAGCCGGGGCAGAGCAGCGTGATTAAATAAAACCGGCGTCGGGCACGGCGACCCAACAGGCGTTGACATCAGCACGCACCAACACAGGCCGATGGTACCGGCAAAACGGAGGCCAGTACCACGGCAGAAAGAGAAAGATAGAAAGAGAAAGAGGTAGAGAGACATGCACGAACCGGCAAATTCCCAGTCCATATGACTCTTGTCGGCTGCAGTCAGCCGGGTCGACCAACCAGCTATACACGAAATGTTTCAATTTTCTGGAGATAATAAATATAACATTTCTAGATAGTATCGTATACTTCGCTGGAATCCAAACGAAAGGAGTATCGGCGTGCTGGACTAGAACCGGCTGGATAAGAACGTATCTTATGGGCAACATTTCTAAGACATTTGTGTGTACATATTTTTATGACGAATATCAATTATTCACGCTGATTTTTATAGGTCAGTCAAAATATAAGAAAAAAGAGTTAAAACTACTCATGTAAGGAAATAATATTGATGCGAGTACTGAGAGAGAGAGAGAGAGAGAGAGAGAGAGAGAGAGATCGAATCTCGCGATAGAACCACGTGATATGAGATCCTTAGAAAAATTCGTAAAACATTGGTGCCATTAGACATACGAAATTGCGATTCATGCAGTGACGTATGATTTACAGTCACTTTTCAAATTAAAATCCAGTTTCGATGCCATATGCCAGTTTTCCTGAGAAAGGAGCAAAATTGAAACAATAAAGTCATTAGTACAATTATTTATATAATAATTTAAATTGAACGTGATGAACAGAACTGAAGATGCTTATGAAAGAGAAAGCTCGAGTTCTTAGAATTAAATTACCAAATTGTATATTAATACAAAAGGTACATATTAATACAGTCAGTGTAGCGATAAAACAAAAATTGCGTCGAACAAATTATCTGATTTATCTCGACGCTGGATGTGTAAAATCAAAACTTGTATCAAAATAACTATATTGTGAAATAAAAAGATAAAGGAAGAAAAATAATGAAACTCTCAAACATTCTAAAGAGAAATAGAGAAAAAAAATTATAAAACTTTTAAATTCTTTTATATATATAACCGTGAATATATTTATTAAAATAGTAAATAAAAATCGACCGAGACAAATAAGCGAAGATCGCTATATTTGGTCAAAGTGAATGTTGGTGCCTAATATTAATATTATTCGAATCTTACGATTTCAACCAAACTATGTAGATTATTTGTCTGTCTTAAAACAATCCCGCACTAAAGCTGTACTACGCAAATTAAATTGACACGCAATTTAATAATACCGATGCTAATGAGCTTCAAAAGACTGTAAAGTTCATTAGAACAATAACTTTAATAGTCTCATAATAAAATTGGAAAGGTCGAAGAGCAACAATCGAACAGTTTGATCAAAATATATACATATTACAAATAAATAAAGAAAGTTACACGCGAAGGCTAGTTTTTCAATGACAACTGTAATTAACCAACGCCAATTATGGCCTCGCAGATTTCTCGACGAGAAATTCGTGCCAACGGTACTCCTAGCAAAATCTCGACTTTGGTTTTTGCGGTTTTGAGACTCTACTCGAGAAAATATAGCTCAGTATAAGACAAATTCGAGATCCAAAATTAAAATGATCTTCGCCCTTGAGTTTCTCGTAAATCGCGTAAATCTCCGCTGCTGATTTGCTGCTCTCGCGGCGATACAGGGACTGCACACACGGCAAACGCACGCCATATGTAAAAAGGCGAATAAATAAATACCTAAAGAAAGAAAGCCACACGCGAAGGCTATTTTTTTTCGATTCTCGCGAGCGTAAAAACCGCCGCCAATTATGGCCTCGCTGATTTCTCCCGCAACGAGAGATTCGTGCGCTCGCAGTATTCAATTTCGGAAGCGACTGAGGACGTCATCGAAGATCCGATGTACTTTGTCCTTATTCTTTGGCCTTACACAGATGCGGCGTAGCACCTGGTGCTGTTTTCACGGCACCAGATCTCCTTCACGAACTGACTGTACAAAGGCGGCCTGTACGCGTATGTAACGCACGTGGAGGTTATTTGTTGCAATTACGGGCTTAATTACTTGCAAGCGTGGCGGCCATTTCTACCCCGCGCATTAAGACATAAATGAGCGGATGACCAGAGAAGGAGGAGGAGCAGAAGGAAGAAATAAAGGGATGAGGTGCACTGGTGCCAGACTCGGAAACCTGAAAGCGAGTGCATTAATTGTAAACGCATATTCGCCTTTCAAACTTGTAGGTAATTACATATTCGGCCATTGTTCATCATCATTAATCGAACACTCTAATATCACATTCGTGTTTGACTGATCGACGAATTATAGCGCAGAAACAAAAAGATATTTTTTTCGTAGCAAGATTCCAGATACTCTCAATAAATGGCAAAATTAATATCTCGTTACAAGAATGTTCATCTTGGTTCATTTCGCTAAGCGACGTAAAGGAAAAGATATGGTAAAAACGAAATAAAAATCCTCGATAGATATCAGATGATTCGTTATCTAAAAGTTATATAATTTCAAGAAGTTAATTCTTTTTCTATGATTCTCAAGTTTTACTCTTTATCCTATCTTATGACGGTTAACGGATAGACCAAAAAATAATCGCGCTTATCTCTGACGCGCATGCGGCGATTTATTGTTTATTTCAAAAGAAACATTATCTTTCTTTCTCAGCCAGGGATGTGCTAGTATAGAACAATGAATATTACCTGCCGGCGATATTTATCTTTGCGATAAGATTCTGAATTCCGTTTAATTATGCACTGACTTGTGATATATATATATATATATATATATATATATATATATAATGTTTAGTCGTATAATATAAAAGAAAGATACATCATAAAACATACAATACACTGTTCTAATGATAAAAGATAGACACCAGTGTAATGTTTTGAAATTTCCTTCTGGTTGTGAGTTTTTCTATCCAAATTGTCTCTTGATTCACAACAAACATCCCACTTTGACCTTAGAGATCATTCGCCTCCTTCCATCTTAAGCCATACTTAGTGAACCAATTAATCATAACTTTCGAGGTACCTTACAGGGATATTGAGTTTTCGACATCGATTCAAATTAATTGATTCGTTCACATCAATTATTTGATTTGAATTACTTTTATTCAATTTAATCTTTACTCTTGTACTATTCTACTTAATATATAAATGATCTCACGGGCACTCCGCGGTGTGAACTTTTTGCCAGTCGCCTAAAATGGTACGTCTCTGAGGTTGCGTATAACCATCCTACACGGTCGTCCTCTTTTTCAGTTTTACAAACGTGTGTCCATGATCCAGAAAGAGAAAGACCGTTCGCTTGCGTGTGACGCCTGCGAGAGAGTCCGACCTTCGCTCGCTCGTTTTATTTATCGAACAACCGCACAGCAATTGCCGCGTGTACGAAAGCCTCGCCTCTCGCTCTGTGCCGTCGCCGAATACAACGACATATGCGAAAAGACAGACGCGAAGGGTGTGCGAAAACGAGTTGTTACTTTTTTTGATAAAATGGATAATTAATCGCATGGACGTCAAGAAGGGGGGAGGCATTTGCCCCTCCCCCTCCCCTCCTCTCTTGACGACAATTTCTCTTTCTCGACTTATATACCTTTCCTATCGCAGTAAGAAAGCTTTTAATACTAAACAGTGTATACGTTTGTGATTTTATATATTCCAATTCTTAAAATAATAAGCTTGTGCATGAATATAAATGCATAAAAAAAGTTGTGCAATAAAGATATTATTATTATAATATTACAATATTATATTTTGTAACTTGATCTTTATGGACGTGAGTCCATTCGATTCCATTGTATCTACATTGCTGAAAAGGAGACTCTAAAGAGAATTGAAACGTTCAAATAAAGAAGACATCATTCTAGCTACTGAATTTTAATTTTTTCATAACAATTTACGACGTTTAGCGCTGACTCTCATTAGTCACTGCTTTCATTTATTTGTATATTATAATATTTTTGATCGTACCCCTCCCCCCCACTCCTCTAGAAAAAAATCTAGAATGCAGATGCCCTTCATTACTCGCGTTACAAATACGTAAGCCTTCGAGTTTTCGCAATTATGCTGCTACTATAATATTTCAATGACGCGACGAAACAAGAAGCGGAAGATAAGATCGCGTTTGCTTTACTACGAGAAGTATTCAGGCCTCTGAAGAAAAAATGACGCCAGTTCGCGAAAAGAAGAGTGTTTTACAATAAATTGAGTACGTCAATCGACATGTCGTTTATTCACGTAGGTACTTAAATACACAAAAAGTATTTGCCCATTCTTCCTCAATTAAATAATCTTGTACAGATTAAAGTTAATAAAGTTCGGTGGCTTAAAATTTTGCATTCTAGATATATAAAGAGAATAATTATAATTAAAACGCGGAATTTTAGGCGTAAAAAAAATAATACAAAAATCGGAGTGGACTAAGCGACAGTCAGCGACAGTACGATAGTAATAAGTAAAGACTGTTCGCGTTGCCTGCACTTTTTGCACTCGGCATCTCCTCGCTTTCTCTCTTTTCAACGTCCGAATATATATTTATCTCGTTTTAAGTGCGAAAACCCTTGGAGATCTTAAGCAACGAGAACAAATTAATAATTGTGAGCGGCATACTGTCTCCATATGCCGTGCTCGCGACGACATAGGCGCGTCGATAACATTCTCAACGTCGCAATATGATGGTCGTCGCCGTAAAGCATCGCGTCGTCGTAATGCGGGACACGTTGCAAGGTAAGCGCAATCAATATCGCGTAAAGCACTTACCTGGAGGCCGATGCGCACGTGCTCGCTTCACGTCGATCCGCGAGGTTATGCCGGGCGGCGAACACTGCCGAGTGCCGGGGTATCTGTCCGCCTTCTCTCTCTCTCTCTCTCTCTCTTTCTCTCTCTCCCCCCTCCCCTCTCTATATCTTTCTTTCCTCTCGTGCTCTCCTCTCGCTCTCTCGTCGATCGATCTCGCCTCAATCGACGTCACTTTAGTGTCACATTGTAGGCGCGTTCTCCTCGTCTTCTCCTTTTTTCCTATCGCTCGCTTTCGTCGCATACGCCCGAATAAGTTCGTTGGATGATAGAGAAAAGGAAGAAGGGAGGAAAGGATGGAGAAAAAGAAAGAGAGAGAGAGAGAGAGAGAGAGAGAAAGGGAGAGAAAAAGAGAGATAGAATGAGAAGGAGACAGCCAGCACAGCGCGTAACAGTCGAAACTTTCGAGAACTCCGATCTTCGCCCGAGCGACAGACACGACGTTACCTTGCCGCCGTCTCGACAACGACTTCCTATGTTCCTATCGCCTTGTCGCGCCCGCGCCTCCGCAACCACCGTTCAGTCCGCCGCCTCCTCCCACCACTTTGCGCGAGTGATGCGCCTCTCACCGACCCGCGAGGGAGAGAGAAGAGAGAGAGAGAGAGAAAGATCCGCAGTTGCACGATCTCTCGAGTCTCTCTCGAAAGGAAAGGAAAGGAACGTGGAGGAAATGTCTCCTCCCTCGTATCATACGCGGCATAATTCGCACATGATGCCATAAATGAAGTCTGCCATTAAATAAAGTCTGCTTTCTATATAATTGAACTAGCAGTGTACACTTTTGTTACTTACAATTAAAGTCAAATGGTACATGTTCGACATCTGACGGGAAAAAGTTCTAGTGAGTTTTAGTATATAGTCTCTAATGGAGGAATAAAAAAATAGAACTTGTAAATCCTCGTGATTCATCCTCGGGAATTCAACTACGTCTTATGTACATCTTAATAAAATAAGGTAAAAATTACAAAAATGAAAGCAAAGTTACTATATATATAATTTCGATGGTTACCATCTAGTGAACTTGTTCACTTTTGCCATTTTCACCTCGCTTCAAGATGCACAATCGATTCTCAGGAGAAGCTCGCTATAAACACGAGAATGCTTTTCTCCGTTGTTTCTTTTGGAGTTTGCAAAATTCGCGGTCGAGCAAAGAAACATCTCGGTGGAAAGAGGATCCTCCTTCCCCCCCCCCTCCCTTCTTTCTCTTTCACTCTCTTCTCGCTGTTTCTTTCTCGCGGCGGAACCAGTGCAAATGGCCGCGTTTTAACACGTCACCACACTTGCAATTTTCACGCGTCTCGCGCGTGACGCGTGTAACAAAATACGCGAGTTACTCTCGCATTTGTACATATATGTATTCTATATATATATATATATATATATATATATTATATATATATATAGATGTGTGCGTGTGTGTGTGTGTGTGTGTATGTGTGTGTAGGTGTATAAATCGGCCGGCGGTATCCACGCCGCACACTTACGAACTGGTGAAACGGCTTGACCTCAACATTCCCAGCTTTGAGGTGGGAGCTTGCCGATTTCGAAGAAAGTATGAAAAGAATATACAGAGAGCAGAGATAAATGTAAATATATAATACTGAGAGAGAGAGAGAGAGAAAAGAGAGAAAGAAAAAGCCAAACGAAGAGATCGGCGAACGAAACGGGATCACGCATGATAAGCCGCATGTAGTCGCAACACGCACGATACAGATGTGCCGCGGTTGGCAACACAGAGAGATTCGAGCGCGGAAAGATATCTCCTCTCATGAACCGTTGGCGACGAACTGGCCGAGCCGAGCGGCGCGGTGGTTGACAGCGGTTGCACAAGCTCGCAAAACTCCTTACTCCAGCGATCCGCGGATAGTGGTGGCGCGCGTCGCTACTAACCGTTCCACGCTACGCCGGTTGGAGCTGGAGCCGGAGCTGGAGCCGGAGCCGGAGCCGCCGGAGGCTCCGGCCTCAAGTCTGCCAGAGTCCATAGAGTTCGCAGCTACGCTGCCGGCCGGCAGACGGTCGCGCACGAAATCAATCCGGAGTTGCCCGAATCCGGCCGGAAGCGGAGCGCGCGCGCGCTGTGTGTGTGTGTGTGTGTGTGTGTGTGTGTGTGTGTGTGTGAGAGAGAGAGAGAGAGAAATGGTGCAAGACGCGTCCTGGAGCTTTGTACTTTCCGCCCATCTCATCGAGAATTCCTGTTGGAATCGCACCGCCCGCGCCTCTGCCTCCGCGGTCGATCCCTTATCTCCACGCGCGCGCGCGCGCGTGTGTGTGTGTGTGTGTGTGTGTGTGTGTGTGTGTGTGTGTGTGTGTGTGTGTATATACGTGTGAATGCACGTATACATGTACGCACGAATGCGCAAAGCGCATCGCTCGTGTGGGCGCGCGATGCAGGCGTGTGTACGAGCGTGTCTGTAGTCTGTACACGCATACGTACCCACGCGTGCGTGAATACGCGTCGACGAGGCGACCGACCGCGGCGCGACCGAAATTTTCTGCAGTCCGCACGGTTAAAGACCGTTGTCGCTCCGCCACGAGCAAAACCGTAGATGAAATTCGGCTGGACGGAAGTGTAAATGAAGAGAGGGCAGTGGAACCGGTAAAAAGGGAAGTTATATCGGAGGCAGAAAGAGATATGGGGAATGTGAGAGAATCGAATAGGTACGACGAGAGAGAGAGAGAGAGGAAGGGTGAAATTTTTTCGAGTTGAGTCGATGAGTCTTCTGGTCTATATTGGAACATGATTCTGACCAAAGATGAAATTATATGAATAATCGTGTGTTATAAAAATGTGTAAATAATAATTAAAAGATTTTTCACAAAACCAAACAAATCTAAAAAGTTGAATTTTCTGGAAACATAAAACTTCCTATCTTCAAACCGTTAGTTGCATAATATACATTTATTCTAATATTGTAATTTTTTTCTAACTATATAATAGGAATAAAGTTTCAGGTTTGTTTCAGATTAATATTTTGAGAGATTAAAAAAAATAGAAATCTCTGGATCTTGTTTTTATTTCTTGCGAAAATTTTACTATCAATTTGTTCAATAATATTTTACATTTATCTTTTTTTATAATGACAAAGGTAAAGAAGAAAATATTTGAAGTATAGAGCAATAATTTGTTTACTTTTTATTTACACAATTTTAAATTGCTCTTAAAAACATCCTTTCCAAATGTTAAACTTATATATTTCCTATTTTTTTATTCTTATCAAAACAAAATTATTCATGATATGACTCTATTAACAGAGAACGATTTAGCATTATAATCTACATTAAAAAAATTGATTAATTTGGTTTTGCGAAAAACTTTCAGTTGTAATTAATGCGCAAAATGCGCAATAAATGATATTCATTATACAACTACTACAGTTTTGCACGAGCAAACATCGATATTGATATGACAAATGACAAGTATATTAACGTTAAAACAAGACTTTTTAACGAATGACGGAAACGAGACTTTTATCAGTGATGCGTTATCAAAAGAATGACGATCCCTCAAAGGTCTCGGCTTCGAATTGATCGAATTATTTCACGCCTGTCTGAAAGGAATAAATTTTAGGGAGCTGCCGGCGACTCTCACTAGTCGTCCAAAGCATAGTGTAATTTTAGACGTAAAAGTCCGCGAAGAAACGTGCGCAATTTTCACGGACATTCCTCGTCGGGGAATCCCTCGTGGAATTTCACCGTGGATTTTCACTGGATCTTCGACATTCACGGATCACATCTGTTTATCGCACGTAAAGAAATTTTACGCTGAATTCAGTCACCATACTGAAATAACTAAATTAGTGCACATTAAGGCAAAAGCCTTGTATAAATTGCCAAAAAGAAGGCAATTTTACAGAATTTTTTTGAAGAACCAACATGCATCGGATCTTTCACATATACTCGCCGGAGTTGTGAGATAGCGGGAGTTACAATGCTTTTTGTATTCGTCTGAAGCAAAAATACAAAATAATTTCTTATTTTTTATGAAACTACCTTGTCGAAACTAAGAAATAGAGAAGAAGATTGAAAACTGGGAAAATAGTAACATTAAAAGAATACTATAAACGGAGTCGAAGAATCTACACGCAAGAAATGAACTGAGGTTCCAGGGATCCTAAAAATTTACGATTAGTCGTATTGTAAATAGCACTTACACATAGACGATTTATGTGTCATTGATACATATCGCGCTACATACTACTATTAAGATTAATACCTCACGTACACATATACATAAATTTTCGTTAACAATAACGTTTTAATTAGACGTCTAATTATAAATCCAATTTTAAGAACTTCACGTTGTTTCTTCGTGCAAACTAGTAATTTGTGGACTACTATTTCGTAAGTATGGATTGCACAGCTTTCATATGAAGCAAATGTTATCACAACGTGATAGCTCTGGAGCACCATATTGGACTAACAATAAGAAATTATAAAGACCTCAATTTCGAAATTTTTTGTCGTTCTCAACATAGACTCTATGTCACAGACACGTATTAATGCGTAAAGTATATGCATCCCGGAAAAAGATTTTTGAATAGTAAAAGAGGAAAAAAGTAATTATTATATATAAATTATATGGTTTAGTCGGTAATACAGACGACTTTAGGATTCCCTTAAGAGTCCCGAAGGTAATTGAAGAGCGTTGACATTATCGACAATTGATATAAATTTATGATTATTGATATATATATATATTTAAATGGTAGAGGATAACTTTATTTATGTAATAATATCTCTTCAACAAGTTTATTAGCAATACAAATGAGTCTTATCCAAAGGCCTGTCAGAACAGTTTCTCGTTAAAATTAAACAGCAACTGCCAAGTACCGCGATATTCTCAAAGAATTTTAAGCTTTATATTCGAGTTCAGCATGTCCAAATCCATAAAGATTAACCAATTTCATACATTTCAATCACAGGCAAAATTTAGCTCTAAACTGCCAAGTTCTTTCAAATCTTACTTGCTGGACAAGATTTAGATAACGAATATTCGAATAAATTAAATAATAAAAACAAAGGATTCCGCATATTTCTTATGGATTTTAATACTTGATCAAATTTTCTTATATTTTGAAAAATTGTGATGTTTCAAGTATTCTGATTAAAAATATCAATGGGTACGTGCGATCTTCTAAAATTAACAGTTTTCAAGCTATAATTAGTTAAGCTAATTCCCATTATTTTGGACGTGTAAATAATCTATGTAAGCAATCTCGGTGCTACATGATCTTACTAACTCGAAAAAAATACCTACTCTTATAACATGCAAAATAAACATAGTTGCATTTCGCTTGTGATCTCAATTGTGACTAAAAATAATGATAAATATCATTAACAACCTTGAAAAATCGATTTATTCTTTAGGATTCGACTAATATAATTGAAAAAAATATATTATATGAGAGATGATTTCGTGATCTATATGGGTGTATAGATACATCTGTATAGATCACGAAATCTACATCAATGTAGAGTACCTATATACGATGTAGAACTTCATTTTGCTGTTACCTCATTACCTAGTTATTTATAATTTAGTTTTTTTATCTTCTTTAAAAATTCAGTTGCTATAGCTATAATTATGGCTGTTAGTCTGCAGTTTCAAGTTTATAGGATCACATGTGGGAGATTGTACATATATGTCGCTCAATATCCATCAGAATCAAGCCAATTCAGTTGGAGTCGTCAAAAAATTTGAAAATATTTTGATAAAGTACAGCAGTATTTTTGAGAATTTCAGTACATAACGTTATAATTAGACGGTCGTGGTGATTGATGGATACGAGTCTGCGGATGCTAAAGTGTCCACTGTCCTTATCCTCGTCCAACCGATGAGCGGTCCAACAACCCAGCTCTCATCACATCTTCCATCTGTCTCTATATGTTATTGGCACTGGTTGATATAACCAATGTGAATTCACTATAGTCCTGAGGGAGAAGTGGGAAGAAAAATATGGAGCGAATGGGGGAGTCGCGCGGACGAAGAATCGTTTCGTACATTATGTTTATATGCGCATCACAAAATACGAAAAAGAATCTTACGGTATAAAGGATATAAATAGAATAAAGTAGTGACGAAAAAAGGAAAACAAAAATAATGATATATATAAGAAAAATAAAGTTAAGGGAGGAAACACTGTAGAGAGCGGAAAATTAAGGTCTTAAGAGAATCTTTACGTTTTAAGCCGATTTTAAAGGCATTTTTTGAGAACTTTTTTTGATGAATAAAAATTTAAGTACACTTAAAAACTAATACAGTTCTAGAAAGTGCGTACATGTAAAAAAATATTTTTTTGTAATGTTAACTTTTTACAGAGTAGATGGCGCTGAAGTTAAGCCTGCATCGCGAACTCAAATGATGATCAAAGTACAAATGTATAGTTGACCTGGAAGCAAAAAATGAAGCTTTTTCTTAATGAGTGGACTTGTAATTCTCGTCTGAATTAGGATAATTAATGTCATATGCATATTTTCAAAATGGCGACAGTTTGAAAAAATAATTCAAATTTTGCTCATTTTTTTCTTCTTATTGAACCTTCCAAAAAATAGAAAAAAATTAAGATAGACTATTAATTCTAGTTCAGATCATAATGACGTGTTCTCTGAGTATAACTGTAAAAATCAGTCGGATTAATAGGTTTTTTGGAATAGTGATCACCATATTCGAAAACACGATTTCGAGGAAAACGCGTTTAAAGTTTTATAAAACATTTTTTGCTATGTATCAAAATTTTTAGTCATCTATTCCAAGATTATACAGGACACCTTCCTCTACTTCGTAAAAATCATTTCGTGTTGCTCTCTCCTCTCGAATCCTTGTATCCTTTGAGCTTGTGGAAGCACGATATTTCGGGCGCTTGAGATGGACATTGTCTCGCAAAAGAGTCAAATCATAAGCTGAACTGTCGGTAATTATATCCATCTCCATAATTTTAAGAAAATTCATGTAACCGTCATTAAAGATACGAACTATCAAAAAATTTGCGATTTCTACTACTGCTTTGTCATAGTGAATGTGTTTAGGAGCAAATGTATCATATAATGAATATACGTACCATATCAACAAATTTAATGATTCATTAGTAGAAACATTTTAAAATAGAAATATTCTAGAATAGTCTCGAAAGGTTGAATATAATCGCGAGCATCAATTACGGCAATTGATTGGCGCATGCTATTTGAATCGATCAAGTGACCCCAAACGTCATCTTATTTCGTATATCTTGAACAATTTTCGTTTCTCGCAAAAAACGTTTTTGTGGGATATTTTTTAAATTATAAGCTTTCAAAAAAAACAATAAAAAAATCGATTTTTTTATCCCTTAAACGTAAAGAACTCCTTAAAAATAGAGGGATGAGCTGATTGATACGATTCCTGCAAAACAATTGATCAGAAATAAAAAAAATCAAAATTATTCTTAAAGTATGGATCACTAATTTCTGTCTCATTGCAGTGAAGTTTAAATTTTACAAAATTACAAAAGCTATTGAACTTTTAAAAAAAAAGCTACATTTTGGCTCTTTTTTATTCTATTTTTTAACGTCTAAAAAATCTAATTTTGAATTTTAAAAAAACTGATGAGATGATAGGCATTTATTTTGCACATATTTTGAATTTTTTTAACCTCGATTGGAGTAAAACTGATCAAAACATACTTGTCAACCAAATCGAAAAAAGTAGTTATAAGAAAAATGCAAAGTTTCTGAATTGAATTACATTGTGGATGAAATGTATTTTGGACTAACATCTATTCAACGATTCCTGGGCCATAAAGTAACCCCTTCAATTTCAAAATTTGATTCCGAAATTCGGAATTAGTCTGTCGGCGTAAAATACGTCATTCTTCTTCTTTCGTCATTTCTTGCGCTCATTGATTAGCAATTGCCAAGCGTTCATCGTCGCTTTCTATGTAATATTCTCTCGCTACATTTTTTCGTCAATTTTTTACTCTAAACCCTTCAGAATTTGCAAGAGATCCCCGTGACCATCATTGAATAGCACTGAATAGTATTTTTATTTTATTTTAGCAAAAAAAATTAGCTGAATTACATGCTCACTTCTTGCCTAATTATATGCGTAAAGTTAACATATGTTTTATATCATGGCTCAATATATAATATATGCTAACTTCACATATATAATTAGGCAAGAAGTGAGCAAGCGATTCAGCTTATTTTCTTGCTAAAATAAAATAAAAATGAATCGCAAATGTCCGACCAAATTATCTAACAGAAAATTTCAAATTTTCAGAGGACATTCTTGAAATGTGTACACATCTATTAAAACGAAAATACAAAAATCGATTTTTTGAAAATTCTACAGTGTTTGTCTCCTTAAGGGGATCCTAAAGATTAGTCATATCGCAAATAGCACTTATGATTTACATATCATTGACACATCACTACATAGGTAAGTACTAACATGGTAAAGATCTCAATTTCGAAATTTTTTGTTGTTCTCAGCATAGACTCCATCTCACAGACACTGCAGAATTCTTTTCTAGGATTAAAATATACTCATTTTGATACGTGTTTATGCCGACAATGTCAAAAAGTTTCAAAATTGAAATCTTCTTTACCATTTTTTAATCCAATATGGCGTTCTAGAACCATTACATCATGACAACATTTGCTTCGTATAAAAACTGTACTTACGAATTAGTAGTCCACAGACTAATAATTTGCACGAAGAAACAACTTGGAATTCTTAGAATTGGACTTATGTTTGATGTATAATTAAAATGTTATGAAAATTTATGTATACGTGTAGCATGCCTGAGTGAGATATTGATGCAATATGTAGTGATATATCAATGATACGTAAATCGACTGTGTAAGCTCTACTTACAATATGACTAATCGTCTTTAGGATCCCTTTAACATCGCATAAAAGCGATCTTATTTACATCGCACGAAAGCATCTTATTTACTTTTTACATGAGAATATAATCTGTTTCAAATATTTAAATGGTAGCCAGAAAAATTCATTATTAATAGAGGCTGGATTTTGCTGGAAATTTTCGTGATAACCAAATTCTACTTGATAACATAAGTTTTAAATTAAATTAAAATTCTTTATAAAACTTTTTTATAAAATAAAAAAAATTTATTAAAATTTTTTGTAAAATATGATTGAGATAAATTATTTTAAAATTATTTAAAATAATTCATATCTTATTTTTTATTTAATGTAAAAAATTTAAATGGATCGAACATCTCTAATTTTTACATCGTGACTATATATCTATAACAGCACATACTATTAATTCGGGATCCATTTTCAATGTATGTTAAACAATGTTCAGGACGGATACCGAAACTGTCGAGCGAATCGAATGATAACAAGTGAGCAACGAGATTGGATGCCTTGTGTATCTCCGAATTGAATCGTTGAGATCTGCAACGAGAGATAGGTTCGAGCAAAACGAAAGACGAGTGAAGGATTATAAGCAAATGCTCGAATACCTTGCTTTGCCGCGCATTAGCTTGATACATCTGGTAATGCCGAGTTAATAATCAGCCAATCTGGCCGCGAAGTTTACACTTCGCCGCCCGCCAGCGGAGCGGTTTAATCGATAAGGCGATTCTCTCAGAAGCATCCTGCGAATGCGAGTCAGTCGTGTGCGAGAACTCGAGTTTGAGAATCGTTCGCCGGGGACGCATCCCAAAATCTAAATCCCCGAATAGTTTGGTACGGCAGAACACACGTAGAAGATAGATTGTTCTCAAACTTATTCCCTTCATATTAACACTTGAATAATTCGTTTCTATTGATGACATTAGTCATCGGCAATAGTTTAACAGTGCACAGAGGTTACATTGATTCAAAGATATTCTTATTGAAAAATAAGATTATTTCTTAATCTTTTTTTGTTTATAACTTTTTAATGAGTAACAAAACAGCTAAAACTTGGTGGTTATTCAAGATCATAACCTTGACAATATATATCAAGGTCAAAATTATCGGCATCCCCTGACCGATATTTTTATCTTTTATTTTTTTTTATCTTTTTTAATATGTGAACACTATTTTAGTGGCTCCTTCTGACAGTATTGACGGCATTTTAATCTTTTATTTTTTTGTCTTTTTCGATATGTGGACGACATTATTTTAGCGATTCCTTCTGACAGTATTGACGGCATTTTAAATATTTTTAAGTCTTTACATACAAGATTACAATTTACAATGGAGATTGACAATTATGGGAGACTAAATTTTCTCGATACAACCATTATCATAGAAAATCAGAGAATTATGTTTGACAGATATTAAAAGACAACATTTTCCGGCAGATTCCTTAATTTCAATTCACATCACCCTCTTTGCCATAGGTTAGGCGTTGTTTATGATATGGTAGATAGAATAATTAAATTGTTACATCCTCGATTTTACCAAAAAAATTTCGTAAATGCCATTCACATTTTGTTAAATCCTCTTTCTTTCATTTTCTCCAAATTTGATGAAAGATAAAAATTTCACATCTATAATAATAATATTGCACATAATAATCATTTACATGTAAAAGAAAAATATTTTACTATTCCTTACATAAAATCCATTTCTGAAAGTTTCCTATCTTTAATAAAACTAAATTTAATTGTAAATTGGCCTTTACTATTCCGAATACCTTAAAGAAATTTATAAAAAGAGGAAAAGATCGTTGGATCGTCCATCCAATCAAAACATAGTATACAAAATTTCTTGTAAAAATTGTGAGCTATATTGGTCAAACTAAAAGAAGATTAAAAACTAGAATACACGAACACATTTCGAATATATGGAAAGAAACTGGTTCTCCATCATCACTGACCATCGTGTTAATTATAATCACAATTTTAAATGGAATGACATTAAAATACTTAACAAGGAACCATCTTATAAAGACTTATACCTGAAATTTATATACATATAAAAAGACAAAAGCAGGAATTAAATAAACAGGTTGATATATAATCTCTGCCAGAATCATACCACTAAATTATACAATCATTTTCTCCCTCTTAGTATTCCTTCTTCTAAATTTCATTTCCTAAATTTTCTTTCTTCCTCTATCTTCTTATTTCATATTGTCTCTTGATAACAAAAACATACTTTTTGATTCTGTCGCACGTTTGCTTCATTTTATATATATTTTATATATTTATTCATCAAAATTGTACTACATTCTCAGCTCGTATCAATCAAAGTATATACATATGCATGTATATTTGCTCTTATTTTAATCAAGATTAATTTATAATTATTAATATTATATATATGTAATATATATATTAGGTGTTGGAATTAATTCGTAGCGTTTTTAAATGAAAGAATGTTATTTATTTCACATGAGCATTAAAAAATACATTAATGAAAGTACTTCCCATCACTTGTAAAACGCTACGAATTAATTCCAACACCTAATACATATATATAATATATATGTAATATTAGTATTATATTATATATATATACAATATAATTTAATTGATTGTAATTTAATTGATTGAGTTATTATTTGATCATTTAACAATCTAACAAAAGATTATATACTGAGAAAAAAAATCCATTAAGATACTCAAATCATGTAGAATTGAGTATAATTTTCATTCATTTCTGGATGCTTATCAAGAATTCCACTTAAATAATAATCGTTCAAATATGATATGGATCAATGCATCAAGTTCCATCTACGATCATCGAGGTTTTATTAGAATCATAATTTTTAGAGTTTTTTAGACCTTAATTTATATTTATTTTTATTACATATTTTAATCTTAGTATTAACGAAATCTCATAACCGACTTTTTATATCACATTGAAAATGACCCGTTCGAGTACAAAACGTTTGTTGTTTTTGTATTATTGATTCTATCTATATTAAATATATTTGTTTTAGCCCTCTTTCGTTTATTTTTATTGAACCTTTTGATATATTATTTATTTTTTTATCTTTTATTTTAGCTTACATACGAATATGTAATATATTGCAGTAATATTTTATGAAACATTACAATCTTTCCAAGTAATATTGCTACAATATTACTGTAATATTTAATTTGTACTGTAGAGGGATGAGGCAATAATATCAGGTCTCAACAACTAAATCAGGCAAACATCGTTCTTATTTTAATTTCCAATTCGGGTTGTTTAAAGTATAAATATTAATATATGTAGTATATACATATATCTATTATATTTTCTTAACATAAAACGTGGCTGACTGCATTATTCTGACAAATTAAGAGTACATTAATATTTCGTCGCGTTATTTTAGATGCGTTACGAACTTTAAGCATCGCAAACTCAGAGAAAAATTGATGTTAGTGAATTTATTACAACAAAGACCCGCGAAAGCTCCTACATGTTAATTTCAACGACGCGTCTGGTGTCCTTGAATGTCTATAAATACACGTCGTTGGAAATGAAAGAAATTCCAGATCCACAATGTTGTTGCTTTGTTGTTTGTAAGAACAATTCTTTGTACGAGCGAGGTCGCAGGATGCGCATTACAATTTTTCACGATTCGTTGCGTTCGAACTCTAGAAATGTCGACGATGAACGTCAGGGGTCAGAGGTCTTATATGTGAAAAATATTACATGGAAATACTACAGTATACGTTACATATATTACAAATTTTATGTTATGTAAAATTAAGTATAGGCATTCTGAACTTGCAGCCTGCATTTATTAATTTGTGAAACATATTCGATAATTGTTATGACGTTTATGACAACTGGCGTTACACGGAACATCTCTTTTTCCGAATCATCTATTTTTCCAAATATTTTATAACGGAAAGATGCAAGAAAATACATTGGCGCGTATCATATAAAATTTCTGTAAAATCTGAATGAAGTAAAATATTTAGAGTTGCCTAAGAATATCGTCAAGCAAGATTTTAAGAGAAGGCGACCAATGTTTTTGCGAAGGTCTCTAGGGTTCCGCGGGACCAATTCCATGGAGGAAAAGAAAAGAAAGCTTATATATGGAAAGGGTAAGTGCATATAGCAAGAGATTGGGATCCGGCCTAGCTTCCACCATCGACCCAAGTCCCCCGCTGAGAAGAACCAAGACTGACCAGACTTACCTGGCGACGATTTTTATTACTCGCTGTCTGTTATAAGTCTCATCATCCGCCTCCATGCAAACTTTTTATGAGTTCTGTACAGAGGATTATTGCTATGATTTTGTATAATATTAATTCTAACTTTGTTTTTTACTCATAATTCAGTTCTACACATAATTTCAATTATGTTTCAGTGAATTAATAAAACCCGTCACGGAATGTATACAGTAGAAAATATTTTTTATATCTAAGGTATCTGAGTCGAATAAGGTCCAGCTAATTTATTTTATTTAAAAAAAAAATCTATTTGTGAGGATCTTGAAATAAACTAAATGAGAATCAAATCTTTATTTCATTCACTCACAAAAATAGAATATATTATTTATATAGAATGAATTTATATAGAATATATTATTTATATAGAATTTGTAAATGAACAAAAAAATTTGATTAAACTCTGACATTGAGCCTTATTATTTATAAATATAATAAGGCCCAAATAAAAAATAAATTAAAAATAAACATTATCTTTCTAAATCAATTTTAAAATGATTATTAATCATAAAAAGAAAATTCCTTAAGACTTACTCTAATTCATATCTACGTATATTCCCTCGTCGACGAAAATAGACTCTACTCTCAAACATTACAATAAAAAGAACTGTCCCATACTGCGAAGAAAAATGGCGAAAAGAAATAAATCTATAAATTATGGCTAATGAATTTTTCGAGTTCTTTCATATATGCCATCGTTAACTGTCAATCGCATAGATGAGTTTTGCACCTAAATAGCTCGATATATCATACACTTATCTGAGATTTGGATACCAGGTTTTTAGATGACAGACTGGGCAAAGGTGGAGGGGGGGGGGGACTGTAATCTACTTACCTCCTCATAACTACCTCTCAGAATTCTTCGATGTTTACACAGAGTTTTTTACTGATTACAAACATCTAATGATTTTTGGCGATTGAATGGATTTCAATTCGTAAAATTAATATACGAAATTTTCCTTTGACTTGTGAAAAATAATTTTTGAATGACTTGAGACAGTATAACTAGAGTGTACTCTATCAATTAGCTAACATCAATACTAAAGTATCGCTCAATGATGAAGTTTCGCTTTGAATGATTGCTACACAAACACGCCTCAGTTCGTAACATCCAACCTAAGCACTTACTAGCGTCTTTAAGTTAACACAGGAGATTAAATCCCCTGATAGCCAAGTCTGTAGAAAGCAGATTTTTTAAATGTTTGCTACACACTATGCCAACCAAATAACAATAAAAGATGTACATAATACTGTTGACAGATTGCTAGAAAAAATGTAACAGAATTGTCAGTTTCTTAACCAAAATCTGTTATGCGAACTAAAGACAAAGCTAGAAAAATCTGGAAGAAATGAACAGAGGCTTGTTATGATATTTAAGATTTTGAGAAATCGGACTTGATGCGATTCATGAAGAAAAAGTATTATTTAGACGCTTTTCAAAGTGTCAGCAATTCGACTATGGTCTGAAAGAGGTTTAAATATTTTGGTCTGCTCAACTAAAAAAATTATAACAAGAGACTCAATTTTTCCGTGGATGAACTCGTTGGCTGCGTTCAGCGGACTCAACAATTGAGTGAGCGTTCGCTGCTGTTGATGTATTCTTCCAGATTTAAAATGCTGATTGGATAATCTAAAAGAATACATCAATAACATCGGGCGCTCTATTCAGTTAACTGTTAAGTTAACTGAACGCAGCCAATGAATTCTTTTTTACTGCATCGCTTTTAGATGAGCTGCAGATTTGTCCTTCTATTTTCGTCGATGAGGGAACATACGTAGATATGAATTTCTATTGGTATAAGCCATCGAGCATAAAGTGAAAGGACCTTGAAGCGTAACAAATCGTATGCCATCGATATCGTCTCTCTGATAGACAAATTGTTTCAATATTGCTCTGTTTTCTTCCGGTTCTAATTCACATCTTCGATTTCAGTTTTACCTACATGACATTTACCTTGAATGCTGAAAGACTGCAATGATGTGTCCCACATCTAAAGTCAGATGTCCATCAGAGAAGCGAAATTACAGGCCAATCTCCATTCTATGTACTGTCTCGAAAGCAATCGAACGGATTGCGACTACGCAGATCTCAAAATATCTAGAGAACTCTATATGTTGAATATTTCAAATTGTAATACATATGCTCGTTATTAAACTTTAGAATAAACTTCAGATGTTAGTTAATATAATCTGTATCTCTTTCTATTCAGACCTATTCATTTAAGACCTCGTAATCATTTCACGGGAAAAATCTTATTTAGAATACATTCAGCTCTCAGGAGATTCGCAATTTAATTTTATTTTAATGCTGATACTCATATATTATGCCGAGATTGCAATCTTCACTGAGATTGAATGAGAAACAACAATATAAAGGATTTTAATGCTACTAACCATCATTCTTAACATGATGAGTACTTTATACTGAAATACTTTATGATTAAATATCTGGGATTATCTTTCTGCTTGTCTCTAATAAAACACTTCTTGCTAGAAACACTCCATCGTTGACTGTCTTATTCGCTTATTTATATTATTACCTATGTAATAAAAACAGCTCACAAAGTATATTTGCTTATTGGCAAGTAAAAGCAATTATACTTTTTCAAAATTACAACTTATCTGAAGGCTTCAATCTGCTTTCTTTCAATTAAGCTTTGGAGTATTTCAGAGATTTCACTGAAAAAATTTTTGCCGTCTTTCTTCGGATGGAGAAATATTGAAACGTCTTCAACCTACTAATCACTAGATTATCTGATAAAGATTTCACTGATTAAAACTGAGGTTACATCGGCCGGCTGTCGAAACACAATTCACAATTCACAAATACAACGATACATTTATGATCGCTGACGTAATATCCGGTCGTATCAGATTTTAACAGTCATGAATGTAAAAATAACTAAGAACGAAACGTGGACCCCTAAAATCGAATTCCAGGCATTCCTGCTACGAACTGTACATACATTTTGGCAATACTTAATGAGACGAGTTAGCGATTTAGTGTTATAATAGAATTCTGTAGTCATGGGTAACTTAACGAGAAGTCGCTCCTGCAGATCAAGTCGCGTTACATATACGTGCATAGGCGTACGCAGCGAGGAAGACAATTGCTCCCTCCCCCTAAATTTTGGCAAAAAAAATAATTAACAACAAGTAAAAGTTAAAACCTATCACAGCAAACTGGATCTTAGATGCTTAAATAGTTTTTAATATTGTTGTCGTTGATACAAACAAGTAATGAAAAATAAAAATTGCTGTGATTTTTTTATATCTGTTAGCAGTGTTTTAATATACAATTGTGTATTAGGATACACAAAGTTAATGAATGTACGGATATATATCATACGTTTTTCTGATAGATTATTCCCTATTGATCTATTATTATCAACTTCCTCATTATTATCAGGAGACACGGTAGTGTCTCGATAATAATTTTCCTTGTCTATGTTTTTAAGAATCCAAACCGTGTGTGTAACCTAACCGCGTATAATATAACCGCGCCAACAAAAACAGCTGGCGTAACGTGGGCGCAGGCGTTGGAAATATATAAAATTAATTTATTTCCGTTGCAACGTTGTGCCACACCAGTATGACCGGGAATAATTCTCTTGCGCCTGCGCCTGCACCCTTACGCCGTGTTACGCCTTGTCATGTGATGAGCCTTATACATATTATACAAATATTATACATATTATACATGTTATGTAGTTATATTCTATATATGTATTTGAATTGCGCGCCGAATTGGTTTTTCGGACTTAGGCCGGTATTCATAGTCAGATCTTATATTCAAGATTGTCTTAAGTACAGTCAGGAACCAATCAGAGGACCGCGTTAGCGACTTAAGACATTACTTATGACAGTCTTAAAATAAAAACTGATTATGAATACCAGCCTTAGAAACGCAACTAAACTATTGTAGTAATATCACAAATTAAATCGAGGCATTCTATTAGAAAGATATTAATGCGCTGAACCTGTAAATAAATTTATTGCGAAATAATTAAATCATGAATACCATCGGCTACGTACATAAGAGAAAAAGCAGCTATGTAACTATTGTAAAATTTTTTATATGATTTTATAGTTCATACATTTAAATCCATTAAGAAACTGAGAAAAGATCACCGATAATTCTTTACTTAGATTTTTCAATAGTTTTATTGAAGCAGCGATTTTCCGATAAAACCGGTTTTTTTCATTATATTATAGCATCCTTTTAATATATCCTGTTGCCTATAACATTAGTCATTAGAAGATTTCAAAAGCAATTTTTTTCTTACTATTATAATTTAAATAATTTTCACAATGAACTATAATACACTCTCTGGATAACAAAATTAATAAAAAGGAACTGAAAGATTTGAAATTAGCAACGATATTAAAAGAAGCTAAAATTTTTTTCCCAGCAACGGAATGTATACTATTTAATATACTAACGAGCATCATTGAAAGATCAATCCTTTTTACATTACGAAGAGTAAAAATCTCATTGCAATTAACAATGTCGAAAAATCACCTCATACTCATTTTTACTAATGTAGAGATTGACTTCTAATTTTTAGAATTAGAAAAAAAATGAAGAATTAGTTGAACCAAGGTTAAAATTAAAATACATTGATAGAAATGGGCATCAATGGACTATATATGATCAATACAGGGTTGGCCATATTCGACGGAAAGATCCTTGAACCCTATTAAATGATTTTTAAAATGAACAGCAAAAAATGTGTTTTTTCCCATGATTGAAAAAAAAAACATATTTCCGTCGAATATGGCCAATCCTGTATATACAGAAAAAAAATGTTTGTGAAAAGACAGAAGCTGGAAAAAGAGAATTCGCTGAAATAGTGTGCTCGATGAATATAAAAATTTGTAATTGAACTACAAATTGTATTTATTCAAAATTTTCACGTTAAAAAATATAATCATATATTCATTCAAAATTTTGAATTTTTAAAAATATTTATTCACAAAAAAACTATGATTATTTAACGAATATTTATATTCATTTAAGTATTCAAACAAAATATAAATTGAAAAAGAAAGCTCTAATAAGCAATCGTTACTCCTTAACTATAGTTTTAATGATTTTAAATTAAAAAGAATGAATTTTATTTATTTTTGTCGTTGTAATATTTAGATTTCATAAGGAAAATTTAGAAATTAAAAAAAATATTTTTAAAAAGCAATACATTTTTTTATTTATAAGTACAATCTATTTGATATGACATATAATTTTACATAAGTCTTCATTTGAGATAACATATAATTTTATAATATATATATATAATAATAAATTTTTATTTGAGATGACATTATTTTTATCTTCAATTTGTTCAACTATATACCGTGCCGCGTCACTAATTTGCCATCTGTTATCACTGATGGATTCATTGTCCTCTGATGATTTCATTGTTTTTACAGATTTTTGTTCTCTTGTAGGCTTGCAAACTATGTGCAAATAATACAGAGTAGAAGTAAATATTTCGAAAACGAAAATATTTATAATCATATTCAAAAAATATTCATTCAAATGGAATGAAAAAAGTATTTATTTGTTTTTTGACGAATAAAAAAAAGTTATATATTCAAATGGCTATTTTTATGCAATTTTTATTTATTTATTCGAATATTAAGTGTATTCATCGTATATTCATCACACTACTGAAATCGAAGACTGGCTTTAACATATTATTTAATAAGTTTTATGCGAAGGAAAATTTTTGTCTCCTCTCTCTAAAATTTTGCGCTCTGACTAAAATCCTGAGAACGCCCATGTATATGTGTGTGCACAAAATAAGAGCTACAGAAAGAAGAGTGTGTTGAAGAGAATTGAATTTTCGATTCTCTTATATGAGCGAACTGGACGCATTCCGCGCCAGATTCCATTTGTCAGCATTCGCAAAATAACGATTATGTGATTTGCGTGAACTGCAGTTACACGTTATAAAGCGGTATGTCGAGATCGAGGCTGCAACGGATGTTGCACGGGAATGGAGAAGAGGACGACGGAGACATTTATTTACACTCGGGGAAGGATTCTGCCCGGAAGGAACCCGGAATACGAAAAGAGACCTACACGAGAAAACTAAATACATAAGTGAACGTGATTATTGTAAAACTTAAAGATGTACACGATAGAAAATGCAATTTACACAGCTTGAGAGAAAAGGTTAATTTCATATCGAAAGATTTAATTCCTTGACAAACGATACCGAGCGATTACCAGAATTGCTTCGATTAATTCTGCTTGTAAAATTAGCTCAACAATTTGTAAAACACAATATATATCAATTAAAAATATATTTGTTACTCGACGTGATAAATATTCAGTTTAGGCCGGATTAATTTATCTACAACAATCACACATTTTTGTCCAATTAACATTCAATACAATTACAAGGCAACCGTTCAAACAATAACGATCATACAAAAGGCAATCCATTTAATGACACAGTAATAATTTACAATCAAAGTTTACAATCAAATCATGAAAAAAGAGAAAAATGAGAAAAAGAAAAAAGGAAAATCAAAACTAAAACAAAAGGACAAAATCTGATAATCAGAAAATAACGGAAAAGAGCAAAAGAGAGAAAAGCGGAAAAGAGGAAAAGAGAGAGAAAAAGGAGGAGAGGGGAAGCAAGAGATGAAGGAGAGAAAGAGAGAGAGAGAGAGAGAGAGAGAGAGAGAGAGAGAGAGAGGGTACAGTTGGGGATGATGACCTTAGAGGAGGGAGGTTGGTCGTAGGAAGGAAAAAACGAAAACGTTGGCAATGCGGCAATACGCAAGCAGCGCACGGCACGGCGCGGCGCGGCGCGGAATCGCCGAAAATGCAATGCGCCGTACTGGAGCGGCGACGTCGACGTCGGGCGTGGCGGATAACTGACCTCGCCTCGTCTGGCTCAGCCACCCCTGACATCCCATCGACGACCGTCAGAGTTTCCCCTTCCGTCACGTCCCTCACCGTCCGGTACCACGACGTCGCCAGCCAGGGACGGCGTGACCGCACGCACCGCCCGCTCCAGCTGTTTAATAGTTGAGTTTACAGAATATGCCTTTCGTCTTTATTTATTATCATTGATGCCGATGTCGCCGCCGCCGTCGCCGCCGCCGCTGCCGCCGCTGCTGCTGCATTGCATTTCGCGTTCATGATATTTCGCCGCTCAAAGCGCGGAACTGCCGCAGGCAGCACATAAAGCACTGACGTAAACAATGTTTAGTTTTGAATAAAGAGAAAGGGTTGCGTATACGCTGGCTAATTGACGGCTTACGAAAAGCTTGTGGAAGGAATACTTTTAAACAGTGAAAATAATTTTTTTCCTATTTTCGTTTAAAAAAGATCGCGAGTGAAAGAGTTATAGAATCACTCAAAAGTATTTGCCTACTCTATCTTCCTTAATTAAATGGAAAAAAAGTAAATTTCAACCTTTTTTGTTTATCTTTTGAATGTTAAACTAAGTAATAATGTTCGATGACTCAAAATTTTATATTTTCTATTTTCTAAAGAGAATATAAGAGAATTAGAACGCTATTTTATATCGTATATATATATAAAAAAGATACACAAATTGGAATGGGTAAATACTTTTGAGCGATAGTATTTTTTATTTATATTAAAATTGTGTGTGATAATCCAGATGATGTCAAGCAATACTTTTTGCTTTTATTTTATTCTAAAACATCACTTTCTTAATGATTTTCTCGTCCATTTACTCTATACTGTCCATATTCTTTTTGGGTAATAATTTTAACCGCATTTTATATATATATATATGTGTACATTATATACATATGTATATATATATATATATAAAATATATATATACACATATATATGCGAATACAATATACGTGTATATGTGACGACCTTGATAATTTGCAAAATAAAATTATATACTAATTGCTCTCTCGAATTGCGATTGATATTGATTGAATGTGTTGAATTTCTAATTTCCATTTAATTAATCCTTTCCGAATGGTCTGCTGATCAATTTCCCTAGTTGCTATTATAATGAAAATTTGTTTTTTTTGCAGTTTCATTTAATTAACCGCAAATAAAAAATTACAGTGATTCTCTCATCTTGACACGAAGAAAAGGAAAAGAGAAGAACGTGACGATGTGTGTGTGTGTGTGTGTGTGTGTCTTTTATCAATCTATTTTTTTCATCTTATAGTATCGCAATAACCGTAGTTGAAACCGCGAATAGCGATTCCAGTTCTTCGCTCACCCAGTTCATCCTCGTAAATCCGGCTGGAGACCAGTTCGCTGCAGTATTGGACGAGCAATTTGGTTACAACGCCATCGACGAAATAAAAGCGAAATAAAAAAAAAGTTGAAACGACGCAACGACGACGACGAGGACCATCGATTATTCCCGCCGGAAAAAACAATTCGTTCATAGTAGTAGTCGGCGGCCCCGAAATCATTTTAGCGAATATTCATTTTTTCCTCGCATGCACCCTCTGGCGGCCCGACCCTGCCGGATCAGCACCCACCACTCTTCGCACCCCCGTCCTTGCACGAAGCCAACGTAGCGTTGCACTTGCCCCCACCGCTGTGCAATCTATCAGCGCAACCCTCATTGTGTGCGCTCGTCGGGGTCCGCATGAGGGGTATCGCCCCTCCAATGCCCTTCGTTCCCACTCTACGTTGCCATCCCTTCTTGCGGCCCTTCTACCCTTTCGTACCTCCACCCTCCCCGTCTAGCGCGTGATCTCCCGCGCACCCCAACCGATTGGCAAAAGGTAGTCTAGCCGTCTGGTTGCTCAGCAACACGGTACTGCCTGCCTGCTGGCATCGATGCGAGAGAGTGTAGGTATATCCATCTAGCCAGCCAGCCAGCGGTGATCTCGAACCAACCAGCCGGCCGGTCGGTCGACCAGCTAGCTTGTCAACTACCCAGCCAGCCAGCGGTGATCTCGAACCGCGTAAATTCCGTAAAGCCTTCAAAGAAATTGTCTCGCGCGAAGAGGACGCGATATAATCTTCACGCAATATTTCTTTAGTTATTTGTTACTCTATGACCTGTATATTAAATGAAATATTTCATTATTAATCGATTAATTTCCTTGGTTTTCGCATAGAAGATTACACTTTTTCACATAGAAGATTACACGTAAGCGATATTTGAGAACTCTTTCACTAAAATCGATTGCTTTTATCTTTTTTACATCGTTACCACGATACGAAATGTATTGACACGTTGAACAAATGTGTCCAAGAACCGGATTTGATCTAGCTTATCGAGCGTCCTGAATACGAGTGATGAAAGTCAAAGCATGATATTCTAGGATATCTAGGTGCCATCTAAATTTAACAACTCGAGTTTTGCCTGTTAATTACGTGTCATGAAACTATCTCCGGCGCGAGATTGTTATCTTTAACTCTGTTCTACATATGCTTTAATTGGGCCATCATCTTGAGATTGTATGATTCACATATATATCTAGGAAAGACTACGTAAAACTACATAAAACATCTATCTTTAGCACGGGCAAGACTTTTTTTTTCGTATATAATTATGTTAGATTATTACTATAATTTAAATAAAACAATAAAGAGTATTATTAATCTTAGAATTGTATACGTACCGAGGCGTTTCTTAATTTCAAAGATTAGTTTCTATAAAGATGATTTCTATAATTTTAAAAGTTGACTAATCTACTTGGCAGATTTGAACACGTTAGAATACCCTTTTTTTTGGCATAAAGGACAGCGAGTCAATTAGCGAGTAATACTAAAATAATAATAATAATGTAATGCCATATTCAAATGTGCCATAACATTTTTTTGAAATGTTCAACTATGTAGAGTAACTCCAGTATATACGCCGCACAGAACTTTTAGAAAACCCTAGCATTTTTGTCATATATCCCATAAGAATGAGGGGTAGCTACAGCTCATGAAAAATTTACAAATAATGCATATCAATAAGACGTAAAATGACGTAAAATAACTTATAAAATGCGTTTATAAAGTTTTGTGAAGGAATAAGAATGATAAATATGTATATGAAATAGTGAATAATAATTACATTCTTCTCAGATGTATTACAAGCATTATGACATGAGGTACATATTTCATGTAATGTGTTTATTGTATTTAGTGCACTGAATTCAATCTGTGCATTTTGCTTTGGGCATAAATTCCGTTCGCTAAAAACAGCAAACAACAAAATTCCAATATTCGCATATCCCAAACAGTTCTGATATACAAGACCATAAACTAAACAAAGAATACTAGAGCAAAGCATTTGTATTTCGCTGTACAACATGCTTTACTGTTCCGCTACACTTATGGATTATAATTATGGAAATAATTACTAAGTCTTACGCGCCCTACAGTAATCATTTTATGTAGATTATAATTTATGATGGCGCTATATATTACAGTGACAAATCGATTCAACTCACAATAATTTCATTAATATTAACAGTAAGAAATTGAAATTATAACACAGTATTAATATAACATAAAAGCATGTAACAGAGTAGTTGCGGAAAAATTATCCTTACTCCTTCTATTTTTTCTGACTTCTACAGCGTAAATCTCCAGTATTTATTTGTCGGAGTTAACCATACTTTTTTCTTTAAATTAAAAATTTCTAGTTTTTAGAACACTTTTAAGATTTAAGAAACCTTATTTTTTTCAACAAGTATACATTTTGGAAAGAAAAAGGTTTTCCAAAATTTCTGTTTTTTTTTTAAATTAACTGTTTTATTAATAAAGATACATTTAGTTTACCATCATATTCCTTGATATCTGGTATTTTGATAAAAAATATTTGTTACAATATGTTTATTTTTATAAAAATTATGACCCATCAAAGTTGATGTGTCATACTCAGTACGTCGTTCTAAGGTTAAATTCAAATAAAACATTAAAGAAAAATCTGTAAAAAGGAACGTAAAAAAAAATAACAAGTTGCATTAAGCGTTCTTTGTAGTTTAACTGTGATCATTATCTAGATTATATATTCATGAGTACATGTATATTAATGATTAATTAGTTAAATGAAGTAGCGAAACCTTGATGCTATAATGCGTCAGTGATTTGTCAGCTCGTGAGTCATTCACAGCATTGACGCTCAGACGTAAACATCGCGACGATTCAATTCAAGTGGAAGAAAAAGGCAGAAGGGGAGAACACGTTCGTAATTGCTAAACCGGTCAATTAATTGAACGGGTGTGATCGCGCTCGATCTTCTCAGGCGGGCAGGGACACAAAAAGATGAGAGTAAGGATCACCAAAGACACGTTCGCAGCGAAGGAAATATAACGGGGTCGCTTCTTTGTGCAAAGAACCGAATGCTTGGAAGATCCTCAATATCTCTTCTGCAAAATTGCTTTTAGTATTGGTCGGAGACAAAGAGGGAGAAGGATTTGAAGGAAAGAAGAGGAAGAGAAGGAAAAGGATTGGCACCCGGTGGATCTTAATTCTTCTCGGTAATTGCGTACAGGAGAGATGTTACGGACGTGTCGAAACTCACGAAAAATAATTGCTTGCATTAATAGAGCCATGGACTTTTCCCCTCTTCTCTCCTGTCCTTCCTGCCCCATTCCGCCTACACAGTCGCTCGAGAGCATGAATGTGGAAAGGGGTGAAGTGAGATGGCAGAGAGGACACATACATCCGCTGCTTGCATTTCACTGACAAAGTATGACAACAGTATTTATAGTTATGCAGGAATATAACTATAAATATCGTTGTTATAACGTAATACCAGTTGGGACCAGTTAAAAAATAATTCCACCATTTATTGAATTTGTGTTATTATGATTGCTAAATGTGCTCGAATAGTGTTTCGATGTTAAAACATGGCGTGAGACATGATGAGACACTGCTATTGCTCCTTTACGCGAACGTCGCGAATCGGCGAGTTGCGCCGTATCGAGTTTATAGGATCTCAATAATGGCTGTCTCGATTGAGTTTTAAGGATCTGAGCATAAGAATTCTCTCTTGGAGGCACGACAATAAGTTGTACGTCATACGTGAAAGTTTGTGTGTTACTTACGTCTACATTTAAGTCTAAGTAAGTATTACAATTCTTGTGCTCAGATCCTAACTTAATCCTAGCTTACACTCCGATTGTATAAAGATTACAATTTCATACAACAAAGCTTTGCTGGCGAAGAATGCATCGATTCGTGCGAAAATGCGTAACGAGCGGAACTTCGCTCAAAATTTAACACTGGTCTAGTTTCCACCGAAGATTTAAACCGGATCAGAATGTAAGAACCAATCAACTGTAGTCGAGTATTCTGTTATAGTCGAATGACGGAAATGTTCGACTGTAATTGGTTGGTTCTTACATTCTAATGCGGTTTAAACTCTCGGTGAAAACTAGGCCATTGTCCAACTATGAATAAAGCAACGACTCTGGCTATGGCTCACTTGATTGGCCAAATATGTCAAAGCATTTTTTGATTGGTCAATTTTTTGAATTGTTTGTTCAACGTTCCTTTATTCATGGCATAGCGGAAATAACTTCGCCAACGAAACGCTTCGCTTTATGAAAAGGTAAAGCCTATTCTACAATAGTCGTAAGCGTAATTGTAAGAACTGACCAATCAAGTTGAATGTGAAGAGAATATTTGACTGTGATTGATCAATTCTTACAACTACGCTTATAACTATTGTAGAATAGGCTTAAGAAGGCTTCAGTGAAGAGCATTGAACGTTGGTTTTGTTTTCGGCGGAATGGAAGAGTTTCGTCAGCGAAGCTTCGCTCATTTTTTTTTCTATGTATCCTAAAGCAAAGATATTACGACACAAAGGCCGATATTCGTAGTCGGATCTTATATTTAAGTACAGTCTTAAGATGTTATGAATCAATCAGAAGGTCGCATTAGCGACTTAAGACATTACTTAAGACGGTCTTAAAATAAAAACCGATTATGAATACCGGCCAAAGTCCGGATCTATAACTTGCCAGATTCAAATACGTCGTTATTATTAATAATATTGACCAACAGAATATACGGCGGGCTGCAGCGTCTGGCTAGATGACGCTAGAGACGCTGATCAGATGCTTGCCCGTTCGAGTTGTGACGGCAGTATAAAACTTATAAAGCACATTCTACATTCGATGCAAGCCGATCGGAAGTTTGTTGCAACAGCCAATCTGAACCTTGTATTATGAAATCAACCAATTTTTAGATTGGTTGTCGCAACAAACTTGCGATTGACTTGTGTCTAATGTAGAATAAGCTTAAGGTTTGTTGGCGTCGTATTTTCCAACATGCTCCAATATGATCCTGCCATAATTCCTATTTACTCTAATGAGTGCATTGAAGGAGCTATGATAGGAGCATATTGGACCATATTGGAGCATGTGACGCGAACAAACCTATAGTAATAAATTACTAATGGAAGAGGAATAGCCTATCCAATCAATAAGTAGAAAGTGAGTAAGATTGGGAAACAGAAGATGTATATATTTCTGTCCTGCTTAGTAACTTTTCTTTTTTCTGCGTATGTGCCAAAAGAGAATAGAAGAAGATAGAAAAATATATTTCTGTCCTTTAGATCTTGCTCACAGCTCGATGTCCGTATTCTCCTTCCACTATTATAAGTTCTATGGACGACAGAGAAAAATCTGAGAGAAAACATGACGGCTCAAAACCTATAACTTAGGAAGAAAGATTAAGGAGACTTCCCGCTTAAAGCGGGGAACACAGATTTGCATAATGCATTATACGTAATGCATAAGAAAATGTATCAATCAAAGTCCTTCATTTTCTTCCTTTCCATGAAATAAAGAAACTCTGGCTGGTTCAATTTCTTATGCTTCATGTGTTATACGTTATATAACAGTCTATGCTCCCCGTTTAAGTGTTATGACGATTCTTGTGCTTAGCCCTTTTAGGGAGAGTTTATATTGGCCGTAATCATACGCCGTATGCCGTAATCTATAAAAATTGATCAATCACATTCTCTTCTTAGTAGAATGAGAGGAGAATACGCAACTGTGATTAATCAATACCTACAGATTATGGCATATGGTTATGGCCAATATAAATGTTTCCTTCCTGCTATAACCGCAAAATTCTGCTGCCTTCTGAAGAAGTGGACGTTAACTATATAACAATATCCACCTTTTTGCGGTGTTCCTAATGGAAATCGAGTTGAAATCACTAAAATCTATCAAATCAATAGAGATTTGAATGATGTTAGTGATTTATTTTTGAGCATCGCAAAAAAGTGAATATTGTTGTGTAGTTAACATCCACTTTTTCAGAGGACGGTAATGCGTGATAGAGTTCTAGATTTATAAGAGAAGCGCAACTGGCATTAAGTGTTCTGATTGGTCATTGCAATCACATGATTAGCAGTCAATGGCCTAGTTTCCACCGAGGGAGCTTTCATCTATCGTTCGACTGTAATAGGGGAATACTCGACTGTAGTTGGTTGGTTCTTACATTCTGATCCGGATTAAATCCTCGGTAAAAACTAGGCCAATGATGAACTTATTTCTGTGTACTAAAAATGACTGTTTAATGAATGATTGATATTTCATAGTCAGTCTTGCAAGACGTCATTTTGAATACTTTTTCTAGTACTTTTTACTATTTTTGCGATACTGACATAAGTCGGTCGCCCTTCTCTTATAAATATAGGATCTCTATATTGATAGCTGTTTTCCAGCTAGAACATAGACATTGTGTTCCACTTGTTGGAACACAGTTTAGTTTTATAAGATGCTTTCCAGCAAGGACACAGTCAGACACTGTGTAACACAAAATTGTTTTGTCCTTTTTTAACGAAGGCAAACAACAAGAATGTAATGATTCATTGTGTGTTACACTGTGTCTGATTGTGTTCTTGCTGGAAAGCACCCATAATGTAATGTTAGAATGCATTGCAGTCTTCCATTCTTATTCTTATAATTATATATTGCCTATCAATAATAGATTTATGATCTTTATTTAGACTTAAATTATGATTTTTTCAGAATTGGCGATTTTTGAAAATTTTATTGCAAAATAAGTACAGCTATCAAATAATTTTTTGAAAAGTTGATAACATTGACATATTTTACATGCTTGTACTTAGTTTTTTACAGTGGCAAGCAGTGTAACAATGGCTTAGTTTCCATCGAGGGTTTAATCCGGATCAGAATGTAAAAACCAAGCAACTATAATCGAGTATTCCCTTATTCGTCGAATGACATGGGAATATTCGACTGTAGTTGGTTGGTTCTTACATTCTGATTCGGATTAAACCCTCGATGGAAACTAGGCCATTGTTACACTGTGTCATCTATATACGTTGTTGAAGAACATTCAATAAAAGTAGCGCATTTCTTTGATCTGAGTCGAAATGCTGACACCTTTTTAATTAGCTATTTCGACTGCCATTTTCGTTGTAATTGTCTGTAGTCCAATAAGCGCTTAGTATTATTGATAAGGTTAATAGAGCCAATATGGCGGACTTTTACGCTACTTTTATTAATATAGAGATTTTTTTATTAATATAGAGTTTTTGCTCTATTCTAGCTCTTAAGCTGCTTTTTCATGCGAGCGTTGAAAAGCTGGTGTTTATCCTCTTTCCGTCACAATTCACATCCGACGCTGAGAAGCTAAAGCTATCGCTTTCTTCCTTTTGATGGAGCGTTTCTTCGCTTTTTATTTTTTAAACTTTAGTTTTTAAAAGCTAAAAATCAATATTGGAACTTAGGATGCTTTTTCATGCGACACTGAAACGTTCATTTTCTAGCTTCAAAAAATATTAAACCTAATCTTTGTAATCTATAGTGAGGAGACAATAGATTTCTGCCATGTATCACTATGTGTTATTTATTCTGAAATTTAAAGTTCAACATTTTAATTATAAATATCATGACAGAATGTATAAATTTAATTTAAAAAGAAATTTCACATCATATATTCTCGATAATTATTTAAAATACCCCACCCTACCTAAAATCTTAATAAACATATACTTATTTGATGCATTTTCACTCAAAAAAATCTGACAAAACAACGGTCAGCTTCGTGAATTAAGTTATTAAATAAAGTTGAAGACTTTAAAAGTTAAAATATTTATCATCCTGACTCAATATAGCGCTATGTACACATTCTGCTTTAATCAATATACAAATTCACTGTTTTAAACATACAAATTCTTTGCATTAGTAGTGAATTTGTATTTTTAAACTTTGTGTTTTAACGCAGTAAATTTGTTTGTGAAGCATAGAATTTGTGTTTTTAAAGCAGCAAATTTTTGTTTTAAAAGCAGTGAATTTGTGTTTGTAAAGCAGAAAATTTGTTTTTAAATCAGTAAATTTGTGTAATTAATACAGAACGTATACATAACGCTATATATTGAGTCGGGATAATTTTCAGTTACATAACATTTTCCCGAAAAACTAGACTGGAAAATATTGGTACTAACAAAAATAGGCAATACTATTTTAATTTTATGGATTAGGTGTGTGTTCCAAAATCACTACCAGTGCTGAAAATGTATAGCATATATAAACTGTAGATTTTCAGCGCTGGCAGTGAATTTTGGAACACAGTCTTAGTAACACTATGTGAATGTAAAAACCAACCAACTACAGTCGAATATTCCTCTGTTACAGTCGAACGACAGGGTTAGGTTTGACTGTAGTTTATGCTTGACTGTAGTTGGTTGGCTCTTATATTCTGATCTGGATTAAACTCTCGGTGGAAACTAGGCTGTTAAAGTAGTAAGTCCATAAGGCCCTGTGCACAAGAGAAAAAATAAGAAATTAGGAATAAAGAATAAATGATTTCAACCTATCAGAAATCATGTATTCTAATGTATCTGATTTCTGATAGGTTAAAATCGTTTATTCTTTATTCCTAATTCCTTATTCCTTCTATTGTGCGTAGAACGCATGTATTCATAGTCAGATCTTATTAGTATTATATTTAGGCTATAAATTTAAGGCTTCCTTAAATTTATCTTTAGATGCTTAGCCAATGAAATAATTCGTAATCTAAAGATAAATTTAAGGAAGCTTTAAATATAAAACCTGACTATGCATACGAGTATTAGTTTGTAGAGTATTAGGGCTTTGTGGACTTAGGATGAAATCACACGGTGCGGAAAAGAGCTGCGGAATAGAGAATGCATCATTGAAATAATCAATTAACGCTATTCGAAACAACGCAGAAGAACGCTGATTGGTTGCTTCTATGACGCATTCTCTATTCCGCAGTTGTTTTCCGCACTGTGTGATTTCATCCTTATGGACTTACTACTTCAATGATGTTACTAATCCGTATAAATTAAAATCCGTATAAATTAAAATCGTGTTGCCTAGGGGTTTTTGTTAGTACAAATTTTCTAGTCTAGTTTTTCAGGAAAATGTCATGTAATCCGTTTTTCACTGGGAAAACTGATGCGCACTCGCCGCAGGTAACGTGTTTTACTGGGCGTTTCAGTGCGTAGTGCGAAAACGGTGCGCGATGTTTCATTAGAAATCCTAATATTGAATTTTTGCATGTTAGTGCAAGAATTCGACACGAGCTCCGAGAGATCGTACCAGATCAATGCAATATGGCTGCGCGGGATACACGATTAGCATTTGAACTGCCAGATTTGCTTTCTTCATCATCTGAAAAGAAATTATTTAAAAAAAAAATCCATGGAAAGATAAAAAATGATATTAAAATAGTACATAACGGATAAGGAAGTAAGTACATATAATGTTTTCATTATTTTTGCAGATTATGGTATTAACGTGAAACAATAGTATCTAAAACGGTAAAAATTTTTCATGTATAATATGAACATACATAAATATATATATATATATATATATATATATATATATATAAATAACATATTATATATAATTATGAAATACGTCCGTGGACACACGATCCATATGGATATATACGCATATACTCTTTCTTTTGTAAAGCCATTTTGTAAACTATTATTCGGGAAACGCGAAAACAACTTTTAAACTACAACATTAATATAATTGCAGATATTATTATATTGGGTCACCTAAAAAGTATCCGCGGTTTTTTGTCACTAGATGTGTGTTGATGATCATATATCTAGTAACAAAGTACCGCGGATACTTTTTAGATGATCCAATACAATATATCCTGGTTTTTCATGTATGATCATTATATAAATATATATAAATGTATATAATTGTATAATATGTATATACAACATGGCATATTTTATATATTAGGTGTTGGAATTAATTCGTAGCGTTTTACAAGTGATGGGAAGTACTTTCATTAATGTATTTTTTAATGCTCATGTGAAATAAATAACATTCTTTCATTAAAAACGCTACGAATTAATTCCAACACCTAATATGTCCATACATTTCTTTGTAGAATTATTATTTAATATGATAAAAATAATAATAATGAGAAAACGTAAGAAATAATTAAAAAAATAAGTTGCAAAAATCTTTTTAATTACTTTTTTTTACATTTCCTCATTATTTTTCTTACACTAATAAATTTAGGTTGCGTTCCGTTTCACGCATGATATGCGTAATGCATCATCTATCCTTGTTTAACATTCGGTGAATAACAAGGATAAAAGATGCATCATGCGTGAAACAGAACGCAGCCTTAAGCCCCAGACACAATGCAAAGGAATAGTGATAGCGATAGAAATAATACGATCAACCTATCAGAAATCAGATACACTGGAATATACAGTTTGAGATGAAATCGTGTTATTTCTATCGCTATCGCTATTCCTTCGCATTGTGTCTGGGATTTAAGACTGCGTTCCGTTTCATGCATAATGCATCTTTTATCCTTGTTATTCATAGAATGTTAAACAAGGATGCATTACGCACATATGCGTGAAACGGAACGCAGTCTTAAGCCCAGACACTCTAAATTTATTAGTATAAGAAAAATAATGAGAAAACGTAAAAAAAAATAATTAACAAGATCATTTTCGCAACCTATTCTTTTAATTATTTCTTACATTTTCTCATTATTTTTATCATATTAAACAATAATTCTACAAAAGAAAGATGTATGGACATATATGAACATATGAAATATGTCGTATTATATACATATTATGTAATTTTATATATATATATATATATATATATATATATATATATATATATATATATATATATATACGTTTGTATATATTTATATATAAAGATTATGCGTTTCGCGGATTTCCTCCGTGATCAGATCCATTCTTGGAATGCCAACGTTTCGTGAACCTTGCACTTCATCAGGGCGAAGAGTAGCTTAATACCTTGAGCCTGAAATATCAGGCTGTTCACTTTGATGAAGTGAATTGCAAGGTTCACGAAACGTTGGCATTCCAAGAATGGATCTGAACATGAAGAAAACCTGCGAAACGTATAATCTTTATATAGAAAGCATCCGTGGAAGCCTCACAAGAATATATATTTATATAATAATTTATATAATACATGAAAAATTCTTTACTAGGACATTATATAATAATATCAGTAGTTACGTTAATGTTGAAAAGTTGTTTTCGCGTTTCCAGAACAGTTTACAAAATAGTAGACATGTATGCATAATAGACATGTATCCTGCATAAATACTTCTGTATCGAAATACGCAATATTTTATATTATCAAATGTAGCGGCAAATGTGCACTATAAAACCGCACTAAGGTCGAACATGTGTTTAGTTGAGAGTGCAAGAAACTCGCACTTTTGGCAGCCTCGTATAGTGCTGCTGAATGAATTTTTGATGCTTCAATGTGGCCTAGTGAAAAATGCTATCAGCTGCATTAGAGTGGTGCACACCATGGTGTATAATGCAGTACATTAATTCGCTGGGTCATAATAGCGGCCTGACTTAATCGAAAATAAAAAAATGCAGTACTAAAAAGTTGATAAAAAATTCTGAAAAAATTCTTAGAGTTTTATGAGAAGAAAATTAATGATTTTTATCTCTTGCAGTTTTTTTGTAAAGTTGATAGCATTTGAGTAAAAAATAAACATCGTTACTATAGCCGCTACTATAATCCAGCGAATTAATGCACTGCAATGTACACTACTTCATTATTGCGCTAAAATTCTATTCCCGCTTGATTTTCATTTTCAAATTTTAAATGTCACACTGATAGCGTTTTCTCTAGCTGCACTATCGCCCATTAGTGCAACATTCCAACAGTGTAGCATGTTTCCTTGGTTGGTAGTAGGCGAACTCATTCAGTGTAACGTGTTTCCGTGGCTATAGTGTAGTGCAAATTTTATGCATGAAGTGAGGTTTTGTTACACGATCTCAAAGAGACCGTGTGGAGCTAGTATGACATTAAAAATTTGAAAATGGAAGTCAACCGGCAGCAAAATTAAACACGATAGCATGAAGTAGTGTACACTATGGTGTATGTATACTTTTGTAGTGCAGCACTCACACGCAACAGGTGCAAAGTTACTCAGTGAAAACGCTATGATTCAGTGAAAACATTATGACTCTATACTGTCCCTTGAGACGGTATAGCAAAATCCCACTTTATGCATAAAATTTGGACCGTAATCACGGAAAAACACCAAATGAGTTCGCTTACCACTAGCTATGGAAACACGATACATTGTCTGAATGTTGCACTAGTGGGTGATAGAAAACGCTATAAATTACTACATGGGCTGAAAAGTTCATTCCCGGGATTTTTTAATAGGTGGTGCCACTAGAAAATGAACATGATTCATTTCGAGAGGTTCATCTGTCACTAGTTTATGTATGAAGTTTCATGACCTTTCGTTCATTCGTTTACAAGCTACAGTCGTTTAAGTGGCGTTACTTTCGCCTTCGTAAAAAAAATGGAAAAACAGGAATATCGCATCTTGATCAAACATTGTTTTTTGATGGGAAAAACTTCTGGACAATCATTGAAATGGTTGCAGAAATGTTATCCCACATCTGCTCCTTCGAGAACAACAGTTTATCGGTGGTTTAGTGAATTTAAAATGGGTCGTACAAGCACCGAAGACGCACCTCGCTCTGGAAGGCCAAAAGAGGCTACGAATGCGGAAATCGTAAAGCAAGTGCATCGAATCGTTTTGAGTGATCGTAAAGTGAAGTTGCGCGAGTTAACTGAGGCCGTGGGCATCTCAAAAGAACGGGCGGGATACATTTTGCACGATGTTTTGGAGATGAAAAAGCTATTGACACAATGGGTGCCGCGTTTGCTGACCATCGATCAAAAACAGCAGCGTGTTGATGATTCAACGGTCGGTTTGGCGTTGTTACAGCGTAATCGAGCGGACTTTTTTCGACGTTTTGTGACGATGAATGAAACGTGGGTCCATTACCATATGCCTGAGTCCAATAGGCAGTCTGCAGAGTGGCTGAAAAGCCACGAAAGCCGACCAAAGCGGCCAAAAGACCAACGCTCGGCCGAGAAGGTTATGGCTTCCGTTTTTTGGGATGCGCATGGCATAATCTTCATCGATTACCTGCAGAAGGGAAGAACAGTTACGGGAGAGTATTATGCAGCGTTATTGGACAAACTCAACGACGAAATAAAGAAAAAACGACCCCATATGGCGAAGAAAAAAGTTCTGTACCATCACGATAACGCACCGTCACACACGTCCTTGAAAGTAATGGTCAAATTGGACCAATTACGATTCGAATTAGTTGCTCACCCACCGTATTCTCCAGACTTGGCCCCCAGCGACTATTACCTGTTTCCAAAGCTCAAGCGGTGGCTCCGGGGAAAGAGATTCACATCGAATGAGGAAGTCATCGCGGAAACCGAGGCGTATTTCGAAGGCTTGGACGTTTCGTACTACAGAAAGGGCATCGAAATGTTGGAAAATCGCTATACCAAGTGTATCGCCCTCGAAGGCAACTATGTTGAGGAATAAATATAACTTTGCCCAAAAAACGCTTGTTTCATTAAAAATCCCGGGACTTTTCAGCTCATGTAGTAGTTCCATTTAGATGTCGCTTCTGTTTGACATCGTTCTCATAGGTCGTATTTTACGTGAAGAATGGTCTGTTCTTCACGCAATTTTAATGACAATTTATGTCTTCTTGTTATTATCAAATGATATCAAAATATTTGTTCGCGTTGCACGCTCCAATGTGCCCAACACGCTCGAATACGTTCGCATCACCAAAACTAATATGATGACTAGATGTTCGCGTCGCGTTAGAACATACTCCATGGATCAATTAAGAGTACGCTCCATTTGCCTCACCTCAGAAGATGGTATGATTGGAGCATATTACGCACGCGTACATAATGGTTAAAAACATACTGTATTAAAAAAAGTATTTCAGATTAATTTTGTATAAAAACATTTAATAAATGCGAATTTTGATATAAATATAAAAATATAATATTAATAATATAAAATAATAAAATAAAATAAATAAAAGAAAAATTAAAAAATAAAATAATATTAATACAATATAATATAACTTTTATATTTATTAAAAGCGCATTTATTTTGTATAAAAACGCTTTTCAAATAATCGAGGTAACACAAAATACCTGAAACGAAACGAGGCACATGTCCGACCTGTTCGTGTGGTCTCACGGATTAGGTTAGGTGACATGCTTACTTGTCTTAAATCCGTTCGTGTCACTGAATATTGGAGCACATGAATGCAACTGTTCTAACCGCTACCTTACCTGTGATCCAAGTGCTCTCTGGGTTAATTTGGAGCATGCGACGCGAACAAACCTAAAGAATATCTATTCTTTGATTATTGTGTGATTGTATGTAAGCGTATATGAGAGAGGTTTTGTTATTCGAACGCCGCCTACCGAGCACCACCAATACCAATGAGAAATCTGAGTATCAATCATGAAACTTTATCCCTCAGTGAAAATCGAAAAATTTCTTCATTATTTTCAATGGTAAAAATTTTCACTTTTCACTTTCCATCCTAGGGATAAAGTTTTATGATTGATACCCTAATTTTGACCACACTTTTCAAAGCCTAGTTCGGCTTCCTGTTCTCTATCTTCCATGGGATTAACTGTGAACTGTAATTGGTCAATTCTACTAAACAGCAAATGCGATTGGTCAGTTAGTTAACGATTAAGTTAACTGACGTTGATGAAACCGGTCCTAAGAAGGCCCAAATCTAACAGAAGGCCCAAATCGCCACTGTTCTAGTGTTAAGGGATTTCGTAAGTTTACTATTTATAGTATGTCTGCAAAAAAATTTAATTTTTATATTCTATTTAAAATTGTTCGAAGAATTAATTAACACATTAAAATTAAAAAATTTTTTTTCTTTTATGTCAATATTTGTGTATATCTAGTAATAAATATCTACTAATGTATAGGTATGTATTTCTAATATAAATACGTAATAATTAAAGAAAGTTGATAAAAATAAATATATAAAGAATAAAGAATTTTGTGAGATATATATTTATAAAAGTCATTTTATATTCAAATACAGTATATACACGTGTGTATAGATGTGTGTGTGTGTGTGTGTGTGTGTGTGTGTGTATGCGCGCGCGTGTGCGCGTGCGTGTAGTTTGCAAACATAGCTATAGATAGTAAGAACATAAAAAAATCTTCGTACCTTTTTCCTAATATATTTGTATAGCGTCGAGATTTCCATAGTAAATTTTGTTATTTCGAGAGGTTAATCGAAACTTGCTGGAAGATCTTATAAATAATTTTTGAGGAATTTAACAAAGTAAATATACATTAAAATGCATTAGCGATACAGGCGCGCAAAATTTCGTAGAGCATTTGTGACGGCTTTCGGTGTTTCTGACCTAAATATTATGAAAAACAAAACGACATAAATCAATTAAATTCTGTGAATTGCTAAAAAATTCATAATAATTTAAATAGGTATTAAACCAATCGTTTATAATTTATAACAAATATATAAACATTAATTTTTTTTATAAAAATTACTATGAATTTTTCCGATATTTATATTTACACTGATATAAAGTTGTATATTACGTACCTTGTAATTATGCAATGAAATTCAAGTAGTTGCTCGGGTGTTGCTGTAAGAGCTCCGCCTGCATTTTGCGATGGCATTGTCTTAATAGCTTCTTCTAACCATTTTGACATGAGCTGATAGAAAATATGATTTCTCCATGTAAAATGCAAAACATATAGGATAAAAACTATAATAAAATACGTACATCTGCATTTCGGGTAAGTTCTATAATAACATCCGCCACATCAGACAGCATATAAGAAGACAATTCAAACACTGAAGCATGTAGTAACTTTATGACTAATGTTTGGCCTTTTTCTTTCAATATATTTTGTACCAGTTGTCGTCGTATCGTGTAGTCTGATCGGTCCTAAAAAAAAAAAAAAATAGAATCTATAATTGGAGCTAATCTATGTGAATTACACATTAGAGATTTTATTTCAATATTCATTTAAAAAATTCACAAAGAATTACCTTATAACTGCGACCGCTATGTAAAAGATCATAAAAGAATTTCATTACTGAACTATTAGCGTCCCTATGATCCAAACTGCAAGCCATTATAGCACAATCTACAATGCTCCCAATAGCAAGAGAACATAATAAAGGAATAGGAGCTCTTTGAAGAAACCTTTTGCATAAAAAGAATGAAACATCAGTCAAAATTTCAATAAAAGCGATAGTATTAATTATCACAATACCTGGCACAGAGCCTGAATAGATCATCTACTGTATCAGGATGATTTTTTAAACCATCTTCTTGTTCAAGAATTTCAAAAGTGGGACCGATGAAAGCTTGTAACATATTTAACAGTACACATTCTGAGTCGGTTGCATACTCGTCCACCAATATAGAACCAAGATACAAGAAACAACTATGTTTATGTACCGTATACAATCGTACAATCTGTGAAAAAAAAAAAACAAGTATGTATTTAATAAGTGCATTAGTAATAATATTGTTGGGATGTTAGATATCATATTATAATCTTACTTGTGTTACAATTGGCTCAAGCAATTGGGTAGAATGTTTGCCCACACAACGTACCGCAAAACGTATGCATCGGCAACATCTTTCCATGACTCTCACATCTTGTTGATATGTTTCACATACATTGGACAATACAGGCCAACACATCTATAAATATACATAATGGATGTTATTAACATATAAAGAATTTCGCTTCTAAATTTTTGATAACACTCACTTCAGTGAGTACGCTTTCACAAGGATGAGGTTTATTAGGATCATCGATTTGAGGATTAGTATGTTTAAATATAGCAGCTAATCTATCCAGCCATATCACAGGATCAGTCTTTGTTCCTCTCTCGATTTGACGTCTATTTGCTAGAAGCGTCCATAGAGAACTTGCTTGAAAGCGGCATAATTCTGTTATTGCCGGAATAATTTCTTCGTGTGGTAATTTCGCCAAAATGATCGATACTCCTGCAGTAAACAAAACGCTTTTCATTCAGTTTACCATAAAATAATTAATCAATATACAATACGATCATATATAATATATTCCGTAATCGCGTACACTTTGTATTATAACATAGCTTATAAAATTTTATCTTACCTTTTAGTAGGCCAATAGCTGCGTCATTACTAATAGCAAAATTGTCAAGAGAACGTGCTATTTGCAAAAGTCCAGAGAAATGCGTTGTCATGTGCAATGGACAAGCTGTACATATACTTAATAATGCGCCCGAAGCAGCACTTCCTAAACCTCTTTGATTTAAACAGTATAAGAGGAAATTTAAAACACGTTCTGAAATAATACAAAGTATATATGAATGCCATTGAAATATCCGAACATGACAAGTATTTATCAAAGTCTTACCTAATAATTGTGGATGCCTATCTAGCCATTCACATAGCTCGCCTAAGAGGAGAATACTAGTATAGCGTACGGCTATATGAGTATTTTCCGGCAAATTAAGAATATCTTGTACCACTCTCGGAACCACATCATTTTCTTCTCTGTTATAAGAAAACACTATTATATTTAATCTTTAGATATCTCGTAACAAATATAAAAAGAACGTACGGTAAAATGTTTTTTGCCACCGCCTGCATTATAAAAAGTGCGGCTTCGGTCGAGTCCCAAGTAGGTGTATGTACAGGTTGACCTTGCGGGCCAGGTCCTCCGGTCAGTGATGAAAACATTTGTCGGAAACAGTGACTACTTCCAACTACAAACACTACATCTTTTATCAAATCTGATACGCGATTTCGGAAGTCAGCGAATTCTTCTCCTCCTCCTCCTTCTTCGACGAGACCCAACTGATAATCAATACATAATTCTGGTATAATTATCTATTTTATTTCATGTAAAATATTTAATAAAATTTTGATAGCAAATATACTGACATGGTCTGGTTCCATTTGACAATGCCTACAGAGAGCACTGATTAATCTCTCAATACGAGGTCGAAATACGGCATTAAGGTCATCACTATTTTTCTGATAAAGAACTTCTGATAATCGATACCACAGATTAAAAGTTATCTGTGCAACCTTAATAAAAGATATTATTCAATCAGTGATACTTAATTTATAATTTTTAATATAATAAAATATATCGACATATAGACAGGGTATCCAGTAACTCTTGTGACAATCCTCGTATACAAGAACTAAACTGAGTCCTGTATCATTTTGCAATTTTTGCAATAGTTAATGAAATATTAATTATTAAAGATGATTTGAATAAAAGCATGTAACCGCTTTACTGACTACCAAATGCATGCCCAGCGATCATGGTCACTAGGCATGTGGGGAGTTTACTAGAATAGAATTTTATTCACTTTAGCATATTTACAAGCCAAGAAGGGGACTTGGTTTACAATTTTTCCTTAACTCATTCATTCATCTATACCTTTCGCTCACTTCTCATTTGTCTATCCTTCCTATTTCCTATTACTCTATTACTCTATTTTTCTTACACTACTTAACTATCTTTTAAAATCACAGCCTTTGTTTATCTCCTATCTTTCTTTTCTTATTGCCTTAATTGCTCTTTTTAACTCACTCGTCTCTACTTACCTTAGCTTTATCTTACTAACCTCGACTTAAATTCCGCCTACATTACTTTCCTTCTTCTTAAACCTAAACTTCGAATATCATTCTATTCCTTAATATTTCTTTCGAATATCACTATTCTTTAGCTCTTGTTCCTTCCTCTCCTCTCGTTTTTCCTTTTCTTCTCTTTATCTTTTTAAAATTTTCTTAATATTCTTCCTTTTGTTTCGTTTAGATCTTCTCCCCATAATTTCCTTAATATCTCCTCTTTATCTACTCTTAACTCCTCAAATCTTCTTCTTACTTCTTTACATTCTTTCACATAGTGCTCTATATTATCTACATCTGTTCCACAAAAAACACCTCTTTTCCTCTCTTAATGAATATTTATTTTTCTCCTTTAAGTTTCCGCATCTAAATTTAATTAACGCTCTCATTTCATCTCCTCTCTTCATTTCGAAGTTTTTGCTCTTTAGACAATTCAATATCCTATCATCAATAACTATCTTTTTGCGTTTCTTGTTACATCTCGTTTTCTCAATTCTTTCCCTTTCCCATTGCCTCTGTATATTCCTTTCTTTTCCAATTAAATCCTTTTCTAAGCTTTCCTGCCTGTGAGCACTCACTTCTCCGGATTCCATTCCCCACAGCCGTTTCTATTATAATACCTTTCTCTTTCTCTACCATATACATGTATCATCCCAATCGAACTTTTGCTTTTTTTTCGCCCCAACATCTCGTAACAAGATTTCCTACATTACTCGTTTTAGTCCTTTCTTCATATTTTCTTATCCTTGTTTCTCATCCTATCCTCAGTTTATTCACATTACCAATTCTCTCATAATTAAGTATCTCAGTGTGCAAAAGTCTAAAAATCCACCTCACATAGTTTAACATTAACTCTTTCTAATTCTCCCTTTTTCTTCTAATCCCTTACCCAACCCCATACGCCATCACACTTTGCACCAGAAATAACATCCATCTTCTTCTAAAATTGTTCCTATATATTCTTTTCTCTAGATTCCATACTTTCCTTACCACCATTTTACCTTTCCTACTTATAGCCTTGATATAGATTGGCTCTTATATAATCACTCCTCCTATCTAAATTGAAATCTAGGTATATAAATTCTTAAATTCCTTACATTTCCTTATTCCTTCAATTCCATTTTTCTTTCCTTTGTCTCCCTATCCCATAACTATATACACATAATTTTTATCCTCTTCAATATAACTCTAATTTCTTCTCTCTTAAAAATCTTCTAAACGTGCTCATCATATCCTATAATGTCTCCCTATTATTAGTTACCAATACTATATCATCTGCATACGCTAATGACCACACCCTTTCTCCACTTATTCCTGCCTCCTCTTCTATCCTTTTCTCTTCTAAATCGCCATCTAGATCCGTGATATAAAAGTTAAACAGGAGTGGCCTCATTACACAGGCCTGTCTTACTCCTCTCTTTGTCCTGAAGTGTATTCGTATATTCTTGCTTCCTTCTTATCCTTACTTCCGTTCCAGTGCATATCTTCTCTATCTTCTTTACCGGGTATTTACTCCTTTACCTCTTAAGATCTCCTATAATTTGTCCTCATCTACCTTATCAAATGTCGCCTTTAAGTCCGTGAACAAGACTTTTTCCCTGTCTTCTACCTGCTTTCTTTCCCTCTGTAATAAGTGCATCAGTATGAAAATATTATCGATCGTCGACCTTCCTCTTCTAAATCCTATTTGTCCAGTAGCATACCTTTTGTTTCCATCTCTCTTTTCAATCTATCACCTTTACATAAATTGTATGCACTGAGTAATGATATTCCTCTATAATTTATTACCTTTTCCTCGTCTCCTTTCTTATATAGCGACACAATTATATTTTTCTGCCAATCTTGTGGCATTGTACCTTCTCTCTACATCTGCTGCAATAAGCACGCTAACTTTAATCTCAATTCCTCTCCTGCATATATCCAAGCCTTCATTGATATCTCGTCAATACCCGCTATCTTCTTCCTGTTCAATTTTTTTTTGGCACCCTACTTGTTTCCTCATTCTTTAATTCCTCTTCTTCTATCTCCATCTGTACCATTATAACTTGTTATCTGTTCTGTAGTGTATTTCTTCTTCTCAGTGCCCTCCAAGAGTTCTTTAAAATGTTTTCTCCGTTCTCCTTTTCTTATATTCTGCTTCTATATCTTTCTACCTCTCTTATTTATATACTTCTCTATATACTTCTACATGTCTTTCTCTCTCTTCAATTTTTTCAGTTTTTTTTCTTCTTCCCTTTTTTCTTTTTGTTTCTTTTCCAATAACACTCTGAATTTCCTTCTCTTTTCTCATTATTTTTCCTCCATCTCCTTTTTTTCTTATCTCCTACACGCTCTGTTTGTGGGGAGTTTATTACAAATGGCAATGTTACATGAAGCAGAGAAAGAAAACAAAAAACTCATGCATTAAGCAACTACAATTGTTGGGCTTGTCGCAAACTTCATATGATCGAACAAATACTTATTCAACAAATACTTATTCTTTAGTAATTAATTTCTCCTTAATTATTTCAAAAATTACAAAATTACAAGACTTTTCGATTCAATTTATACATTCTCCACTTACACACGAGCGTTATCACAAAAGAGTTATCCTATATATTTCAAATACCTCATAATCATGATGACCGACACACTTGAGGACAAGATCCAAAATTTGTATAGCATAATGCTGCTTTCCATCTTCACTACCTTCAGTACCTGTCACCATAATATCTAGAAATGTCTCAGCCAGTTCCGTAAATATTCGACAATAATTTATAGACCTGTAATATATTTAATAAATAGGTTTATACTACAAACATATATTTAAATAAATTAAATAATTTACTTTTCCATGTCTTCATATGCAACAGATAAGTGATATGGTTGTTCTAAATTCATTACACTTGTGAAAAGACACAATTGTAATTGCTGCAACTGCACGCTTATTTCATTATCACTATCACGATTAGTATTGCTATCTTCTCCTAACGCTTGCAAAATTACGCAGATACAATCGGTAGCCGTTTCGTGTAGTTGTGAAACAGACTGGTTGCTGAGTACCTGAAAAATAAAATTATTATATAATAAAAACGAATAAAAAACAATTAGTTTTTTCAAAAATATTTTATCAATTTCAAGAGACTTACTTCCAAGGCATACATAAATACATCGCTCGAGGGTACAGATTTAAGCGGTATTGCATGAATAGTTATCCAGCTGGTAAAACATCGCAAAATAGTAACTTGGATTTGTAAATTATCACCGCTGTTTTTTAGGCACATTTTCTGCAATTACACTATATATGAAATACCAATGTTGAAATAAAATGTGTGAGTGTGTGTATGTGTGTAAGTATTTATAAATATAGTTTTATATGTACCAAAATATACATATGACTAAAATATACATATGACTAAAATAAGATAAATTTCAGAGCTGAGCTTCCCACATTAAACATGAAAAAAGTTCATGTAAATATATGTTCGCAAATCCACTGTTACAAAATATAGCTCAAATTGTTTAAGTATTATGGTCCCCATGATCTTCCGATTTAACTTTTAATTTTTATCTGTGAGGATACTTAAAAATCCTTAGTCTATGAAATTATATCAATAGCCAATGAAGATATGCTATACCAATACATCTTTGCTTATTGAATATATACTGGAATTGCCTCAGGATCTTTGAGTGCGATAATCCAAGTGTGTATTGAATCAAATGGGATACTTTGAACATTTGCTATAATTAAAAATTCAAAATAAATATTAAATAATAAATATTACTTTTTTTCCCATTAATTAATAAATATTTTAAGCTATATTTCAGTAAGAGTGAGTTTGCGGATGTATGTTCACGAACTATTTTTCATGTTTCGGTGTGGAGAGTTCGGCCTCGAAGTTTGTTACCTTATTTTAATTGCACTCTGTATATTATATATAATTAAATTTAATAAATAATTTTTTAAATTCATATTTTCAAAATTATTTGTAAAAAATGTTATTGATGTAAATAATTGTAATTAAAAAATTTTTGTATTAAACATCTTTTTATATCCCAAATAGTTTTTGATATACCGAAAAAAGCTGAAAATTGTTTTACATATAAAAGATAATTTTATCCCTTAGAATCATTTGCCACTGTTATTTTTTAAATTTGTTCATTTATGTAAGTTGTAAGTAATACAAAATTTCTTAAAATCAGAATTTGACACTTAATGAGGTTAGGTTAGGTTAGGTTAGGTTAGGTTAGTTTTTTATTTGAGTAACTTTTTTTTAACACAGCTAATTTTATAAGTACATGTAATATTAATTTTAACTGAATTCAGAAAAAACTAACTTATTTACAATGGATATTATACATACCAGAAATTCTGTCACAGTATCTGCATTTGCATTAAGTTCATGCACTATATGTTCCCTATGATTATCGCCCAGCCTATATATATAAAAATAAAATAAATCTGTTTTTTGTCATTTTATGACATCAAATAAGCAAGATGCTGTACTATACCTAAGTGATCTCGAATTTACTTCTTCTGGAAGTACCGTCATTATTTCAAGTAATGGCCAAAGGTTTGCAGCATTTCCTCCAAATCTATTAATTAAATCTACAACTGGTTTCTGCCAAGAAGACATTTGTAAGGCCAAATCTGCTAAAGCTAAGCATAACTGTAAGCATGAAGATTTAACAGCGTTAATAAAGATTAATTTACAGAATAAAAATCACATAAATTATATAATTTATAGAATATAAAATTACAAAAATCTTTTATAATTATATTTTAATCTTAAATATATAAAAGTAGTTTTTCATGAAAGAATATAAATACCTGAGTAACAATGGCAGAATTAGTATGTTCATTGATTTGTGATATATGTTCCATTAACGAATCTCGTAATGAAGTATGAGCTTCTTGCGGTAACTCATGGAAAGAGAGCTGGATCTTGGTACGCATTGTTTGTGCAGCAAAATAACAAGATTCTATATTTCGTCTTTGATGTAACATTTCATCAGCTATTTGCCATGCAAATATCTATAAACATATACATATAAGCAAACATAAAAATAATGATTTCTCTATAATAAAATGACAAAAAATAATTTGTTTTACTAACACAAAGAGTGTTGTCTATTATAATTACTAATCAAATAAATGACAAAAAGACATGTACCTATATATATATATATATATATATATATATATATATATATGTGTGTAAATATATATCAAATCTTTATGCAAAAAGTGCAACATTACTTTACATCTAATTTTTACTTTTTTTCATAACAGTGGATCTATAATGAATCGGTAACCGATAGTCTTATGCCTATTTCCACCAACGTAGATTAACTTTAATCTCGGTTCAACTTACTCTTCGTCTTTTTCTAATCTTTAGAATTGGAAAAAGACGAAGAATAAATTGAACCAAGATTAAAATTAATCTACATTGGTGGAAACGGACATTAGAAGTTGGCTGCTGCCCAGCTCTGCTGATTTACCAATTTCAATCAATCCCGACTCACCGATTATTCTTCAGACTCACTTTTAACAATTATATTACCAATTAGATTATCAAGTTATTGTAGAACAGACATGATGATATGTAAAATATATTCTTATAACAGTGTGATAATTCTTCCCTTTATGCTGATTCTACAATGAATCGATAGTCGGAAACTCTTAAGTCTTAATCAGTTTTAATCTAAATAAGTGACTGATTTTTTGCATCTACTAGTTGTTAGTTGTACAATGAGTCATTTAGCTCTACTAATGGGAAGGAATAAAGTCGAATTTGGTCAGCCTTAAGAAAATCGGTGAATTTAATCATGCAAAGTGGTTGTTGGCCAGCCAATTGAATCGTAAAGTAACTTCACCGATTCAATGATAAGACTTAGGACTACCAACTCATTGTAGAACCAGGTTTTAAGGTTAGAAAGCAGCTTTCCATATTTTTTATTCAGGACGATATTAACACAACTATATCGAGAAATATGTCACTATCTGATGTAACAACGTGAATGTTAAATGTAGGAGAGAGCTTTAAACTTAACGATATTTAAAATGATGATGTACTTACCGATCTTTGCAATTCTCCCAACCATAATGACGCTTTTCCTGGTTCGGTCGGATTTGTATTATTATATAAAGAAAACACGGCCTGGTAAACAGTCTCCAGGTTCGGCGGCGAATCCATGTTTTAGAGAATATTTGGGTATATTGGGTATCGCGAAATACCCATGCAGACAGATACCCTGGCTGACAAACGGATGCGCTCGTGCGAGGCCGAACCCGCCGAAACGCAGCCGAACGTTTCGCTTTGATTGGCTTTGATCCAAGGACTAATCAGGACTAAAGCGGGGAGCACGGACTCTTGCATAACTCATAATGCATTGTGCATAAGGGAATCAACCAATCGAAATTCTTCTTTTCCATGGAATGAGAGGAAAGAAAAGATTCTGATTAGCAAGTTGAGATTCTTATTCGCAATGCATTAGGACTGCAGCACACATAATGCATAAGAAAATGTGCCAATCAAAGTCCTTCGTTTCCTTCCTTTCCATGAAATAAAGAACTCTGATTAGTTGATTTTCTTATGCCTCATGTTTTATGCGTTATGCAAGAGTCTGTGCTTCCCGCTTAAGGGCTTCACACATGAAATGCATAAGAGAGCATAAGCATAAAGTGTTCATCGTGTCGCTCGTCGCTCATATTCAGCGACAAACGAATCACGTGATTTCATATGTCGTTAACCTCGAATGTCACTCGTATAAATGGATTAGCAGCGATTAATTTGTGACGGTAATTATATTAATTGTGTCGTATAAAGTGCTCTAAAGTCCAAAATGTCATATAAAAAATGGTACGATTGGACCTGTCAAGTTGATGCGATTGTGCACAACAAAAATAACGCAAAAATAGACTAATAACATCTGTATGCATGTACAAATTTAAAAAGAAAATATAAAAAAAGAGACTTTGGGTTGATCCTTTATTTGAAAGACGACTTAAGCATGAATTTTAAAAAAATTATTATTAAAAAATTATCAACGAATAATCGATTATATGGTTCTACACATCCATGTGTCAAAATGCTCTTTTCGTTTATGATCATTTCATATATGCTACAAGTATGTCCACAACAGTCATCTGAAAATTTCATAAAATTATCGCAAATAATAACGAATAATACAATAATTAAATAATAATAATTCAATAATACATATAATTAAATTGGTATAATATATTGAGCGATCATAAAGAAAAGTCTATGTAAATAAAATGGGAAATAAAATGAAAATAATCAGAGTTAAATAAAGTAAAATTACATGCAACAAATTTTGTATTGGTAAGAAATTTGTATTTATTTATTGTGATTATTATTTAAAATACGGGCATCATCATAAAATTTAATATACTCATTCGACACGTTTTTACTCAAAATGAAAGAATCTGACAGAAAAACGAGGTGATATACTTTATGTAGTAAATTATTAAATGTTGGGTTACGTTCGAAAATATTACCCGAGTGCTCCTATGTATCATTTTATCCTTGTATTTAACTCTGGATAATAAGATAATACACGAGGCCACTCGGGTAACGTTTACATTACGCAGCTCTAATAACTATTCAGGGCTACATTCCTCTTCGAGGAAGATTTACTCTATATATTATAGTATGCGTTACGTGTATTAAATATTTCGAGTAAAATTTTCCTCGCAGAGGAAGTTAAAGGAAACTTGTTTTCCTAACCCGAATAAACGCTTAAGGCAGACTATCTCATTTTTTTACTATATTCTCTCATTTCAAATGGAAACGAATCAAATGAGTATATTTTTATCAAGTTACGGGTGACATATTCTAAAGTTACATTCCAAAACGTTCTCTCTGAGGAAAATTTTACTCGAAATACTGTAGTATATGTTACATGTCTTATATATTTTAAATAAAATTTTCCTCGGAAAGGATGTTTTGGAATATAGCTTAAGTAAATACCTTTATTATATATACATCCTGCTGTTTAATGTTTGAATCTTTGCATAAGTGCGATGTCACTAAAAGTTGGATTAATCCAACTTTTCAACAGTATCGCTGGAGACAAGAAAGTGGGGAAATTGAGGGAGAATTCAGTCACGTGATCTTTTATCGTTGCGATAAGCGACACCTTGAGATTGTACCTTAACATAAGGTCGCTAAACCAATCTTATGTAAATCAATATGATGACATTATGCTAGATGCTCATCCAGCAATCTTATGCTCTGTTATGCATGTTCATGTATGAAGTCCTTTAACTTCCAACGAGCACTGAATGATGTCGGATATATTTTATACACCGCAAAACCACCACAGTAAATATATTTTATTTAACTGTCATACACGTCATACTTTATACATTAGAAATGTATAAGTCACAAAATATAAATTACGAAATGTATATAAAATTATAGAAGAGAGGGAAGAGGAAATTAAAAAAAAGTATTGAAAATGCAGCAAAAAAAAATAGATATGTACAACCGATCACAGAAAGGTTGCAACACTTTTTTCTTCAATGGATTTCAGAACGCAGCTTGTTCTCCGAGTGATTCTTACTCATAGATCTATAAATAAGTGATTTTCATTTATCTTATCGACTTCTTCAGGAGAGAGGCTATTTTTTATTTTTATTACAATATAGATAATTATTTATCATTATACATATTATCAGCTAATAGATATTGTAATTTCAATCTGTCCAGAATCTTTTGAACTCTGTTCATCAGCACTTTTATGGTAAAAAAATTGATTGTGGAAGTAAAATTTACTTCCATCGCCCGGCTGTTTTTCACCAATCAGCGTTCGATGTCAAATCGCTATTGCCCGTATGAAAATCCGAGCTTATTTATTTGTTATTTAAAAAAATGGATTTATTTATATTTAAAGAATTATTTTTATTTTTAAAATTATTTTTTTATTTTTATTTTATTTTGATGCGTAAAAGTTATCCTTATAAATGTATACATATAAATCAAGAAATTACTTTTTATTCACATTATTTTGCACAAGAATATATTTTATTTTTATAGGATAAAATTTATTATGATCCACCAATGTGCACACCCATACCGAAAGTTTTTTCAGAAATATCTCAAAAATATTTCAACTAGAAAAGTTAAACATAAAAATTGCAACTGAAATATGTTTACAATATTTCTAAGACAGCTCTGGAATAGCAAAATGTCCGCACATGAAAGGTTGTAGAAAGGTTGATGAAATCATCAATTTATCGAAAGAATCTGCAATCTTTTTAAAATATTATTAAAAGATTTCAGCTATTTCTAATATTACAAAAATGATATTTAAATATATACTTGGTTGATACTTAAATAATATTTAATTTTATTATGTCGATATAATGAATTTAAATATTGTTTAAGTATCAATTAAACATATATTTAAATATATTTACTTGAAAATATAAAATTACTAAAAGTTTTGTGATCTATTTACAGATTTAAAAAAAAATAAACTTAAAGTATTTCTGAAAAATAATAATTATACCGCCAACTATTTTGATTAATTAATCATAATATATGTGTAACACCACATAAATATATAATCACTATTAAACTACTGCAGTTTCAACACAATATCATTATTCATATTCAAAAGTTTTTCGCAATTAAGGATGTTTTGTATATTTTCAAAATAATAACAAAATTATGAAAAAATTACAGATTATTCAAAATCACGTTTAAATATAATTAATACGATAAATTTGATGACGGTTTATTATCTATCATAAAGTATTTTAATAAATAGTAATATATTATAATATATACGATAAAAATCTCAATTTTTAAATATAAGTACAATACATTATGTATTCAACATTATTTATGTAGAGTTACATTGCTATGCATGAATTAGTTGTCTAGTAAATAAACAAAATATTTATTTGTTCTATATATATCTTTGTAACTAATCGCAATAAAACTTTGCATAAATTATTTTGAATATTTAAAGTATTTATAAAAAAAAAACGTAAATTTTTTATAATTTTTAAAATTTGTGTTTTTAACAATAAAAATAACAAAATAAATAAATTACAAAAATATGTTATTAAACAAAAATATAATCTTCTTAATACAACTTTCATATGTATATATACTTTATTTGAAGTATTAAACATACTTCCAAATTAGTTTTCTTTGCAGGGACTGTACGTCTAAATACATCCTTAAAGAACAAGTCACATTAACATCAAAATAATGTTAAATTGAATCATGATTGATCAAAAAATTTACTTTTAGTAAACATTTTGGATTTTAACATCTTGATAATTTTTTGGTTTTTCAATTTATTGCATATGATAGATTTTAGAAACACTTCTCTGTTAAAACATTTTATATGACATCCTAGCAAACGAGAACGGATTGAAATAAATTGAAATGGATTCAGATTTTCAGAAATATTGACATTCACAAATGTTAAAATGAATGCTTTTCAATTCTGAATGCATTTTTATTCATTTATAAGAATTGTATGGAGCATATCTCTATGCCTTTCAATCTAAAAATAATATTAGCGGCTTTTTCTGTGCATTGTGAATACTGTTTAATTCAAAATTTTGAATAGGAAAAGCAGTTTTTCAGTCCAATTGCATTCAATTGAATCTAATCGAATCCAATTGAATCCAAAAAAGTATTCGCTATTTAAAATACACATTCGAATAGAAAAAAATTTCAATCCATTTTAATCCATTCTCGTTTGCTGGGATATTGCAGAATTTTTTTCAAAACTGTTGCACATAAGATGTGAAAGGTTGAAACATTTCTGAAAATGTTCCACAATAATCGATGTTGTATGGGCAATATAACACATTTAATGTAATTCATTAATATAATTAATAATAAAAACTTACAGCTTTTAGCTTTATCTATTTCTTTAGAAGTATTCATCTTTGTAGGTTATATTCTCCTAAATTTCTAAGTAAAATCAATATTTTTGTTACTGAATAATGCTTTAATTGGCACATATCAATCATCAATTTTGATCGTGACCTATTTTGACGCTAAAAATGAGCGTCAAATGTTAACATGAAAAGGCACCTTAATTACAGCAATATGGCGGAATATGGTGTCAATCACGTTTTCATTGGCTTAAAAATATATACTGAGGTGTTTTGCGTGATGTGGGTTGTCACTGTTGACAGTTGTTGATAAATTGAAAGAGAAAATTTCTGTACGACTGTAATCCATGATGAGTGATTATAAAATACCGCTAATCGAGCCGACTATAGATTATGCAAAGGTATCGATGAGATTTTGACGTTTCTCGTGCGTGCATACGTAATTGGCCGAATTTGACAATGCTCCACGATAATGTAGGGAGCAGACTTCAAATGTTTGTGTTCTAGGTACCACCAATCAATCAAAAGCGAACGGTCTCCTTCATAAATCATTTTATTACTCATACCGTCACGTTCTTGAATAAATTCGCCTTGTCCTGCGAGGAGAGATTGTTTGATTTCGAAAATAAATTGCAAAAGTTGGAGGCGTCATTAGAAATATTAGAATCGCGGGTATGTGTATGTTTGCAAGGTGCATAAAAAGAAATTGTAAAAGAAAAATCTTTTACAGTAAATTATCTTGCGCATAGAATATATTTATCTTTTCATAAATATTTTACTTTGCCTATAGTTATCTTCTATACCTGGTTTAGAACAAGAACATAAAGAATCAAATAATGTTAATGAGGATAATACAAGTAAATTAATAGAAATACGTAAAGTGGATGAACCTGATAATAGTGAGATAGAAGAGCCTAAGGACGAACAAAAAGAAATACAGTCTGCAGCTAAAGATCCACGCTATGAAAAATACTTCAAAATGTTACACTTTGGCGTACCAAAACAAGCAGTTAAATTAAAAATGGAACAGGAAGGATTGGACGCATCTATATTAAGGTAAATTTTGATATTTTTCTTATTAAAAAGATATTTACATTTATATATTAATATGATAACATATATATTTACTTTCAATTTTAAATGGCAAGATTAATAGTCACACTTAAATATTGATCATATAATTTTTAATTTATATTTTTTATGACAAATAATTACTATGCACATATATTTACATAGCATAAAATAGCATAGCAGTTAAAATACTCTACTCCTTTTTTTTATTGTGCTAGCAATCCACAAGTAGTTTCTGTACCACGGTTGTCAGAAAACGATGAGAATCATGGTGAATGAATATTAAGGTAATTATTTTAATGCTGTATCGCTAATTATTTTAAGTACATTAGACGTTTTTGCATTATAAAATACAGAATGAAGACATGTACAAATCCTTGATTTATTTATTTATTTATTAAATACAGAATGTAAAGTATTGAGTAGCTTAAAACTGAATCATTTGACCCTGAAAATAAAAAATAGTAGATTGTCAGTCAGAATTTATGCATGTTTCATTTTTATTTGAATATTTTCCAGATGTATTGGTATTTACCTTTCTCTTCTTGTCACCTCCCAATTCGAAGTGCTTGCATCTCTTCAATGGAATTTGCTTTCTATATTTGCATTCCGTGCACTCCATCCTTAGTACAATTTTCTTTGTTGTTTTTGCCTAAGATAATGTAAGAAAATACATTTAGTAAAAATTGATATATTACTGTTATTGTTATGAACTAAATTATAGTAATATTCTTGAAAAACATTATAATGAACTAAAGAGTCTGTTTTTTGTTACTGTACTGGACAGATTGCATTAACATTTCCTTTCATACTTTTGTCAATTTTAAATACTTGTATTTACTTAATAATTAAAAATATGAATATACAACTGGTTTAGCAAAAAGAACAGACATAATGTATACATCTGAATTCGCATAAAAGACGTAATAATAACTTTATTCGTTTTGTTATATCATTAAATAAATATAATTTATCATTGCTATCGGATTTATTTGCTAAACTTGTCATCACGCACTTACTTTTTTCCTGAAGATAGGCTTTGTTTGACCACCAAACCCTTGCTGTTTGCGGTCATAACGTCTTCTGCCCTGCGAGGCATGTCTCTCCTTACTCTTCTTGTACTGCGTCACTTTATGATTCTTGTGTACCTTGCATTTTTTGCAAAAAGTACGCCTTTGCTTCGGCACGTTAACCTATAAAGAATCATGTAAAATTCCAAGACTTTATACATTATTCTGTAGAATGACGAAGTAATCAATCTTCGAGGTATCGATCTGGTTTCTAATCCTTATAAATAATTCGAGTAAATATACGCTACGCATCATCGCGTTCAGTAAAAACATTACATACTATACAATTCCGAATAAGTAGGTTATGTCTCCTCACATCGAATTATTGCACTGTGTAGTAACAGATATTCACATCAAATTGCGGTAAATATAATTAGAATTGTAAACGCTATTTCGTGAAGTGAAAGATTCTAAAGATTTCTAAAATATTCACGGATAAAAACAAGCGAAAATCACGTATCAACCTACCATCTTGTCACGTATCGAAAGAAAAGGGAGATTTAGTTCGACCGGAAATCGTGGCGCTTATAGTAAGTATAGCAGCCACATAGCGCGCCACTGAGCATGCGCTTTGTCCTCATTGCGTTGCAATAAATTCCGAAACCTTGAGTATATTTTTTGCGTTGCATATACATAATTATTAATAATACGACCGATGCTACAATATTTACGAATTCCAATTGCGCACGACATCATTGCGAGAGGAAACACTTGCGGTTTAGTGTGCAATTAGTAAAGTCTCCGTGAAACCACTATTGGATTTACGCCATAACACAACTGGCATCAAAATTATATAAAATACCCAATCGATAAGTGCAATTTTATATTAAGCTACCCTTCATTATTCGCGTTACATCGGATATAAATAAACGAGCAACTTTGCACGGTGGATCCGGTCTAACGATTAACTTATCTATTTAATAATCTTATACGATGAACAACTAACGTGTGCATACATACAACTGGTTGACACGTAGTGACTATATGTGTACACGTGAACTAAACGATAAATATATATTTCTGTATAACACACACATACACACATACACACACACGTGTGTTTCTTAAATAGCGCTCACTGATCAGAAGATTTGTGCTCCAACATGCTCCAACATGCTCCAACATACTCTTATCATAGTTCCTAGCTCCTACTCACTCCAATTCGTTCATCAGAGTAAGTAGGAGCTATGATACATATGTTGGAGCACGCATATTGGAAACATGCGGCACGCACAAATCTATATTATGATATATATAACGCTAGTCCTCTAATCAGAAATTGAATAGAAAAGTTCCGAGCTATTTTTTCTACAATGCTCAACGAAGCAATTATTACCGAGTAAAGATAATCCAATCGGCGTCGGCTTTTAGTTGGGCACACGTAAGTGAGCCACGGCATGCTTAGTAATGTGCGGAAGGGCATACATTATCGAGAGAGCGCGGCTCACTGATGTGTGCCCATTCAAAGAACGGCGGTGATTGGACTATCTTTACTTTTACGATTGGATTAACTTTATATTTAGTAATAACTGTATCATCGAGCGTTGTAAAAAAATGGTAGAAAAAAAATGGCTCAGAACTTTTCCATTAAACTTTTTATTAGGAGTAGCGCTGTACAATTATTGGGTGCTGTTTAAGAAACACTATATAGTATATATATATATATATATACACACTCTTATATAAATAAAAAAAAAAATATATATATATATGCGTGTTTTTTTAAAGATAAAGATGTATCATTTTAATTGTTTTTCACTGACGCATAATAATAATAATAAAAGTATAGTTAGTAATGATAGAGTAAATTGGAAAATAATCATCCTTTTGTGCTTTATTCAAATGGGACACGTGATATAATTACATTGATGAAAAAATATCGTTTAAGAATCATATCGGCAAGAATTTCGGAAAAGTTGAGTTACAATTAGCGCATGATCGACGTGAAATTCGGGACGAGTCGGATCGGAATTCGCGGTCCATTCCCCGCTCGATCGTTTCGCGGTCATTTGTGGTCATTTGCACGTCCGGATAGGATGTCTATCGATTTCTCGCGAACGCGAGATCCCCTCGAAACCCACGTAGAAGGATTCGCAGCGCCAAGGCTTATTTGAATCGAGCGACGTAGCCTCGAACCGGACATCTCGCTCGGGCCACGAACTCTCGAACCCCTCGTCCTCCGCGAGTTTTAATTTTATTTATACCCGGAGTAATCGCGTTACATGTGAAATCCCTTCGGAAAGTCGCGGAACATCGTGGGCCACGATAAAATCGCGACTCGTTGGCGGTTCCACTGAAATACGGGTGATGACGAGATCGGCCAATCAGGAATTTATCGGATTTCAAAGCCGCGCCATCTTCATTTTTGAACAAAGCCAGGTTGGACGTGCTAGAGGCGAGCCGGGATCTGGTAGTAGTTCGCTTTGCGCTATTCGCGCCACAGTCGTCGGCACACACTCCACTCCTGACTGGTTCGACCTCTCCCCCGCCGCACGCTCTTCCCCCTCCTCTCCTAGCCTTCGCTCTGGTTCACCCTCTCCCTCGCACTTCGCAGCCCCACGGGTCTTCGCCTGACGACGCTGCTCTCTCGGGCATTTCGGCGGAAACCGACGTCGTGTGAGGACACGTATTTGCAGTCTTGTTACGCGTACACGCCGTCGCTGCTGCCGCTGCCGCCGCCGCCGCCGCCGTCGTCGTTGCCGCCGTCGCCGCCGCCGCCGCCGCCAACGCCGCCGCCGCTCTTTCGTACTTCACCGAGTTCAGTTCGAGTCGCGAAGTCGAGCTATTTGGATTATTGACGCGTACGTCGCTCCTTCGATTGAATCAACCATGAGTACCAAGGAAAATAACGAGGTCGCCGTCGAGAAGGTGACAGAGAACGACAAGGCATCCGCGGACGCGAAATGCGATATCAAGGGGATTAAGAGGCCAGCTGAGGTGAGTACCGCTTCGTTATCACCAAACTATTCCGACCGTACTCACGATTCTTACCGCTCATGGCATTCGACGACGTTTATCTTGTGACGTTCGTACTCGGCGTCATCCGCGAATTAGGAGTAGTAACGAGAGATGAATAATACGAGCTCGCGCGTTTGATCGCGAAACACGCCACGCCATGCCGTGCCGTGCCGTGCCGTGCCGTGCCGTTGGATCTGTCGGGAGACATTGAATCGCATCGACGCGCTGTGAGATTGACCATTGCTGGCTGCCGTCGCGCCGCGCCGCGGCGGCGGCAGCCCGTGACCGCCGCCGATACGGATTTTCCCGCCTGCTCGGCGTCTTCTACGCATCGCCGTGGACCGATCGTGGGCCGTCACCGCCGCGCGAAGCGTGGCGAAACGTGCTCCATGTAGCCCGCTGTAGCCTCCATGTAGTCCGCGCCGCCGAGCGACGGTACAGCGTAGCGAGAAGAACGCCGCGCCGGCCGGCATTTCTTCGGCGCGGCAGACTCCATATTTCCGTGCGAGCGACTCCGAGCGTAGTCGAGCGCGCTCGATCGGACGCGTGGCGTGCAGGCTATGTATTTCTCTCGGCGCGTAGTGCTTTCTCATCGCGGACGCGAGGGACGCTATTGTGTATTTGTGAGACCATCGCTAACGCGACGAGTCTCTCTCTCTCTCTCTCTCTCTCTCTCTTTTTCTTTCTTTCTTTCCCTTTTTCCGTCTTCGCTAGCTCGCTCGCTTGTTCTCGCCCGATGGCTGACGATGATGATAATGACGATGGCGATGACGACTCCTACCGGAATAAGCTATAATTACCGCGTTCCGCGCTCCAAGTCGTGAAATTCGAAGCAACGCTGGAAATCTTGACGCGTTCGCGCGCGCATGGAAAGGAAGAAACGAATAGGTGAGAGCGTTGTTTAGCGTTAGGGAAACGGAGGTGGGTAGAAGAGAGAGAGAGAGGGAACAATCGGAGAAACGAAGTAAATCTCTACGGCGCCATGTGCTAGTTTCTCGTGTTGGTCTTTTTTTTTCCCCCCCGTTCGGCGAGATTTCGTCTCCTCGCGGCTTTTCGTCTCTATGCGCCCTCTACCTATGAACGCGCACACCGCCGCCGCTTCGATGCTCGGCACGCTTCGTTACCCAAGCATCATTTTCACGTAGTAGATAGTGTCAGCGTGGAGATTCGGAAAAGCGGATATGCCGCGCATTTTTTTTCTTCACCTCCCTGGCCTGGCGGCCATCAGGCCGTCACCATTGTCGTCGTACTATCATCGCCACCCGCCGTTTGTCGCTTTCCATCATGGCGGCCAAAACCAAGCCTGCGTTCATCATTCGTTCTCTCTCTCTGACAAGCTTACGCGTTCTCTTTCTACTGTAATTGATCGATAATTCGCTATAAGAGAGTCAACGTCGAAATACGATCGATAGACAACCGACGCGTCTATCTACTTCAGGTCGACATGTCGTCCTGAAATTGTTTACCAATTCGCGCGCATAAATTCCATGACGAAGGCTTCCTTTTCTCTCGCTCCGATTGTACGAGCATTTCCCTTCCCTATCCATCTCTCTTTCTCTCTCTCTCTCCCTCTCCCTCTCCCTCTCGCACTCCGTTGCTCGACACTGCCGATGTATAGCCGGCAGTGCCGAGTAGTGAGTAGCGACGGCGGCTCGCTCCGTCCTTCTCTTTCGATCTTTTCGCCGAAGGTACCCCACTTGCGCAGCTAGCGGCAACGCCGTGCATTATATACTCGGTGTGTGCTCTCCTACCTCTCCTTATTCTTTTCGCGGCTGTGGCGGTCGCGCGCAACGGCGCGTTACTACGAACCTTCGAGAAAACATCGTTGCCGCGATTTTTCATCTTAAATCGCCGCCCGTCGCGTCGTCGGCCGTGTCGCCGCGATAGGCCGTATTTTTAGCCGATAATTTACCATGAGATTGCGTCTCCGCGTAAGACAAAAATGAACGTACGGAGCGAATGAATGCCGAACGGCGGCAAATCCAGAGAAACCGCGTTGCCGCAGATTTTTCCGCTGCCGCGTCAATCACGTGGAGAGGTACGATACTACACTTACGCACGTTCACGCAGGTCGATGTGTCCTTGTTACATCGGTGATTCCTCCCGAGTATCTATTAGATCGCGCGCGCGCGCGCAAATGACAGAGGAGAGGCCAGTAGAAAGGCGGATGACTTTCGAGCGTTTTTCCCCTAATATATATATATATATTTATTTAGGACATCTTTTTCATACACATACTCGTATAAAATGATAAGAAATACGCTTACATCTACGCGCGCGCGCGCACACACACACACACACACACACACACACAGGCGCGCGCGCGCGCGCGCGCGTGGAGATTAGTATCGTTCCGGAACCGGCGAGCGGGAAAAGGCGGGAAGCTCGAGGTCGAGGGAGAAGAGTTGAATGAAATCGCGTTTGTATGCTGTGAGTACGTTTGAAAGAGACATTGGCTGTATTCAGCGGAGAAAACTAATCTGTTAGTGTTTGGTGATTTCTTTAATATGATTGGTTCTTGCCTTTAATTCTTCGTTTAATCCAAGAACCAATCGTATTAAAGAATCACTAACTGATTAGTTTTCTCTGCTGAACGCAGCCATTCGCTCCGCTTTTTCGGCTTTCCAGAGCTTGCTGAAATCATTCTCTCTCTCTTTCTTTTTATCTCAGTATCGATACGACGTGACCATTGTTTGGCGATCGAATGGTGTTTCTCTACTGAGAGAAGGCGGGAAAAGGCGTCGCGACGATTGGATAACGCAGTTATGGATCGATGTTCCGCCAGCCAGAAATAACTTATTACATTTAATGGTTATCATCGTGTTTCTCTCTCTCTCTCTCTCTCTCTCTTTCTCGTGGCTTTTAACTTTTCGCGCGCGAACCTTTTTATTGCTTAATTATCTTAATAGACCAGCGTAAATATGCGTTTTATATCAGTTTTAAACATGCTGATTGATGGTTTATTTTTATTCATCATTTATTTTCTCGAAACTTGAAGTTTTCGTCAGAAACTGGATAAGGATTGCTACGATAAGAAGGAATTTGGCGCTAGTGATTCCGCTGAGAAAACGCGTTTAACGAACGCATTCGCGTAGATTACCGATCTTGCTGATAATCCACCGATTAACACACATCACGTGTTAATTACGTAATGGGCGTTCATCGCGCCGATCGTTCGAAGAAATTACATGAGCATATAGAGTCTATACGATAGGTTATGAGTATTGGGTTATCTGCGAGACCTTACGATTGGGAATGGATAGATAGGTAATCGTGCGGGGAGCACATAATAACAAGCGGCAGCATCTCCGTCATCGTCATCGTCGTCGTCGAGCGACCAACCAACGGCATGAATGTGCTACTGTCATTCACGTTGAGACGCCGTACACTCGCGAGTTGACGAATAGGAGTAGCGGCGGCTGCGAGCTGCCGGCGAGTTCGAAATAACCCGCGCGTCAGCTTTTCGATCGGGTTACTATTGTTTGTAGATGCCGGTGGTAACCGATCTCTCATTAGCATTTTATCGCAACAGGTCGAGACTCCATATACGGTGATACAATTACTCCAGGTTGAGTTAGAGAGAGAGAGAGGGGGGGGGTGGGAGAAGAGAAAGAGCATAACATTGATTGAGTGACGAGTGTTTCTCGATCTTGCTTCGAGATACTTGCCGCCATTGAAAACCAAATTGCGCGTCATCGCTTTAGTTACTTCTGGTATTATTAATATAGATAATAAATATAGATAATTTGGTATTATTATTATTATTATTATCTAGCAACAATATAATAGATCAATCGCGCTTTCGACGTGATAGTGCGGGGCATCTATTCCGCGATAATTCTTCTCCCGTTCGACCATGGCGATATCCGTCGTGATATCGTCATGGAATGCTCGGCTCTTTTTAGTTTAGATTTATACTCTTATTCGAAGGCTTCGCGTTGCACGACACTTGGCACGCTGCTTCAGTTATATCTTCCTCCCTTATCTTCTCCTCAGTTACTTCGCTCGCTCACTCGCGAATTGCACGCAGCGCAAACGTATCCCCGCCATGGCGCGCGGCTCCGTCATCTGCCAATCACCACGGTCTTCCCACTGTGCATCGTCGGTTCGCGCTCCGATTGGCTGGTGTGGCTCCGCGTGCGCATCCAAAGCCTCTTTCTCATACCCGCTGATCGTGCGGCGCGTGTATGCTGTTACGCCAGCCGGCAGCCGCTACCACTACAACCACCACCACCACCACCACATCACCACCACCACCACCACCACCACCACCACCACCACCACCACCACCACCACCACCACTACCACCACCACCACCACCACATCACCACCACTACCACCACCACCACCACCAGCACCACTACCACCACCACCACCACATCACCACATCACTACTACATACTACCATCACCATCACACTGCTGCCATCGTCATCACCATCACTATCAGCTCCTACTCTACCACCATGATCAGTCAGCTACGCCGTATGGTCACGAGTCCGGCGTTACCGACGCGGTTCTTGCAGCCGTGCACAGTATAAAACTGGAGCGACATTAAAATATGCCGAATGTTGGAAACCGTTGCGGAGAGTCGCTCCAACACTTTTAAACATATCGGAGCGGTCGCCATGCTACTCATCACGCTGTATTTTATCGTGGCGATCTCGATCGCTGTCGCGATAAGTCGCATTCCAAAATAATACATCAAACGATTTCGGGATTCTCGTTGTCGGCATGTTTTCAGATTGCCCTCGGAGCAAACTCGGCTCTCGGCTGCTGTCGTTCTCCCCTTCTCTCTCAAAATCGATAAACTATGATACTTATTGCGTTATGGCCATTACGGGCCATCGGGACTGGATCAAGGGCATGGTTCTACAACTGGAAGATGGGGGGGGGGAGGGGAAGGGGAATTATCGTTGCACGCGTGTGTAGGCGATTTTAGAGTTTACATTCCCTTTTGCCTACTTTGTGTAAAGTACGTTAACCAATCTCTCTCTCGCTCCCTCGCTCCCTCTTTTTCGTACGCGCAACACGCGCGCGCACACGCACACACCTTTAGCACGCGCCGCTTTGAAGTACGCGGGGGCGAAGTCACAGGACAGCTTCGCGAGCTAAACGTTTATCGGTAAAGTTGTGATACTCTCTACTACCTGTTCTTCATGTTTTCGACTCTGCCGGATCGCTCAGTTCTCTCCGCCATTTCCCTTTTCCTGTTCCTACCGTATTTTAGCGAGCAGGGAAAGTCCCCCACTATACCTCCCTTTCCGCCACCATATTTCTTGGCGGGAAGGGATCTTATCCTCGCCGGCCGGTATGCTTTCCTCTGTCCTTCTTTCGCTACCGCCGCCGGCGCCGCATTTTCTATTATCCATTTGATGCTGAAAAAGGGGTACGCCTTCTTGACTTCTTGTGTACGCAGAATGAAACGAGATATCAAACATAAATTTAAATTCTATATCGGGACACTCGTAATCGGGTAATAAATCGCTCGTTTATTCATCAACTATTTATCTCAAGCCTATTTATCTCAAGATTTGTTTTAAAAAAGTTATTTTTTTCATGTTGCAGGAGAAAAATGAAGAAACAAAGAAACAGAAAAAGGAGGAGAATGGAGATGGTGAGGTAGAAGAGGAAGAAATTGAAGAAGAAATCGAAGAGGAAGAGGAAGTAGACGGTGATGGAGAGGAAGATGACGACGATGACGACATACCAGAAGGTGAAGAAGATTTAGAAGAAGGAGAAGGTAAATATGTATAAGATTTATCCAACTATATCTTGAATGGATTTTTTAAAATGAAACTGTTTCTACTCACTGAAACACGTTTATTGTTACCATTACAGACGAAGAGGATGATGACGCGGAAGGTGAGGTAGAAGGTGAGGTAGAAGACGATGAAGACGACGCATAATGAAAAAAGGGAAAACATTATGCAATTAAGAAGGGAGGCGTTAGGCACGTGACGACATCATGGTCGATTTTTGGCAAACTCAGCAAACTTACTCTCATATTGAGTGGTTGGTAACAATGTTGATATCCATCGTGCCCAATCCGTGTTATTGGATCCTCTCTATCTTCCGACCTACAAGTAAAAATTACCACCTCACCAGAATTGTGGTGGGCTGACGCATTAGATGTAATTCTCTACTTGTCTTGGCTTTTCGCAATTCTGGTTTAGCCGTCACCAAATGCTATTGGGTAGTTTGAATGATAACTGTATATTCGTCCTAAGGATTCGATGATGAGGATTTGATCTTATTTGCTGTCTAGATTCTTATTTCCATCGCGATCGATCGTTCTATCGTTCATGTGCACGATTCCCAAGACGAATCTACCGTTTTATCCGAACCACCTACTAACTGGTATTTGCCGTCATCTGGCTTTCTTCGTCGGGACAATTAATAACAAAACTTATTTAAGATATAAAAAAAAAACTTATATTTAAATAGTGTAAAATTGATATTTGAAGGTGATGATTTTTTTACATTTAAAATCAAATTTACGTTTGTAGTTCGACGAATGTCTCTCACCTTGTGCGTGTGATATGTTGAGTTCTTCTTCTCGAATAGAAATGTGTAATTGCAGTGTCTTCACAGGAGCGCGAGGCTATCGAGCAGAATTAAGCGATTCATACGTAACATATACGGCAAATAAATAAAGTAAATAGGCATGAATGGACATCTCTCGGCATTCAATGTATACTAAAATGAGAGAAATCTTAAAAATAGACGTAACACCGCTTCGTGCTCCTGTTTGGTATAGAGACAGGAATTAAGGTAAATGCAACGCTCGCGTCAAGTAGTATGGATGAATAACATGTGACTTTAATATTGCATAATAATTATACATAGCATGTATAAAGTTATGGGATAAGAAACATTTTATTATTAACGATAATATTATGTAAACGTAATATAATGCGGAGAGGTTGTTACACTTTAAGCTTGGGCATAGATAAGGGAGAGCATCGAACAGTCAACTTGTAAAGTGTAAGGGCCCCATCACCCTTCTCTATTCATTTCGATCAACTATATCATTTTTTGTAGAAGATAAGAGTTCAATTATATACATAGATAAATCTACACACACAAACACAGACACACAAATATACATATATATATGTATATATATATGTGTGTGTGTGTGTGTGTATGTATGTATAATATAATATAATATATATATATATGCACACACGCGCACACACGCACACATACACAACACATATATAAAATTCCAGAACTGCCGTACATGACGCGAAATTATAAAAGAGAAAAGAATTTCAAACTACATATTGTGAATTATGTATTAAATACTCTCCCTATTTTTAAATGTTCTCATTTGAGTGTAACTCGAGCGTTTCAGTGTTACTTTTATCTTATTATGATTTTATCTCGACTTTATTGTGGACTATTTTCATGGCAATGATTCTTGGACTGTTGTAAAATGAGTTAGCGATATTTATTCATTCTCATATTTTTCCATGTATACCTACATATATAGTCCACGTTTCGATATGTTAATGACGATATACACCATCAAATTTGACGATGGTATTTAAAAATTTTTAGTAACCTACAATGTTGACATTGATGATAATGATGATGTTGTTTTGCTGGTTCAACAACTGAAAAGATTTCTCTTTGTGCAAGAGTCGGCGAATCATTGCGATTGGCGTGTCCGTGTCGCTACTTATTTTCGGGAGACTGTTAGATAAAAGGGTGAAGAGACATTGCGGTTATACCATTGTACCATAGCAGCATAATAATTAAATAAAGGTAACGATAATTTGAATGCGAGAAGATGTCCCACGTTTTAATGTACAAATATTTTCGAATGAGATAGTTAAATAAAACGCAGTTAGATCAGAGAAAATGAATTTGTTCTCGTAAGTAGTGATGAGTTTAATATCTGAAAACTATGAGGAGAGATGAGCGGTAAAGGCTGCTCGAAAACCACACGGACTAAAAATCCCTCTGTATGGAAACCAAGGAGATGGAGGTTGGACTCGTGTAATGTTGATACTTACAAAAATCTCTTACCGTCGGACGATTCGATGGTACAAAAGAAAAAAAAAATTCGAATACTCCTCATAACATGTATGTAACGCGTCCAACAAAGCCGATCGATGTCATTGTGATGCGTGCAGGTCATACCATCTCCGGCAGTCTCTGTTAATCTACGATTTTATACGCTGCTGTATTTACACGTGTTTACTTCAAGATAGTAACTTGACGATAATTGGCAAAGGACTATCTTAAAGTACAGGTGCCTGAGCAAAATCAGTACTTTAGCGTTTCATAGTATACTATACTATACATATTATAAGCATAGGTCCATTTAATTTTATTAAATACAATGCCAAGCCCCGTTGGCAACACACAAAAAAAAAAGAAAGAAAGACTTGCGTTTTGTACTGTGTCAAGCTCGGCAGAGTACTCTTCTTCGCGCTCGAGTACTCGACGCGATTCACAAAATTCACTTACTGGTGCTAACGGGTCTTACAATCAATCAGGCTGATCGCCCACGTACCGTTACACCCCTACATTTGTTAGGTAAGCATGAAAAGAAGTTTAAGACATCAAATCTGGTAAATGACATGTGTGTCACACGATTTAATATAAACGAAAATCCTAGGCTAAGAATTTGGTTTGTGTGTTCATAAGTCTTGTTCAAGCTACTTTTGTACAGGATACCATTTGCATCATCTCTTTCAACGTATTACAAGTAACCGACACACCACAGACTATATATTTCTGCCCATTCCATCAAAACTGAAACTTTCATTGTATTTTTAAGTAAATACATTTTGGAAAACAACACGGATGGCTTTTTTATTCTTCACATGTGTGTGAAGCAAATTATTTCTTCCCCGTTTGTGGATTATACGTATACTTGCATAATGTATTGCTACATCCTTGCGAATACATTTGTGCAATTCAGGGACGCTGCTTGAGAAAAATTGTAAAGTAATATTATACGACAGTTGTATGCCGTATATATACATGTATGTAAGCTACATTTTTATATTGAAATAATCCAAGCGTTCACTGCCGACTTTTTCATACTAAGTACGAGAGCGCTACTTATCGATCGATGTTATGTAAATATGCAGTCGTAACTGTAAATATGCACTTTTGTTGTATCTTTAAACAGGATATTAAGTGCTCACAAAATGATCCGACACAGTAAACTAAGGATCGATGTGTGTATATATACATATATATATATATATATATATATATTTTACTGTTTTTTCATTTTCCATTGCGTTTAATTTTCTTCTAATGTTTATGACAATGCTTTTATGAAAGGACACATTTATGCATGACATATGATGTAAAACAGCAATAAAATCATAAAATTTATATGAAATTGTTAAAGTCAAATATCACATTTTCTTATATTTATAACAACTTTTTATTTACATTATTACAGGTATATGGCAAATAATAAAGTATAGTTTCTTAGATATAAGATGATTCCTTATAACATTTCCTGCACGTTACAGTAATAAATTACCTGAGGTGTATGTGATTGTAAAAATATATTTTATATCAAAACACTGTCATTACTATGTTACTTAATCTAATAAAATTGTTCGATAGATTAGAGAATTGCACTTTTTCTCTTACTATTATATTTTTCTTAAATAAAGCTTTTATAAAACGTATATAAAATGAAATCCTGGACCCTGGACGGAACATTCATCGAAAATTTTTGAGTACGATGACTTTTCAACGTCTTTTTACTACACCCTTTCTTTACATTAATTCTTAATATATAATCATATGTCAAGTGTGTAAATGTACAAAGTGCGATTTTGTAGAAATGTATGTAACTGTGCAAAAAAAAGATAAAGCTATTGTAACAATAAACATAGAAAACGCATGCAAATATTCATATCTAATAATTTACAATATTGCCTGCAAATTTATTCACTTCGACACAATTTCTTCTGATTATTACGCTTAATTCCATTTGTCGCAAAGAATATTGTATAATTTATATAGGTATGAAAAACAAGTTATGAACTTTGATCACAGACAGAGCATTTACCTCGTGCACCACACAATCAATATTTCATACATCAACACTGTTTTAATAACGTCTCAATTTATAACGTCGGCAAAACGAACACTTCGCGCCAATATCGCTTTCAGATCACGGACTGAACAATTTATCTTGGACAGACAGTGCTGATTATGTATAATTACATAAAGATAAATTGTATATCACAAGCAACTGAATATCAAAATTCTATATTGTTCAGCTAATGCTCGCCGATGAGTATATAACAATTGTGTATCAAATATCTAACTATAGAGCAGAGCATTTCCTTTTGTTCATTTTGTCATGAAAGTTTATACATTTTTCTAAACAATGTATAAACTATAAATTAAATGTAAATGTAAACAAGATACAGACTGCATATCGAAATAAAAAAATTTATGTCTTATATATACTCTTGTGTATATATATATATATATATATATATATATATATATATATATATATTGGACGTCTTTTTAGCTTATTTCTTATAAGAAAAATAATTCAATCGATTTTTTCGAAGGCAGTGAAGAAAGCACTAGTGTGCATAAAACTGTAGTTGAAATATGAGTTTCTTAATCATAATTTCTTTGACCAATCTGGCATTAAGCCAAAATAACATTAGGTTAAAAGGTTAAAATGCTGTAATGCTTCTAGCTCTCTCTCTCTCTCTCTCTCTCTCTCTCTCTCTCTCTCTCTCGTAGTAATAGTAGTAATGTAATAATGCTTCTATGTACTATTTAGTACGAAATCATATCTTTTGATAAAAAGTTGCTTCAGTTATATTCTCAACCATCATTTTCTCGATTAGTTGTGAGTATCTTATTATCCAAAACTGAAAGTTCTTGGTTCACATTTATCCATGAAATACGCTCGTTCATGTTTCTTTCTTCAATGTTGTTCACAGACTAAAATGAGACAAAAATTAATTTAAGAATTGTATATTGTATATGTATGAACAATACTCTGTTCAAATATTAACTTGCACGCGTAAGGTATTTACTTGTATAGAATCGGAGATGGATAATCCAGTTGATAAATTTGCGGTAAGGTTTCCAAAATCCGCAAAATCAGAGGAATTCCAGTTAAGATTGTATTGCTGACTGTCCATGTCTAGCAGACATGAGACTCCTGCAGTGTCTAAAAGATTGATACATCAGGGCTGTGTTCAGAATTTCACTCGGGTGAATCCATATATTATTTTATCTTTGTTTAACATTCGATGAACAAGTAAAATAGCATATAGGTACATATGTGGATAAAGTTTCTGAATATAGCCCAGAATATAAATAATTGTTTGGAATGTGGTAACGTCTAACTTCGTGTGAAAATGGTTGATTCAAATCAGTGGATCTCAGATTTAATTCTCACCATCACGACATAATCTCATTGTATAAGAAGAGATTGAAGAAGAACGATTAAAAAGGTAGATTTATAGATCTATATCAAATCTAAGGCGGTTAAACGTTTGTTCAAAAAGTGCTGTAAAAGTTCTGTAGTTTGTATACAAAAAGAGAAAGCCTCCCGCACTTCAGATTTATATGAACGCATAATATAGACAAATTTGTAGAAGATTGAAAGCTTAGAAAAAGATTTCAACTTCATTGCAATTTATGCGTATATTCGGCTGTAAACCACCTTGATTATATGGCGTTACTCCATAACAAGTTTAATTCCTTTTGATTTAATTGCGATTGATTTGGTAACTACAACTGATAAAATGACTTATAAAATTAAAGTCCAAGATATTTGATTGTTTCTTTATTAATCGAATGTTTGATTGATACTGTTGTATTAGGTGTTGGAATTAATTCGTAGCGTTTTTTAATGAAAGAATGTTATTTATTTCACATGAGCATTAAAAAATACATTAATGAAAGTACTTCCCATCACTTGTAAAACGCTACGAATTAATTCCAACACCTAATATTAAATATGGATGTACTCCATAAGGAAACAATGATTATATTAAACAGGAAATTACCGATGTTATTTAACGGCTGTAATCCATCTTGATTTTCTGATGTTACTTTGTTTAATAACAAGTTCAGTTCCTGCTGATTCAATTGCGATTGATCTGATAATTGTGGTTCATTATAAAATTGAACATCCAACATATTTGGTTGTTGCATTACTGGTGTAACGTTACTTGGTTGATACGGTTGCTGCACCAGAGATGGGTTGTAATCCATAGGGGATGGTGTTCGTCCTGGTGATATCTGAGGCCTGAAAAATATTAAATACAGGTATTTGAGTGTAAAATTTCTGTTTTTACATTTTTATTTAGTTCTATTCATTCTAATCTTTTAATCTTGACTGTTAATTTACCTTAAAGTTTGCATACTGATGTGTGATTGCGAGAACGAACTTATAGGTTGCAGATTGAGATTGCTTGTATTTGCACCTGAACTTCCGAATAATGGTATCCGCTCGACTGGTTCAGCTTTGATGATATTGTAGCCAATAAGTTGATTCCCAGTAGCTACAATGTTACACAGAACATGCATGTACTTTTTTTATTACGAAAACATGATTCTTTTAAAGCAATTAAAATAATTTTGATCCACATGCATGATGTTGTGAAATGATGTTATTAATAATAAGCATGCAAAAAAAAAAACAGAAAATCCTCAATGAAGAAGCGTGATTTCATACGTATTATACATGCAATTTTATATATTTTCACTCTCAAACTTTTCAAGTTGAATTCCACAAACACTATTTTGTATTCTAAATAATTACGTCTAATTTAAATCATTAATAAAAATAAATTTTCACACTGAATACAACATTACTACATCGTACCTGAATTTTCAACATGTATCAATATGAATTTTTATCTGAAATTGTATGGGAATAGAGAATAAATAAACACTTTTTTGCATCAAGTGATCTATATACATATATATATATATATCTATATATATATATATATATATATATATATATATATATATATATAGATATATTATATCATACGCAATTCATACAATATGTAAATATATTTATCTGTTCACAAAAGAAGCAATTTATAAAAATTATATTACCATAGAAATATTGTACATTTGATTGTACTATATTACAATTACTGCACATATATATGTACATACAGGGAAAGTTTGATTAAAAAAAGTTCATCACTTATTTTTTTCGAAAACGGTTAGAGATAAAGGGAAGATATCTATTATCAAAATTGTTTTCAGAGAAATATTTTAATATAAAGTATTCAACTGATTAAATACTATCTAGAATAATTAAAAAGTATTCAATAGAATGACTAAAAAATACCCCTTCCCAATAAAAAAATCTTTTAATTAGTAATAAAAACATCAAGGATGTTTAAGGTTCCAAGATCATCAAATATGTCTCCCTATTTATCCTACAATTCTGATATTTGCATTTTTTTGCATATTTGCATATTATTTACTTTTTCTTATCTCTAACAGTTTTCGAAAAAAACGTGGTGAACTTTTTATCAAACTTATCCTATATATGTATATATTATACATATGTACACACACACACATACATGCACGCACGCGCGCGCGCACACATACATACACACACAAAACTTTCTGAAAAGTACATTAATTATTGCACAAGAGCATCACATACTCGCATTATACGAAGTGTGAACTATGAAACTTTTACTTATAGACTATTATCACGAGTAATGATTCCATATAATAACAGTAATTTTTTGTTACAAGATTTAGAGACGTATTTTATACTCGCTTCTCGGAATCAATCCCGTAAATGTACGTAAATAGAAAAATACAATATTATCATATCTCAAAATATACAAGCTCACTGCTCCCTGGTCTTTTAAATTCAAACTCCAAAGTCCTATGTAAAATACATCTTTAAAAAAGTATAAAACAAGTTTTTTGCTTGCTATGTGAAAATATATGTGTAGTAGTTTTTAGATATAATGAAATGACTTATTTATTAAGCTTCTCTTTCCACTATGAAAATTGTTCAACAATTTTACAGCTGTACGTCAAAACTGTCGGCGAAAAACGAGAGTGTTACATTACATATGTAACAATTCTGAATTTTTGTATCATATTTTCAAAGTGTAAAGAGATTAATCAGATGATTTAATCAGATGGTTAATGTATGATAAGACATAAGACCAATCGAACGTTGACTGATTAAAAATTATGCAATCGTTCGTACAAATACTGCAACTGTTTCTAACAGTTTGTATGTATCTTAGTGTTAGTTTTCTCAACAAGTTTATCATGTTTGTCGTAACAATTAACAAATGTATCAAATAGACCTGCTAAAATATATAAAAACTTCATCGTAAAAGGCCTCTTGTTTCATATGCATATAAGCGTATACTTCATTTTTGCACAAAGAGTGTATGTATATTTATATATTGATTACAGCAGATAGAAAATTGAAGGATTGCGAGTGAAAATAGATAATTAGCATTCACTTCTGACATTCATTCCTTCGATGAGAAACGTGATATAAAGATAAATAGCATGATTTTTACATCAGATGATGTTTGCAGATTATCAAGATGTTAATATAATGTAATATCAATGTTGCCCACCATAATCCTATTAGTTATAGAATTATGAAGAATTCTGCAAATATACTTACACTTCTCAGTTTCGGCTACTTGTTTGGTAAGTATGGAGTTGTTACTAATCTTTTTTATCTTTCGCCTTAATGAATTGGCATCATCTATAAATGATTACACATTAATGAGTAATTTTAATTATAACTTCTTGTTAACATCGCGTACAGTTGCTCTAAATGAAGAAGGCTTCATGTATTTAAACCTTACGAATTTTCCTACTGTACATCAATAAAGTTACTCCAAAAGAGTAACTCTGAGCAAACTAAGGATTTTTGTTCAGACATTTTTAATCCTAAAATAGATTAGGATATAAATGTACCTCAAAGAAATTTCGAACTACTCTACTGAGCTAGAAGACGACATTTTCGGCTCGATCCATAATTTATTTTCACTTTTTGGGAATAAGATCAGGCAGGTCAGTACGCCAGTCACTAACTGCTAGTTATTACACAATTGATTATTGCATTGACAATTCACTTAAAGCACATTTGTACCCCATTTTTCTGTGTTTGTGTCAGTGTTTCGTACAGGTAAGTCAATTTCATTTTCTATGTTAAAAGTAATATATTTTGTGTATAATTACGTAATTTAAAAGTATCGAGTCAATAAATTAATTTATGTTATAATTTTTAGATTTTTAGATTATAAATAAAATCAATCCAATTACATCGCCTTGAATATAAAATATTCGTAATATAATTTTCGTATATAATTTTCGTATGCAGCAATACAATAGAACTTTTTACATTTTTACATTTTAATTAAAAAATATATCTACAGAAGTGTAAAATAATTTATTAGTGGTTTTTCACTGTTTTTTCCATTTTCTAATTTTTTATATCCGTCGACAGTTATAATTACATAATTCTACATTTTAAAAGAGTGCAACAATAATTTTTTTTTCATAGCCCAAAATTTTTCTTTATTAGAACCTTGTTTAAAATTTAATAATTGATTAATTAGAAAAAAAGTTGGCTATTTTTTGTATGAAAAGGCATTTTTGCGTTTTTTTTCGATACTTTTTTCGTCTAACTTCTGATTAAGTAAATTGATTTATTTATAAATTTCCAGCATACTAAGATTTCTTTAATAGAAGCCTATTGATCAAAATTTAATTATGATATTGTTTCAATAGTAGTTCAGCTGCGTTTTCAAGTCCGATAAAATTTTAGCACGCAGTTCAAAATGACTACAAATATAGTATAAATATGGTACAAATATGGTTTTGTATGTACATATCTAGTATATATATTATATATATATATATATAATTCACATTGAATTATTTAAGCAGCAAAGATCCAGCTTCGACCTTTATGGGCCTTTAATTCTTATTTCTTATTAATTGATTCTCACACGGACTAATAAGATTTTCATATTGTTTAAGCAGATTGAATTTAATTAATGCCATTCTCTTCTTTATTAAAAGATGAAAAGATTAATCTATTAGGTGTTGGAATTAATTCGTAGCGTTTTTTAATGAAAGAATGTTATTTATTTCACATGAGCATTAAAAAATACATTAATGAAAGTACTTCCCATCACTTGTAAAACGCTACGAATTAATTCCAACACCTAATATTATTGAATCCTTCTCACATATACAAAGTATTTTACGCTATGATAAGAATGGGGTACCCTTGTTTCCTCTTTAAAAGGCCAAAAAAAAAAAATACTAAGATACTAAATTATAAAGCAGTTTATAACAAGATAAAAAGGAAAAAAAACATTTGCATATACATTCATAATAAAATTTAACAATAGTAAAGCAACAATGAGAGTATAAGAAAATATACAGCATCAAACTTGACTAGAAAAAAGTATTTAGTTAATCCTTTGATAAGAGAGAGAGATAACAATTATCGAAAATTTACAAATCATTTGTAAAAATCGTTAATAGGAAACATTAAGAAAAAACTAACAATTGCACTTAGTTTAGACTAGAATTTTGCACACCTAGATGCGTCGATCTTACAAAAATCGATCCATTTTATGTGGCAACATATCTCTTAAACAATTCTCGATTTTTCTCCGTAAAAATCTTTGGTTTAAAAATACAAATACATTCTTAAATGAATGTCACGTCAAAACTGCAAATATACAAGAGTTGACGATAGTAAAAGTTTATAGCTGCAATGCAAGACAATATTCCTCACATTTCGGCAGACTCAAAATCGATAGATTCAAACAACATCATTAATTCATGTACAAATATTAAGTTATCTTCAACTTGGCAGTATATAAACAAAAAAGAAATATTAAATAGATCAATAAAATATCTATCGAATAGTTTAGGTCTCTTTTGTTTCCGTCAGTATTTTCCCATCTTCAACTAGACTATAATAAAAAGACATTTCATCAAATTCTGAGGCAGTCGCGTGTGGTGCCATAGTAGTATACAGAGCATAGTGCTCAGCCTCAGTTAAATCTACACCATATGATGCTTCATCGTCATTTAGCTTAAGAGATTTAACACTCATACTAGGACGTGGACTTTGTGATTGTATAACATTTTGCACAGTACTCTTCGATAAATATGAAGTATTCAATGACGGATCACTATCTCTACTCAGATCTGAGCATTTGTCTTTTTTAATTTTTTTAGCAAATAATTTCGAAAACAGTCCTTGTCTAGCATGTTTCGATAAAGTACCGGGTAAGGATGGCAAATTTTTATTCGGTGCCTTGGTGAGTGAGGTAGTGAGCGTTTGAGCGGATATTGGACGCGGCAAAAGTGGCATTGACGGTGTCTTGCGTATTCGCTTGGGAGGCAAGGGTGGCAATCTTTCCTCTGCCTCATGCATTACATCTCTCTTAGCTGTTAATGTTACAGACATAACGGGCACTTCCGCATCTTGTTTAGAGACGGCTACATCCTCGTATTTTCTGTCATCGGTAATGTCAAATAACTCTACCGGATTTTTCATAGCCATTTGTAAACTGGTGTAAGTCTGATTGTCACAAACATCAATTTCCATCATTTGTGGATTGGTCTCAGTAGCAGCTTGTATCAACTTGTTATGTGTATCAGCATAAATTTGATCAAGCTCAGCCACTTGCGATAAAAATTCATTAAACGGTTTATTGTCACCATCTGTCTCATTTTTAAATTCCGTCTCATTATTCTTTTCCTTAAGGCACACTTGTCCCTTCTGCACCCATTTGCCTATTTCAAAATTATCGAACCAATCCGACCTATTCTTTGAATTATTTAGACTTTTTGATACGGACGTGCTATCTTCTTGTGCGTCGGATTTCGCATAAGGAATCGCATCGATTTTTTCTTTATACTCGGAATTAAATGCATTATTTTCTACATTATTATTACCAAGAGTATACAATTTGCTAATTTCTTTATTATTTTCCACGTTTCTTCCCGAGGTCATCATTTCGTTATTTTCATAATCCAAAATATCACTTTTCGCGAGCTGTTCTACATTTTGTGTAGAATTTATTGATGCTTTTAAATCGCCATTACACACATCTACGTGATTTTTTATGTTATACAAATCATTTAAAGCACGCAATGCAGAGATTTTATTGTTTAGTTTTTTCGTATCCAGATCATTATTGTTGAATTCGTCGATATTACGAGAAAACTTAGGAGTTACGTTATCAAAAAGAGCAGTTTCCGCAGACAAGATTTTACTGAAGGTACTGTACTCTGCCTTCTTCCTGGCAAACGCTTTCCGTAAAGACCAGAAAGCAGGCCTACCTGTACCTAGTGGTAACATCTGAAATGGTAGCGGTTCGCTCGTAGCACCATCCGATGGCCTTCTAAGTTGGATGAACGCTTGCACTGGCTGTTCCACTTCCTGTGTACGATAGCTAGGCGTTCTGAACGCTATCGCTGTCTATAAAGAGCGATAGATAATACAATACAGACAAATGAATATTTTTTACTATTGTATTGCAACTATTGCAGTGTAATTCAAAATTTACATATACAACATATACAACTTGTTGACTTACTTGTTTATGTACATGCGTCGGTTGAAAATCGCCGTATCCTTCCCAGATTAATTGCCCATCTCTTTCCTCAAAAAATCTCACTTGTATATCTTCCTTCGCAACTTTTTCACACAGCAAAATCATGTTTATGCCACCAGCAACAGGTGCACTGCAATGACTCAATTTGCAGATCACAAGATCTGACATTGCCTCTGAAACGTAATCGTAAGTAGAAATTTTATTCTAAATATATATATATATATATAGGGACTCATTAATCTTTTCATGTGGTTATTTCCCAAACTACTACAAAAAAATGTTTCAAATAAAATTTACTTTGTTTCGAGAAGAAAATCTCGAAACAATATGATGGGCACATATTTTTTTCCAAGTGTGTAAATATCACTGGAGATTTCAAAGAGACCTTTGTTTTTTTTTTCTAATATAGAACGGTATTTTGTTTTTTAATTAGGCGTACTTTGAAACAAGTTTATTGGCTTATGATATGTATGTTGGTCATCCAAGATGATTTAAAATCATTCAAAATCAACTACGAATGTTTAGTTTAAAGTCAGTAATTTTCTCATCAATAAACTTTCAAATGAACTTTTTGGAAGACACACTTGCCATCAGAGTACAAATATACTTTAATGGCGAGTTTTAGCACGATGACGCTCTCTTCATGATCTTGGGCATGAACGCATTGATTTATTTTGTCCCTGAATAGTCCCTGATAGTTCCATTCTCTCGAAAGATGTTAATAATTTGTCAAGTAGAACAGAGTAAGTTTTACTTGAAACATTTTTTATGAGTAATGAATAGTTTGGAAAATAATAGCGTGGAAAGATTATAATAGATTACTGTAAATATATATATATATATAGTTTTTTTAATGATATATAGTATTACATACTTTTATCATAAATAGGATCAGACACAATGGGCGCTAAAGGCTTGTTAAATTTTCCTTTCTGTGATCCTTCCAAAAAAACTTGGAAACATAATCTCACTGCGTTAAGGTCTATGTTAGTCGGGTGTCTCCTATGTTCAAAACCAGCTGCAATAATTTATCTCTTCATAACCAACTTATCTAAATTAATGAAAAAATATCGTAATATATGTATATACATATGAAAAAATTATACATACTTCGAAAAGGATCCACTCGTAACTCTTGACGCATTCTAAGAGCTTCTTCAATGTCCTTCTTTTTCACACATTGAATGCCTAAATTTGAAAAAGTAACAACCATATTTCCCGATGGAATTTCTACTGTACAAACACCTTGCTTGCATACTTCCTTGCCAACAAGATTGTGTGGATGAGGTCTGTAGGGAGCATCCTTTGTTACACAGGACACAACTACCATGGCACGACCCTTATAACCCACGATCTACAGGAATATTATAAGCATATAGAAATAAGAAGAAAAAAAGATTCGAAGTCTCACTGGACCGATCAACTTACTCGTATACTAGGGAAAGTTTTGTTCTCTGGTGTACTGTTGACACCAGGTATGCTGCCAGCTGACCTGCCTTCACACTCATAGCGAAACCGTAGTGCTTTACTGGCTGGTTGTTCTAAAATCTCAACATGTGGCTGTTCGCTGTCCATTACTATAGTAGCCATAGAATCAGGATCGGTGGTTTGAATGACGTCAACTAAAAATAGTCGCATCACACAACTATACAAAACTATATTAAAATACATAATATATACTCAAGATACTTACTGATATCACTTATATTAATATCTCCATCACTTATGCCATTGAATTGTTCCATGACTGTGAGTCTTTAATATACTGAACTTTGTCCATCTGAAATATAATTATAAATACACCAATTGGTTTTATATGTAATTACAAAAAGTATCTTAAATTTTTCTACTTCAGCAATAAAAATAAATTCGAATACTCGAATTGCTGCAACTTAAGACAAATTTTAATGAATAATGAGAAGTTTCATGATATCTTACACATCTTACATCTCTTCAATTATCTTTTCAGATCGGCATATTTAATTTCTCTTAATATACAGTTTCAATATTTTAAATTAAATTCGTATACTACAATGTATATTGCTATGTTTGAGTGAGTAAGTTGCGATGTTGCAAACATATTTCGAGTCAACATCGGCAAGTAACTGGGAAGACAAACGCAATTTCCAGATGAAACCTTCAGGATTCCGGAACGACAGCTGTTCGTTCCGTACATTTGTATACGCGGGAGTATATCCAGAAACACTGCACGCAAGTGTCCCGGGGGAAAAAGGAGCGCGAAGAAGGACGCAAAGCTGATTCAATCATTATTTTAGGCGAGCCTAAGCCCGTACAGACCGCGTATCTATAATTAAACTATCGTAGGACAATGTGATGGGAAAGAAAGATAGAAGGATGGAGCGAGAGAGAGAGAGAGAGAGAGAGGGAGGGAGACAGACTATACGAGTAACTACAAGAAAAAAGAAAGACTTGCCTGCTGCACAAATCAACATGCTATATATACTTTTGAGGCCTAGCGTTGTTCGAGTTGATGAGTTGAACAGCGACGATGAGCACCTCTCAAGATGCGTGCGGTCCTAATAAGAGGTCTGATTTCCTTCGCTATGCAAGATCACGGCCCGCAGATGGAAGAAAAACAGCCGGAGGTGGATCACAATACTAGTAGTATGTAGTATTCGTACTTCTGTTACTCCACGATTGATGATAGATGGTTGGACGACCGACGACTGGCCTCGCGCGCGTTAACTGCTGTTAATTGCGCTGCGTTCTGCGTACTCGATCTGCGAGCTCGTGACGTGAGAACAACCGACCTGACCGGATGATACTAGCGACTGACTCAGGCTGACTGATCGACCGACCGACCGACCGACGTACGAAAGCGGAGGGAGCGAAAGGATGAATAAGAGATTTCTGATCTGGTGCGCTCCGCGGCGGATTTTAATCAAAATTTAGCGGATACTACTGTCACGATCACGATACTTTAAAGTACTCATGAGAATATATATGTATATATATGTATATATGTACATACATATTAGGTGTTGGAATTAATTCGTAGCGTTTTACAAGTGATGGGAAGTACTTTCATTAATGTATTTTTTAATGCTCATGTGAAATAAATAACATTCTTTCATTAAAAACGCTACGAATTAATTCCAACACCTAATATATATAGTTATAGTTACATCTTATACTTGATAATGTGTGTTTTATTTGACGCTTCTAATGCTTGCGAGCATTAAATATTTGTCCCTGTTTAACATTTGATAAAACAACAAAGAATAATATTTGATAACAACATAGAACTCTAAAAATTTTTTCAGAATTTTTTATCAACTTTTTAGTACTGTTTTTCTTTCTTATTTTTACCAACATGAGAAAATACGGTATTAAAAAATTCTGAAAAAATTCTCAGAACTTTATGAGAAGAAAATAAACGATTTTTGTCTCTTGCAGCTTTTCTATAAAGTTGATAGTATTTGAATAAAAAATTATTTTCGACAATATTTAGCAATTTTTAGTAATTAATATCTTGTTAACTATTGCGAAAATTGCAAAATGGTAGGACTTTTCGATTCAGTTTGATTCACTCTACCTGCTCATGATGAGTGACGAAATATGTTAAAATCATCCTGTATGTATATAAAAATTTGTATTTTTTACGTTTCCATTCTAGAAGAAAAGTTACATGATGATATCCAGGAGATGCATTAATTGTTAGCTTCCTGATAAAAATAAAACATAAAGCGAGTATCAATAAAGCGTTAATTGGAGTGTAAAGGAAGAGAGTAACAGAAACGTAAATGAAATGTATAAGAAGCGAAAATTGAAATATGGAACGTAAAAGAAACATTAATTAAACGTTAAAGAAACATAGATAAAAATATAGATAAGTATTCTTCGGCAAGTACGAGCAGAATGTTCGTTGAATAAACGAACGGAGCGTGATTAGGCAGTCTAGAGAACATAAATGGAGCATCGTTGAGTTCTTAGACGAACGTGAATGAAATGTAATCGAGGTCCTCGATAAGCAAATGATATTTTAAAATATATTTCATTTATTCGATAAATATCTAAAAAAAAATGCTATGCTTCCTTCTTGGATCCCTAGTGGCTCACTTCAAAAAATTATTTCATTAGAACACAACTGAAAAATCTTTCAATGCTACATCTTTTATTCTAGTCTGTGATTTTTTAAATTCGAGAAGTTAATTCTCGCTAAATCCCTCTGGTGGCGGTGCCGCGTACTATTCAACAACGCTTCGTTTATATTCGCTGTACAGCTCAATGACACTCCGTTTTAAGTAAATTTTTTTATCTCTATATCCTGGAAGCGTATACACAAAGCGTATTTGAATGTTCCGTGTACTTTTTGCCGAACGTTTAGGAAGCGTAGACGAAGTACTAATGAATGAAGTGTTTAGGAAGTGTATCAGTACGCTCCATGCATTCTTTGCGGAGTGTTGAGGAGCGTATGAAAAACATTAATGAAAAAAAAATTTTTTTAACGTGTGGCAAATGTGACAAATATATTTCGGGCACATTTTACGGTGCGTGGGGAGAGTTCGTGGAGCGTATATGAATATTCAAAACCACTAAGAGTCAATGGAAAGTCAATGAAGTGTTTAAGAAGCGTTAACATTCTTTGTTCACACTTCTTTGACGCTTCGAGCGTTACAAGCTTTACATTTTCATCAGGGCTGTAACGGATGTTTCTTAATGGGAGTATAAAGTATTACGATACCATTTTTTTTTTGCTGATGGTTCAAAAGGTAACCGAAATTTATTTCCATACGGTCTTCTAACTGTTATGAGCAACGTTTTTTACTCGGGGATCGAAGTATCATTGATCATGATTTCTCACAAGATATGGCAGTTCTTTTTTTTTTATAAGAATTTTTTGAAGAGAGCTCAACGTAACCGAAACATGTAGGACAGCATTAATTTTTATATGATCAATGATTGAAATATTATAATAATAATATACATATAAATAAATGACGCATCGGTCAAGATTTGCAATTGGATCTTATATATTCTATATATATTATCTTTATTTTTAATCGAAATTTGTTATTATTTGTTATAATAACGTATTTATTTTTTTATTTGTGGTATGTAAAAGAAACATTCAAATATTGGTTAAAAATTTCATTTGTATGTCGTTACATATTCTGAGAATGTTCCACAAAATTTTAATTTTTCCAAAAATTCTAGGTCAGATTGTCTGTGAATCAATTTTTAAACAAACTTTTACTTTGAAAAACAACATTTAGGCTGCGCTGCGTTCGGAAACACCACCCGAGTGCCCCGCGTGTCGTTTTATTCTTGTTATTCAGCCAATGTTAAATAAGGATAAAACAATACATGAGTGTAATGTCCAAACGCAACCTTTAATGTATTTCCACCTTGGAGCCCAATTTTGAGACTCACTTCGCAGTTGACACTGTTCATAGACGAAGTGACGAAATGATGCGCTTCCTTATATTTTCTCCCACGTGATTTTTGTTTACAAATGCTATTTAAATGCTCTCTCACTTCGGCCCTCTCTCGACGGAGATTTGTACTGTTCGTTCGTTCGCGATTTTCATGAAATATACAATGAGTATTCATACAATATTCTGAACATTTCATTGACATTTGTACATTCTATGATTTTCTTTAAATTTTATAAGATTTTTTTCATAAATTATAATAGAATAAAAAATCGTAGAATAATTCAACATTCATACACAGGGTATCTCCTAATTCATCCGACAACGCTCGTAAGTAGAGCGGACTAAACTGAGTCGAAAAATTCTTTATCATTTTGCAATTTTCGCAATAGTTAATAAGATATTTACTAAAAATCGCTGAATATTGATTTTCAATAATTTTTTTTACTTAAATATCATCAACTTTGCAGAAAAACAGCAAGAGACAAAAATTGTTTATTTTCTTCCTATAAAGCTCTGAAAATTTTTTCAGAATTTTTTTAGAATTTTTTAATATTGTATGTTCTTATGTTGATAAAAATAAGAAAATGCAGTACTAAAAAGTTGATAAAAAATTCTGAAAAAATTCTTGGAGTTCTATGAGAACAAAATAAACAATTTTTGTCCCTTGCTGTTTTTCTGTAAAACTGATAGTATTTGAGAAAAAAATTATTGAAGACCAATATTCGGCAATTTTTAGTAATTAATATCTTGTTAATTATTGCGAAAATTGCAAAATGATAGAGGACTTTTCGATCCAATTTAGTCCGCTTTATCTGCCCATGATCACTGTTGGATGAATTACGAGACTGTAGATATATGTAGATAAAGGATTCTAGAAAAAAATGTAGATTTTTTTCTCAACATCGCACTTCTGAAAAGTATTCTATAATAATTTGTATAAATGATTTGCTAATAATAATTTTCTAAAAAGTTATAAAATTGTATACAATTATAACATCTTTGAAATTCCTGTAGAAATTCTGAAAAATTATAGCTCTGCAGTCATTTGTTCCTAGCAGCAACCGTGTTTCGTCTCTATGACGAGAGGTGCGCACAAACAATCTCGATTATATTCGAGGACAGTCTTATGTGCAAGCTGCAAGCGACATGCCAGAAACGATTACTCTGTCAAAACGGAATCCGGGTGCGCGACTCGCGGCCATCACCAGGGTCGAGACTAAATTGCCTCGATGCATGCAACGTAGATTACCGTATGCTACCGCTGGCTCCGCGTCCGTAAAATGTCATCCGCGATCAAGCCCGTACCGATGCACCGATCATCGCATACCCAAGAGACCGTACAGACTGGGGGTCGGATTGTCGGTGACTAGAACTGGTCGCGATACTTCAACAACAATTCCCAAAAGCTGCTCTGACCGATGTCCGCCCAGTTTCTTGGCCGTTGGTTCTCCTTGTTGCAAAAAGAGTCTATCGATGATGGACTTATCCCTGCCTGCCGTTGATTCCGACATCGGCGATCTCAAGTGAATTGATTTCTTGAAAATATTGCAATATTTAGAGAAGAGTGGGGGAATTGCGAACACCTAAAGGAAAAGTTAAATAAAATTGCTAATTATATATCAATTAAAAAAGTCTTTAGAGTCAAAAGATACTCCAGTTATTTATCTTTAAACTACAATAATTAAGTTTTGCTTTATTTAACTTTTTCCTTAGACATTCGCAATTATTCCAGTATCTCTATATCAAAATCATCAAAAAACGCATGGTATTTTTAGATTCATGTATTATGGGGTAACTGTCCCTATTAATGTGCCTTTTAGCCAATTTGTTTATTACTGAATTAATTATTAAATATTGTAGCTTTAATTTTATCTGCTTGCAATCAATATCGGTTTTTCAATTACTTCTTTTTCTTATAATATTTCTTTAATCTAAAAAATGTTATACTATTTTTGACAAAAATAGAAAACATGTTTTTGTTCCTATTAATAAGTCCTGTAAGCGGCAATGGCCCTATAATGTGTTTCCAATTTGTGCCTATTTAACTTAATAAAAAAAATATTTTTTATTTTATTTATTTGTGCTGGTTTTCTTTATGACTTATCGAAGTATAAAAGCACACTAATAGGAACAGGCATAGTAATTGGGACAGTTATCCTACAAGAATTAGATAATAAGTGCGTTCTGTTTTATGCTGATCATTTTATCTTCATCGAATATTAAATAAGGATAAAATGATAATTCATGCATAAATCGAAACGAACCTATATTATTTCGTGAATGTTGAAAAATCCGCATAATATTGTTGGAATGTCCCATGCTATCTGGCAATGATCATCATTCTTATTACTATGAGATTATGAAAGTGCGATCTAATCAATCTAATCGGAGAGTTATATAATATATCGTTCAGATCAGAGAGCGAGTGTTCTGCCAGTCGTCTTGACGAAATCGTCGATAGAAGTAAGGATATTTTGGGGAACGGTGGGAGCGCCTATTGCAATGGCGGATCCTGGACGGACGCTACACCGTCTTCGGAATCCGAACAGAGTGAAACTGTCGGTCTAATCAAGGATCCGACGATCAATGCGGCAAACGTAGTGTGCCGCGTGTTGGTACTGAATGCATGGCGACGTAGACGTGCCGAGATCGCGCAGCTGGAGCAACAGGTGGAACACTTGCACCTGCAGATCGAGTTTCTGCGCCGATTGCTGCTCGCCGAGAACGATCGGGTCGGTAGACTGAATAGCGAATTACATCGCGAGAAGTCACAACTCGAGGAGGTGACATCCCAGCGCGACGCCTTCCGATCGGTATGATCGATCAATTATTTCTTACGTTGTACCTTGCTCTATTCGATTGTTTTTAATTTTAGTCCATTAATGTTCGAGTATATTTTTAGTTATATTTTTTTAAAGAACTTTTTCTAAACAATGAAAAACTTTTTTTTTCATAAAAAACCTTTTAAAAAGGAATTCATTAAATGAAGTTCGTTAAACGTTTGCCATCGCGGTGGAGGAAACCCTATCGACTCTTTATAGCGCTGGCGATGCATACGCATATTGCGCTTCTAGTGCGTCATTCTCCTATTGGAACAAACACAGGAGTTCAATGACATGTTTCTAATTATGGGAATGGTGTCATCGCGAGAATGCGACACATGTTCCGGCAATATGCGGTAGACCGATTTTGATGCAAAAACATATAATATATGCATTTCACGCGTATTATAATCGTCTGACTAAATATTCATAAGGTAGGGCAAAGCTATTATGTCAATTTCATGATTGTTCTTTGAGAGCACAAGCTTTAAATATTCAATATATGATGTTTAGAAACGTAAACATTATGGCGAGAAATGGACGAAGAAAACCCTTCGCTCTATCCTTAAGGAAATTCATCATTCATTTTTCATGAAAAATGGACAGTGTTAACATAGAGAAAATACGCTGTATGTGTAAAATAATATAGTCTCGCGCCATATGTTGCTGCGTTTGTCTTAAGGTTCAATTTCATGCAGCGAAGCTTCGCTGGCGAAACTCCCCCATTTCGCCGAAAACGAAACTAACGTTCAACGCTCTTCGCTAAAACCTTCTTATTTTTTCATGGAGCGAAGTTTTGCTGGAGAAGTTATTCCCACTATGTCATGAATAAAGGAGCGTTGAACAATTCAAAAAATTGATCAATCGAAAAATTTAACAATCGAAATATTTAACAATCAAGTGGACCATAGCAGTCAGCGTTGCTTTGTTCATAGTTGGACAATGTCGGACTTTAAACGAAGCTTCGTATTTTTGCACGAATCGACGGAGTCTTCGTCTTTAGAGCTGAGACACTATCGTGTCTCCTAATATTTCGCGAAGCTTTTGAATTGTATGGTTCCACATTTTTAAATTTTCTTACAAAATCTCGACAGCACGCATGTCCAAAATCGGAACATAAGACATTTTAAAGATATTATTAAGAATTTTTTTTAAACAGAAATCTAAAATATTAATGACGTTTGTAAGATGTCTCGATTTTGGACATACATGTTATTTAAAAAAGTCTATCCGACGTCATCCGATGTGAAACGAGAGCTATAATTATGTCGTCTCTATATGGATTTGCAATTTTATATAATTTGTTGGCTTTTTATAAGAAGACTTTACGAAAAGTTGAATTGAGCTATAATGGGACGAATCTTGTTTAACTTTATAATCGCTGTATTTTTTTAATCCATCCTGTGCTCATTAAAGAAGAACTGTTTCAAAAATATCCAGACGCTCTAGATCTTGATGAAATCTGTATCATCCGTATTAATATCCAAGGTTGGGTAATGCTAAGTTAAAAACTTAAAAGTTAAGTTAAAAAGTTAAAAAGTTAATTAATTTTAATTTCATTTAGTTACATTTTATTCTTAATTTTTTAACTTTACATAGTTATATTTTATCGGTAACTATTAACTTTTAATTTGATTTTTTTAACATCAGTGCGTTATATGAATCCCTACTTGAATTATATGCATTCGTGTCTGTTGGAGATACGTTTTTCTAATTTTAAATAAATCCAAATATTTCATTTACGTTTAAGTATAGAATATGAAAGCGATCCGTCGTCATGATCTAAAATTACGATTTTCTTGAAAAACACGCAAAAGTGCAATTTATTGCTTTACAGGGATTATTTTTTGATGTTCCAGAATAATTATGCAAAAGTTGATTAAAATCCATGAAATACATATGTGAGTTTCTCCTTGTTAGTTAAAAAAGTTAACTTTTAACTTAAAAAAAAGTTAACTTGAAATCATGAAATAAAACAAATTTAATTTTTAACTTTTTGATTGATTTTTTTCATTAATTTAATTTTTAATTCAATTAATGTCACCATGGATTAACTTTTATCTTAACTAACTAAGTTAAATTTTCAAAGCTGTTAACTTTAACTTAACTTAGTTAAAAAAAAGTTAACTTACCCAACCCTGTTAATATCATTATTAAATCATTTATAAATTTCAAACACAGTTGCATGTTATTGTAGGAAAAAGAGAAATTAGAAATTGAACTAAAGCACGCTGAAGAAGTCTCCCAAGAGCGATCAGTCACTGTGGGAAATTTGAAGAACGAGCTCTTGACCGCACAAGATCAGCTAAAGGCGTTCGATGCACAAATGACGAAGGATCGAGAGAAACTTTTGAAATTACGGGAAGATAAGAGAATTCTTCTGGATAAAGTTGCATTTTCTCTTTCGATTTATAAAATAAAAAATTAGTTGTCTAAGCGGTATCCCTCATTAAACATATCCACGTCATTCACAGAATTTTTCCTAGGGGGGTCATAATCCAAGTCACAATTATAATAATAACAGTATTAAGAATCTTTATTTTTTTAGATCGCATATGTGAACACAATCAATAGAAATTTAAAATGCCTATTATGGTCGAAGCTGGATCTTTATTGCTTTAAATAATTCAATCTTGAATTACTAATATACACTATATATGTACTTGCATATATACCATATAATAGCCTTTTCGAACTTCGCGCCGAATTGTTTTTCCGGATTATAAATGAAATTAAAACTACCCTAGTAATCGTGAATTAAATTGACAAGCAATTTTAGTAATTTGATGCTCTCAAACATCATATTATAAACATGTTAATATGTTAAAACTGTTAATAAATTTATTGCTTCGGTGGTCTAATGGCTTAGGACACTCGTATGGACAAGAGATCCGGCCAAGATAATATTTTTCGCAATAAATTTATTAAGTTTTAACATATTATACATTTATAACATATAGTAACTTTATTATAGTGTTTCGGAAAGCTCTCGAGATAAGCTACAAGAATATATAGTACAAAATAGGGGTTTCCATTTAAAAAAACATTAATGACCTTGACCTGATTTTGACAAGGTCACTCAAGGTCAAGTCCACATTTCCATCATGTGTCTCCCTTCAAGCCATGCAACTTTCATTCGAAAAATTTTTCAATAAAATCGATTCGCAAGATAATCGATCATGTCACTTAAAATAAAACACTCTATATAATTATAAATAAATTCCTCATTATGTGTATTTATATATGAATATACATGATAATTTATACGTTTTTATACATGATTTATTATAGTTAATATGTAACTTAATATAATTATATTCACGGTATATAAAAAGTATCGGGATGGCGAAAACTAAGCATTTTAGGAAAAAGTGTTTCAGATAAAAGTTATAGACTTTTAAAAGATTTATTTACTAGCGCTATGAGCTTTACTTTGGATGGCATTGCCAAGATCAGATTAAGATCATATCGATTTTTTAAATGAAAATTGGCTCTCTCTTTTCCTTCGGAGAAAAATATTTGATATATAATTGTATAAAATTATATAAATTTATATATTTTGTATACAGATGAACATATTTTATATATAATTATATATTGTATAATTCTATATAATTTTATATAATTTTATATATAATTTAATATAATTTTATATGTAAGTTTATATATAATTATATATAATTATACAATTATATAAAATGATATAATTTATATATAATTTTATATAGTCATATATAAAATATTCCGAATCTCTCTCTCGGCCGAGGTAATATTTTTCGCATTAAGGTTTTTACAAGTTTTTAAGATGTATTTAAATTTGAAGGGATTATTAATATTTCAGATGGATTGCGTTGAAAGTCCAATAGAGTATTGTGCGCAATCATATTTCTGAAATAAATTCATTTAAAAAGAATACGTAAAAAGTATATTAGTTCAACATCTAATTTTGACCGTTAAATGGCGCTTCTCATATTTGGGAGCTTTGTTGACCTCTTTTATCTGAAACATTTTTTTCTAAAATGCTTGATTTTCAAGATATTTCGTTCTGCATTCTTTATACGTTCTAGTACTCTTTATACATTCTACTGTATAAGACACCTATCCACATAGTTTGTCATATATAATTATCCTGATGGAAATAAAAATCAGAGCATAAGTCGAATGTAATGGGAGAGTAACAGAAGCGTAAATGAAACTTCTAGGAGGCGAAAATTGAAACATCAAAGTATAAAAGAAGCGTAAATGCTTCTTTTACATTTCATTGGTCCAATTTTCGCCTTCTACGAGTTTCGTTTACGCTTCTGTTATTCTCCAATCATCCGATTTACGCTCCGATTTTTATTTTCATCAGGGTATATATAGTTATGTTATTTCCTAGAAATTCCTAAACTCTTTTCGAATGCTTCGGGCCATTTTGAAAATTTTTTGATCATTATTTTGTCATGTGTATTTTGCAATATAATGCTAATCAATAATATTTTAGCAATAAAACTTTTTTTTTTAGATTTTTTAGGGGCTGCGCATAATAACAGGAATAAGGAATTAGGAATAATGATTTCAACCTGAAATGTATGTGTATTTTTTATCCTTTCCTAATTCCTTATTCTTTCTATTGTGTGCAAGGCCTTATAGTTTTTATAGTAATATATATAACAAATTATATGTAGTAGTATAAAATGTAATTATTTATAATTACATAATAATTATGTATTATTATATGTATATGAACACATTTCATATATGTATAGTTGTACATAATCATGTACATAATCATTTAGATATATCTAATTATGTATGAAAAACAACTTTTTACCGGATAATTGTATGCCTTTTGATATTAAAAGCTTTCTTATTACGACAAGATAAGTAAGTCGAGAAAGAGAAATTGTATTAGAAATTATCGCCCACAAGAGGACACAAAATGCCTCCTCTTGCCCCCCCTCCCCTCCCCCTTTGGAATTCATAAACATATTTTTTTATAATTTAGGATTCTTCGGTTAATTCTAAGTTAAGTTTTCCTTTACAAAAATGAAATCATAATTTCTTGCAATTTTTCAATTCTTCTGAATCAATAATTCTAATCTTTAAGCAATATTCAGTGAGCCATAGCTTATGATTCCTGACCCGCGCGCACGTAAACAGCTCTATAGCCAATCGTGCAGTGATGATAAAAAATTGATTTGTTGTTCGATGAGTCATTGTTACCCCCGTCGGAGACATAAAGTTGTAACTCCCTTCTCCTCTTTCTTAGGGGTAAGCTCTCCCACGCGCGATCTTTCGCGTACTGCTTTCATATTCCACGAATCAACTGACTCATTCTTTCTTCATTCTTCACCCTTCCCTGTTTTATTGCGCATGTACAGTAGTGGGGTTGCATTCGAAGCAACCAATCAGAATTTAATTTCGTTTGACTGATAGATCGTTGCCACTACGTTACTCGGGTGCCCCTCCGTGTATCATCTTATCTTTGTTTAATATTGGATGAACAACAAGGATAAAACAAAGCACTCGGGATGCGATCCACTTCACGCTGCAAAGTATTCTTTAAAGTATTCTTTGATTGGTCAATTCGTAAAATTCTTTTTTTTGATTGATTAACAGTATTTGCAGCGGTAAGTAGATCACATCCTCGCATAACGTTTCCGAACACAGCTCAAAATGTAAGAATATAAGGGATGTTTTCTAATTACTTAACACATCTTAATGCAAATTAATGAAAATTACCAGCTAAATATTCCTGAAATATTCATAGAAGTATTCTTAAAAAACATTCCAAGAATATTTCGGAATATTCTGAAATATTTACGGAATGTAAAAGCATTCAAATATCGATAAAGAATTCCATTTATATATCGTTATATATTCCGAGAATGTTCCATATATATTCTGCAAAATTTTAATTTTTCCAGAAATTCCAGATCTGATGTCCGGTCCAGGAATCAATTTTTAAACAAAATTTTGTTTTGAAAAACATACTTCACACTTTCACCTTGGAGCCCAATTTTAGAGTTTAAGTTTTAATCTGATGGTACATAGAAAAACGTAAGGCAGTAAGACGTAAGAGCAGTAAGCAAATTGATCAATCATGGAAGAGACCGTAAAGCCAATAGCGAATCAATGTAAACCTGGTCACACACACTTTCCGTACATACATACTTTCCGTAATAGTAACAGTAAGGTTTCGACCAATCGCGTTGCTCAATTTGGTCGACCGTAAGTTACGGACGACCGAATCGAGCAACGTGATTGATTGAAACCTTACTATTACTGTTACGAAAAGTATGTATGACCAACTTTACGATTTCCTTATTGCTTACATCTTACTGTCTTACGTGTATTTTGTATGTGCCATGGGTTTTGCTTTGCAGGTGAAATGCTACGCTCTTCATATTTTCTCCCAAGGCAATTTTTCGGATACTCGATATTTTCCGGATTCTCGAGTAAATGCTCTGTGCTGCGGCCCTCTATCAGCAAAGATGTACACTACTCACTCGCTCATGATTTGTTGAAAACGATAGCGGGCTATGGTTGAATCAATATCCTGCGAATTCTTAATAGCAATGATATAATTATTAATTAATGGATTTTTCTGTTGAAGAAATAGATTCTTAAATAAGGTTACGTTTTTTATAGAAAAAAAAAAAAATATTATCGTTTTGAGCATTTCGTTTCTTTAGATTAAAGTCAGAATTATTTGAAAGAGTATAAAATGGAGATTTTTATTGATATGAATTAATACATGCTGTCAATTCATTAATTTAGCCTAGGCTACTGCAAGTGTCACCATTTTTTTAAAGATCTCAGAATCTACTAGTGAGGCAGCGTCAGGTCAATGTACGACGAAAGAAATATAGATTACGAATGAGTCACACCTTTCGCGTTGGGTGACTCAATATCATGTAATACTCCTTCCGTACCAGGAAGAAGGATCAATACTACTTGCCCTATTAACTTTTATCCACGCGAAATCGGGGAATATCGCAGAAATATGCTATTAGCATAAATATATAATTATTCATGAATTATGTATTCATATCGTAAATTCGATACGATAACGCAAAAGATGTATATATATGTATTATAAAGCAGCGATTCTACGAAAAATCTGGCTGAGAAATCTTAAATATCGCTACTCGAACATATTAAAAATTTGTGTTGAAACTTAGTAGCCCATTTTTTTGCGGATGAGTGTATGACAATATGTATGAAAATATATATATGAATCGTTATGTATATTCATATTTATATAAATACATATTATGAGGAATTTATGTATAATTATATGTATATGATTTAGACAGTATTATATAAAATGATATATAATTATATAATATAATAGATTATATTAGGTGTTGGAATTAATTCGTAGCGTTTTTAATGAAAGAATGTTATTTATTTCACATGAGCATTAAAAAATACATTAATGAAAGTACTTCCCATCACTTGTAAAACGCTACGAATTAATTCCAACACCTAATACATAATTATATATATTTTACATAATTTTATATAAAGTGATATGATTATGTATAAAAAAAATTTTTACTAAGATATATTTATGATATATTCTATAAGAGTTATATTCTATAGGAGTCTTATTTTATAAATGTAGATTATAATAAGGATATATGCTATATGAAGCTATTATGATAAGTATATTTGTTTAGATATCAGCCAGCGAGATACTGGCAACAGAACGTAATGCCAGAGCGGAAAAAGCGGAATCTGCCATCGAAGAGTTACAGTTACAATTAGTGGCACAGGTATCTCTCGCTGAATCTGCGCAGGAACAACTTCAGTGTACCTCTAGGTATATACTTGGGTGTTTAGATCAAATTTGAAATATGGATGCACCGGATCATAAAATTATCGGATATTGGATATCCGAAAGCAATGTAACATCGGATATCCGGGAAGGCAATTTTTCGAGTCGGATATCCGATATTTTCCGGATATCCGACTAGATTCCGGGACAACGTCTAAAAAAAAGGCTAAGTAAAAGAAGAAAAAAGGGAACAAAAAGAAAAAGGGACTATAAGGGAAAAAATAGTGATAATAATTATGATTTTAATGTTATCGTCCGAGTTTGATTATCAATAGAGATGATAACTGTAGAGAAAAAAATTGTAATTTTGCAGCAATATACAGGGTATTCCTTAAGTTTTTGCCAAGCGCTTTTGTATAGATATAGAGCAGAGACAAAAACAGCGAGAGACAAAAATTGTTTATTTTTTTCTCATATAAAGTTCTGAGAATTTTTTCAAAATTTTTTCAAAATTTTTTAATACCGTATTTTCTTATATTGGTAAAAATAAGAAAATGCAGTACTAAAAAGTTGATAAAAAATTCTGAAAAAATTCTTAGAGTTCTAAGAAGAAAATAAATGATTTTTGTCTCTTGCAGTTTTTCTATAAAGTTGATAGTATTTGAATAAAAAATTATTGAAGATCAATATTTAGCAATTTTTAGTAATTAATATCTTGTTAACTATTGCGAAAATTGCAAAATGGTACAGGATTTTTCGACTCAGTTTAGTTCACTCTATCTACACAAAAGCGCTTGACAAAAACTTACAGGACTTACCCTGTATATAAGATATGCATTACGAGTATGCATATATTATATATAATTTTATAGAACATTTATATAATAAATTTATTAATGATATATTAGAATGAATCTTATTTATAATGAAAAATCAATAATGATAAATATTATCCAAATATTTATGTTAATAATCGCAAATTTATATCAATTGTCGATAATATCAACGTTTTTCAATTATTTCTGGGCCCTTTTTGTATGTAAAATTTTATCCCTTTTTAGTATTTAATGAATGGACAAATGATGCATCAAGTGCTTTATGTGTAATTCGGAACACGTTCTATATCCTGTTTTACATCTAATGAATGATAAAAATAGAATGACATGATAGCGTTAATACTGTTGATATCGCTTTTCGAATGCAATCTTAGCTTTTTGCACAATTTATCTTTTTTTTTATCTTTCCATCGTGAAAAGAAAAAGAAGAAAGACGAAATATGTACGAAGTTCAGCTGAAAAGAATAGAAATCTGCATCAATGACGTAAACTTTCAATATAAAATTTCAATCCGGATATTTCCGGATACTAATGATATCCGACTATCCGGTCGAATAGTAAAAAAGTGCCAGATAATACCGGATACCAGATACTTTTCAGATATCCAGTGCATCCCTAGTTTGAAACACTTTAAGTGCAGAAACTTAGGAGTATCATTTATCTTAGAAATAACGTTTGTAATCAGGGAGCTGCAAATCGCGATGGCCGAGAGACAGAGATTAGAAAAATATTTGAAAGCTAGCGAGGATAATGCGAAGACTCTGAGTTTACGCACGATTTCTCTGGAGAGTCAGTTAGCTGATCGAGAAGTTGAGCTCCATCGCGTTGAAATGGAATATCATTCACAAATGTAAGTTATTTAAAAGAAAAAAAAAGGAAAAGAAATTGCTCTGTTTCTGAGACTAAACAGGCACCACGAGATATTTTTGTATCATTGAAATCCATTAGGATGGAATTAAATGAACTGAGAGAGCGATTGCTGCGACAATCTCAAGAGGGTGGCTGGAATCGGATATTGCAGATCGCTGGGAGCATTATGCGTGTATCTATTCTACGAACTTTCGCGTTTTTATCCAGTGCCACTCTGCCATTGCTGCCGTAGGTAGGTAGATAGATTTATCACAACTTATAATTTCCAATTTGCAACAATTGAGAGAACGCAAGACTTTGTCCTTGTTCCGCGTTATTATGTCGATGATAAGCTATCTTAAAGCTATGGGACATAGAAAAATTTAAAATATAAGACTTAAGCAATAAGCGAATCGATCAATCACAGTACAGACTGTAAGATCATAACGTGAGTAGTAGCGAATCTAATATGTTGCTTTCTTTACTTAAGTCTTATTTTTATGTACCAGGGCTTTATATTCTAATTTTGAACATACGTGCTGAGTATTTTAGGCCGATATTTCATGTGTCGTACGAGCTTTTCAAGCTTGTTGATTAATTGGCTGCAGGACGGAGAAGTTCTCGGATTAACTTTGTCTTACAGCTTGTAAGACAGCTGTCTTAGAAATTTATCGTACGACATATGAAATATCAAATGTGATATTGGCCTTAGATTAAATTAGTTGTAACATTTCATTGACTAAAACACAGAGATTAACACAGAATTTCACTGAGGTTTAATAATTTCACTTATCCTCGGTATAAAGATTCGATTAGGAAAATAGAATTGAAATAAGAATAACATTATTATATCAGTATCTCTCACAGATTAAGGAACTTAAGCATGATCACAATTTTCCGGGACATAAGCTGGTTTTAATCGGGTGAAACCGAATTGAAATACTGTCCGTTTGGTGCAAATGACTTAGGTCGAAAGAGGAGAGTATTTTATGATCGACTGGCAAGGATAAACGCTCGCAGGACAATAGAGAGATTGATAAGCATCAGCATTTCGTACTACATTTAAAATATAATACAATTTTTTTAAGTCAATATTTAATTTTTGAGGAATAGAGTTTTATATATCCTATGTTTAACACTACATATACTGTAAGAATAAGCGATTTTATTATGTCATGTGGTATTTATAGGATAAATTTTTATTTTTCATAAATTACGAAAGCAAGGAGCTATACGTAATAAGCGGAGACTTTAACGGAATTTATTGAATAAATGTAGATATCATATGCTTTTTTAATCTATACTTTTTATTTCCTTTCATGTAATGATAAACTGATAAAAATAAATTACCGTCAGTATTATTTGATGGTATATAATCTGGCGAGGCTGTTAAGTTTCTTGCTATTGCGAGGCGCGTAGTACGGTTTACAATCATTGGCCATTCGTTCATTATTTTGTAACGAATAATCTGCTATGGCGATTACTACGTTTCATACTATTCCTTCTCTACTTAATATAAGTACGTGTCACTGCATCTTAAATAAATACGTATACCAATGCGATACGCACAATATGATCGTAATTACTTCATTATGACTAGGTTATCATGCTTATTATATTGCGAGCATTTTGCGTCGATAAGAAATAGATAATCACGTAATACGTAGTGTCTCAGAATACAGTCATATTTTGTACATACTAATTAGCTTATATTACATGCGCCATCATCGATGTTGAAAATACCGTATTATCGCCGTGCTGTTATTACGAGAAAACGAATAAACTAAACTAGCGCAAAGCTTTAATACATTCGCCTCATTATTCATCATTCTTTATATAAGTTCTTTTAAAATCATATATTCCCTGCATTATGCGATAGAATGTATTTCAATTAATACTGAATAACGGAACGTTCAGTACTGTTGCAATGATCCCTTCATCAAATGTACCAATCTCTGTACGTATAATAGTAGTTACTACAAAAGAAACATTATTTATATGTATTTTGATTTGTTGCATCGTATATTTTTATACATCGACGTTCAGTTACATTATCGTTTGAAAAACGCGTTAACTTAATTCTCTTTATGTTCACGTAAAATCTATCATAAATTCGGCTATGCTAAATTTCGATACAATAATATTGAGCAATTCTGATGTTGAGGTAACATTGCTCTTGCTGAATATTTTCCGTTTTATAAAAACGTTGCCGCGTCTCAGTAGAAATTGCATCGTCTACATCATCGGAAGATTAGATTATTCCTGATAGTCTTCGGCGTAAACAGAAAAAAGGTAATTCCAAAAATTCTAAATATCTACATATAAAAACGTGCGATAGTTACTCTCATTTCTGATCTTGCTGAGTAAGAAGTTCCTATGAGACAACTATAGGACTCATAATAGTATCTATTATCGAAAACTTTTTTTTTTACCCATTAAGAACGGGTTCAACTATTGAGGAAAAAATGGATACGTAAATTAATTTAATCAATAGTTCTAGTCAGACTAGAAGTTTGATGAATCTTACTCCGGGCTTTCCCGGTTAGATCATGCCGAAACCTTCGGTACCCTCGCTGATTGCCAACAGCAACGCTCGTTCGAAGTGATCGTAGCACTCATAATCAGGTAAGCAGAGTTGATTAAAGCTGAAAAACAATATTAATAACAAATCAATGATCGAAGAAAAAACATGAATATTCTAATTACTTCTAAGTGAAGTATCTATAAGATACTTCTAAGTGAGAACGTACCAAGTATGTGCTGTAGGCAAATTAGCGAATGTTGGTGCAGCTGTAATTTGAAAACGAGGGCTCAGTTGTTGAAATCCACCAGGCGGTAATTGCGAGCAACCCGTTGTGAATTGGAGCAATCGTGCCATCTCCTCCTGCGTAAAATTGCTCACCGCCGTCCAGAACCAATCAAGTACTCGAAGAAATTCCGGAGAACTTCCATTAGCTATGTGATGCGCGCGTAAATCTGCCACGCTGTACTCGCCAGTCCCGCATAACAGCAACTGCGAAAGAGATAAAGTCGCAGAGTACTATCTTCTGACATATTAATTTTTATATATTTTAATTTTACTCACCTCTAATTCATTTTCATCAAATATACCTAAGAGATTATCGGGAATCAGTTCGTTAAGACCGCGCAGAAAATGATCTACTTCGTTGCGGATGGAACTAGCAAGTCGGTGCTGAGCGAGTGCATCCAGATAACGAAGTTTCGTATCGTTAGTCACTCGGACTTTGCTACCACCAGGAATTAATTCTGCCACCTACATAAAACGTGTTAATCATAGTGCATTAAATTTCGGCTATGTATTAAGCTTAGAGATAAAATAAAATTCTATTCCTAAACTTAATGCAAAATACATAAAGAACTTCGTATTAACGATTTTATTTCGAAACAAAAATATTCAAAGATTAATATCAAGAAGTAATAATGTACCTTCAACAATTGTCCATCCTTATCATATTCTTCTTCAAGGAAGTACAATTCCATTTCTTCAACATCATTCTCAAGAATATACTTTACCTTACTCAAGTATAAATCAGGATCATCTTGTTCAAAATACTAATCCATAAAAAATAAAGCTATCTGTTATACTTTATCTGTTATTAATTTTTTGCGTAGGAATAAAAAAGAAATTCAATGAGTTACCTTGTAATGCACTCTAAGTCCTATAATCTGTGCAAGAAATGATCTAGTGAATCGTGCGCGTACTAACTGACGATAGGAGCCGCCGAGCGCCGACTCGTAAAGACACTTTCCTACGATACGTCCAGCAAACTCATAGTGCTTCAATTTAAGATGCGATGGTCGTTTGGAATTTGGATGCACTAATGCCTGTTGCGACTCTCCAAATGACGCGAACAAACCATTCCCCGGATCAAATAGCGCGGCGCATATCAATTCGAACCATTCACGTCGCACGCCACCCCAATCAACGCCTAACACGAGACAATGACTCTTGTAATTGTCTTAAAATTAATTTTCATAAAAGTTTCTTAAACGTAAACGTAAACGTACCTTGTTCGCCTTGAAATATTATTTCAAAATTTCGGCACCAATCACTCACGGAAAATCCTTTAGTAGCTTTCATAGACTTTTTTAACAAAAAAGAAACACATTATTAATATACATCTTTACGCGATACTTTCATGAATATGTATCATGAATTTATTTATACATTTACCGATTCTAAAAGTTTATCACGCTGCACTTTCATGGAGAGTTTCTCGTGATAATGCTTCTGATGGTGCTTGCGGACTTCATGATAGAAAAAGTCTTGTTTGTCAGCGAATGTTTCACTACCGCCGATGTTTTTCAAGAGAAACAAAGTGAAAGTGGCGGCTATTATATCACGATATAGAGATATTAATTCAACGGGAGGTTGACATCCGTCGTCTATCGAGAAAGGATAATATCCCTCGTGCTGATTGGTCGAATTTTCAAAATGGAACTACAATTTACAATAAAAAACTAAGAAATCACAGATCTAATAGATTAAAATCAGCAAATTGATGCGCATATAAAATTATTTTTAATGATTATCATACCTTTGTCGAAGGACATAGTCTAAATGTTACGAGTCTTTTGGGAATAAATTTTAATAAATATTCCTTAATCGTAAGTTGCTTAGGCGAGATAAAGCAGAAGACCTTCTTTGGTTTAGAAAATCTTTCTCCTTGCATGCCTAGTAACTTTGCAACATAACAGATATCTGGATCCTTAGACGCTACATTATTATGTACCATTCTCGCGACGGAATCTAGTAATGAGAAGAAAAGGGTAATATACGAGCCTCATTATGAAAAAGCGAAATAGGAAGATATCTAAGCTTGAAAATAAAATATTTTACATACTTTCGAGAACGATGATATCAAAATCTCCATTATGCAGTTGTAATCCTGCCAAGCTAACCGTTGCATGATAACATCCGCCTTTTGGAAAGCTCACTTTTAAACGAATTCTTTGATTTGAAGAATCATAATCGAGTTGAATACTATAATCTATCATCGATCCTTTATCTACTGTACTACCAATCTAAGAAGATAAAGAAGATAAATTTGGACAATCGATTTAAGCAATAAATATTAAAATTTTTATTTTTGCGAAAATTTCTGATTTACCTGAATAATATTGACACTATAGCCTTCTGTAGGCTGATCTCCAGGCCCAAATATGCACAGATTATCATATTCGTCTCGTGGCTCTATTGTCATCGAATGAGCTATCCCAGCTGTGCAAACGACCGTAGAACTTTGTCGTACAAAGACTGTCTTATTTGGATCTGGTGGACCTAATATAGACGATATACTTTACGACACGATCGTAACTAATAAGAACTTATACAGTGCATTTCAGATTTAACTAGACTAACAGAATTAACGTTCATTTTTCCATTAATTATGAATCAATTTTTGCTTAAAAAATGTTACAAAATGTTGAAGGAGATAATTATTTGTTAGAAAATATCACCTTTTGAACGATAAATATCTTTGTACACAGGGTGTTTGGAATTTAAATGTCAAAACTTCGGAAGCGTGAGGGATCGATAACAATAAGAAAAAAAGTCCCGTAGAGATATGTAAACACCCTGTATGTATCACCTTGTATAATATCAGTCATTCAAATAAATTATAAATCAGTGAAAAGGTTACTTGAAAAATTTTACTATTGTTTGCATTTTTAAAGTTTAACTTTAAAGTTTAACAGTACATATCTTTATCATTAGGGACAGGTGATTCATATAATATTCTTATTGCATTTTGAATATTACTTTACGACACATCAGTATCGAATATACGTACCAGGAAGAAAATTCTTAAGAAACGGACTGCCATGAACATGACACGATCCGATAAGTACAGCTATTCGATATTGTCCCGCATGGCGGACAGTAAACTTTACTACTGCAGTATTTGCAGCTAAGGGGTCGGTGCCTCCCAGTTCTATTAATGTAGCTACTCTGCGTGTATCCTCTGTTACCTCCACAATTAAATTATCCTTGTCACATATTGGGTACGGCTGACCATTGCGCTGATAAAACTACAAACAAATATTCTTATATCTAACTGATGAGCTAAAAATGAATTATTACTTTTATCACATATGTTTAGATTATAATAGTAATAAGGCTCAATAAAATTAAAAAACGAAAAAGAAAAGGGCTACGAAGTTAATCGTTATAAATTAAAAATTGAAAACGTTAATAAATAAACATGTCATTTAGTTAAAATATAAAACTTTAATTTGCCGGCAATAAACAAATAAATCAAAAATAAATGTTTCGATCCTTATTGGATCATTATCAATGTTAACAAAAATGATTAAATTATTATAAAAAGAAAATATATAAAAATTATACTTCGCTCTCAATCGCAGTAATAAACGTTGTCAACAATTTCGTTCAGTATGTAATAAATATTGTAATTAAAATGTTGGTAGCGATAACAATGTATTCTTCTGGTATATAAAGTATAGACACATAATTATTGTTTCTTATAAATGTGTATCACAATATAAAATATATTAAAAGTCGTCTATTCATAGACAATACGATGAGAGTGAAAATAGAGTCATTTCTCTTCGATGTTTCAGAGACAATAAATACATATGTTTAGCTTTATTGATAATGAAATCTTTCAAATAGAAACATATTATATTATACATATATATAAATATCATATAAATAGTAAAGTTTTGCGGATTCAGATTTAGAGCAAAGTACGCTATCAATTTTTGAAGAAGGCAACCTATAGCGTTTTTCCTTTGGATGCACAGCCCAGCATAAGGCTTATTCTTTTTAGCTAAACTTTCTGCACGGTTCATCTTTTCTCTTTTCTTTTTCAATGTGGAAAGAAGAAAGAAAGATAAATCGTGCAAGAACTTTAGATAAAAAAAACAGATTTACAGTCTTACATCGCACCAGTTGCGTGTAAGCGCTGCACTATACTGGAGTGCTGCACATCATAGGTTTGTTTTCTGTTCCTGCACTGATTGCTCAAAAAGTATATTAAAGTATTTTCTGTTCCCAAAATGGCGTCAGTGATGCTATTTTTTTATTCCAGTACAACAGAACGAGTTCAGTGAACTGGCTACATTAGGTCTGAAGCCAGTGCAATCAATGCAAATACTAGTGTACACTAGTTAACTAACAGAAAACAGACCTTGTACAAATAGTGCAAGACGAGTAACAAAACAATAAAAATATATATAGCCTACATACAAAAACATTTTGTACCATCATTATCTTTAATTAAGAATATTCTTAATGATGAAGTTGTATTAATACTTTCATCTTCATCACACGAATCTAATACTTCCATGTAAATAATATAAGATGCATTTTTATTTTGCACGTTTTCTATTCTCCATGCTGTCAGTTCTGAATTACACTAGTTTAATTCAGTTCTGCAATCTTCGTGCAGGAATAGAAAACAAACCTCATAAGATACATCTTAATAAATTCGCGAGAGAAGATTCTGATGGTTCTGATGGCACAATTGCTTTACTCACTTTGACCGTAAAAGTCATCGTTTCGCCGACTAATTGAGGTTCTTCCCACTCGAAATGAACGCGGCAGTTACTCGGCAATAAATATTTCCCTGTGACATATTGCAAAAGAGAGTGTTTTGCTTCAGGTGCCAAAGCGGGCTGCGTCATAGCAGCCAGAGTAACCAGCCCTGCCACCGATACGGAAACTATCAGCATACCGCCTGATAAATAGACAGTTATTTGTTAGTTCTATACATAAAATTAATAGTCTTTTGATAATCACTAAGAGAGAACATTTAATAAATGTATGAAAAATTGTGTAAATATAGAGAATCGATTTTTAATGATGTTATCTTGCGTGTGCTATTTTAATCATAAATAATTATTCAATTTTCGCTGAAAATAAATTCTAATTCCGGAGAAAAAAATTTTATTTCACAGAAGTAAGGAGAATGTGAAAGGATTCGTACCCCATGTCCAAGCATCCTGATGTTGGCTATTCTTTACAACAGCACTCCAGAGATCCGCTTTGAGAGTTTCCAAATCTTCCTTTGAAGTAGGTAATGTCTGCCTAGCTTGAGTCCACCGTGGTAAATCCTTGCCAAGAGCTGTTCGTACTGCAGTGTCCTCTACCCAATATACATCCTCCAGGGACATAACTTCCATTTGCATCAACCTGGCAAAGCATATCTTCTTTTTAACATTTTTTTATTTTGAACAATATTGTGAATAGTAAGTGTTCATAAACGATTTTTTCGAAGAAAGAGATTAAGTGGAAAAGAAAAGATAATTATCTACTAACAGATCTCCCTAAATGCGATAACAGGAATCGATTGATTTAATTATTTCTAATTATGTACGAAGGTGGTTTAAATATAAAGACTTTTTTGTGTAAATACAAATCAATATTAGTAGATGTTTATTACATCGAGTGATAGGTGGGGGCGTTTTTTCACGCCCTAAATAGTTATAGTCTTACAATAGTTATTTCTGTAAATGTCCGAACAAACAGTACCGAGTGTCGTTGTATAACATTCTTCAAGTTAATGTATTAGTTGACTAATGCCCATTTCCGCCAATGTAGATTAACTTTAATCTCAGTTCAACTTACTCTTTAGAATCTAATCTTTAAAACTAGAAAAAAACGAAGAGTAAATTGAACCGAAATTAAAGTTTGTCTTTGGTGGAAATAGGCATAAAAGTCTCTTGTGAATGAAAATGTTAGTCATCGAAATTTTGCATAAACTGCGTGCATAGTTCAGAGAAGAGATGCTATCGAAAGTGTAAATGCGCAACGGCACTCATTGAGTGTGTTCCAAAATTTACTGCCCGTATATTACTGTCAAATATTACTGCCAGTACTGAAAATCTATAGTGACATAAATTATAGATTTTCAGTAAATTTTGGAACACAGCCATTGTCGGTACTGTTTGTTCGGACATCGCAACGACCACAGAGATTACGTTCTGATATTCACTGCCAATACTGTATACGTTACAACAAAACAGTTGTTTGTATATGAAAAATGTATAGGACTTTTTTATAGAAAATTGTTCAATCTATAATTTTCATAGTAACCATAATTGACATCCGACCAATAGAAAACGAGATATTCGCGAAAAACTGATTTTCGTAACCTTTGATCTTGAATAACTTTTGAACACGATGTCGATGAGGACTTTTTGCACATTATTTATAATCCTAAATAATTCTAAATAAAAGTGTGTGCAAAAATTTAGCTAAATGAGGATTTTTTTCGTACGACCTCCTTTTTTGACCTAATATATTATTGGACTGTGTACATCCCTATGCAGCACATGAAAGTCGAATGTCCTATTTATGTCCCTGTATTTCATCCTCGGGATGTCCGAAGGTCATGTTCTGGACGTCCCATTATATAACGTCTAAACTTTTGGAAATTCCGAGGACATCCGAAATATGAGGACAATGGGACATTTGAGGATATAACTCGGACGTCCCACTCTCTGAAAGTCCTCCTCCCCCTCCGCCCCCCCCTGTGTTGTGTAGGTCAGAACGCTGCCTATGTAAGGCATGAGCAGCAATCCCACCTCATTCAATGTAAATATGTCTATCAACATTGATTTGTATTCACACAAAAAATCTCGTTTATATTTGAATCACCTACGTAATTGTAATGATATAATGCAATAAAGTATGCAAAGAGTAGCATTCGATTATTGGACTCTTCATATTTATGTCTATTCTTTTTTTTACTTTTGATAATAATTATGTAGGCCGTGGTCCATCAGCCATTGACGTAGCACCAATCTCTGCTGCAGCAAACGCGCAGCGCGCTGCAAACGTTCCTCATCTTGGGCCGGTAGCTCGGGCAGCGCATCCACCTCGCCGCAGCTCGCGAGAGTCGAGATGCCTATCACAAAAGGAAAATAATGTATGTTTAGCAATGCACAATAAACGGATTGATTAACCTCAGACGAAAGATCAAATAAACATGACAATAACAAGAAACTAAGTACTAAACATGTGTTTTTATCATCATTTTTCAGCATTATGGAATATAAACAAGTAGGATGTAATGCGTAAATTATGATTACGTTTTCTGAAATAAGACTCATTTTTTTATGTTGCCCGACTGAAACGTAGACAACAACCATTGTCAATTAATGATATATTTTTACAATCAGCGGAACACATGAACTGCATCCAAAGTATTAGCGTAATAATTGTTTCACCGATAGCGTGGTATCACTTATAGAGGACGGAAGCGCGATAGTTCGGCTGTGATAATTTAGTCATAGAGGAATTGCTCACTTATTCTGTATCTGTTCTCAATGAACAGTCAGTCGTGCAATCGTTTATGGGCAAAATACGTTTCAAGATGTGCCGCGTCTTGCTTCTCATACTTGTCTGCGTTTTTGTCTTCATAGATGCCGCAATCACGGCGTGCATCACCAGTAGATACGAGGATGGTAAAGCATTCTATAATATTTTCCCTCACCCATTCTTCAAAGAATCTCTTTTTCTTATTGTTTAGTTTAGCTATTCGCGCGTGCTTCAGTTACCTACAGTGAAAGATAGTTTTATTCTTAGATAAATTGTGAACTGCACAAACAGCAGTACAGTGTAAAAAAAAAATAAATAAAATAAAGCCGAGACACTACCGTGTCTTCAGATGCAAGATAAAAAATATTTAATAATTGTCATCGGTTATCCGATCTCATCATCTTTGTGTCGCTACAGCCGCAAATTTTTCATAAATATTGTCAGTGTTTTATTTAACTCTACATTATTCGCGTAGTTTTTTAAATATAATAACACATGTAGAGTGTTTCTGATACTCTAACATATTTTAATTTTTTTTATTTCTCTTTAAATTTAAAATTAAATAAAAACTGATAATATTTTATATATTTTTTAAATAAAGATAAATGGAATTTACACAATTTTTTAATTGTGAAACAATTTGAGCTAAATATATTAATGTTTGTATAAATAGCAATCGTGCATATTTAATACATCTCATGTGAGTAATGAATAATTAATTATGCTTAGGATTTGGCGAGCGTCTAAAATGCTCCAACGTGACGTTAAGCACTGCTCTACTTTTTGGCGGGTCGATTGTGGACGACATCATGATTTTCCAATCGCGGATAGAAAGTATTCCCGATCGGTCGTTCTTAAAATACAGTAAGAACCTACTTTCTTTGAATATGCACGACTGTGGCATTAGAGAAATTTCCGATTACGCATTCGACGGCCTGAAGAAACTGAAAAAGCTTAGCTTGCCGTACAATTACATCACATCGATAAAAGATCAGTGGTTCGTCGATCTGACATCTCTACAACGATTAGACCTATCGTACAATCTTATTACATTGATCGAGCCTACAGTCTTCGAGAAATTGCGAGGTCTCAAATGGCTCGACGTCAAGCAGAACCGTTTAACGTGTCTGAAACCGACACAGCTTGTGCCAATGGCCAGCCTCGAGCAATTCCGCTTCTCTGGGAATCCCCTCACTTTCCAGTGTCGTGGCACGGTGAGCGCACATTTCATATTTCGTCTGATTAATTGAGAAAACACTGTCGTATAAATAAGTATTATAACGGAAAAAGCGACCGTGACAAGGATCAAGTTTCAAGCTTGATATGAAAGGAATGGAAATTTCGGAAATAGTTTCAAATCTAAAATTTAAATGAAACAGTTCAAATAATTTCAAATCTAATTTTTTCACATTGTAGTTGACGTTATGGCTGCGAGATCTGGGCATATAAATTACAAAATTAATAATTTAATTTAGAATCAAGACTATCTGTGTAACATGACATTGGCAAAATGCGTGGAGAATTTAGTGTTTCATCCTCTTTCTCAATATTTATTTATTATAACCGGATGCTGCATTCCGTTCTGACGCGCGTTTGCGTTATCGATGATAAATTCACTATAACATGAAAGGAATGCGATCTTGCAAATAGTTTCAAATCTAAATTTCAAATCAAATAGCTTCAAATCTAAATTTCACATTACAGTTAACGTTGTGGCTGCAAGATCTGGGCATAAATTATAAAAGCGATCAACGTGAGGAGGAAAACTGGTTGGATAATATATTGTGGCTCTGCGCCTCAGACGACGTTAAGACAGCCGATTCTGAAGTTTTCATGAAAGAATGTGTCGTCCTGAATCTGTTCAATCAACTTCGTACAGGTTTGACTACGGCCGAATCTTTTCCCCTGTCTATCCCTCAGGAATGTATAGATGCGAGACACGAACTAACAAAATGTGTCGCTGCGGATCGCAAACATGGCAGAGAAGTCATTACTAATGGACACGTCGTAAGAAAGCTATTAGGGCAGCTGCAAGAATTGAAATCGATTGTATAACGCAATAAATATCAGTTTTCTACATCAATTTTAATCTAAAAATATCATATTTAATAACTCGAAAAAATTTGTATTTGCAGAATAAAACTTCACAAAAATGTCTATGATTAAAATGAATATTTTTTTATCATACTAAATATTTTATTTTCTACGTGTATAAATAAATCCTGTTTTATAACAAATAAATGTTTTATTTGTCAACTTGTCCTTCAATGATTAATCTGCAAAAATATTTTTTAAAAAGAAGAAAAATGCCAACTAAATATTCTCTTTATAAACTTCTTTTTCACAAATTGTAATTATTTCAGAATTGTTAGTTAATCGCGGTGAAGAATCAATAAAAAAAATGTTTAATCTAATATATTGAAATATACGTTAATTCCAAAATTAGAGCATTAATTCGCTATGTACATGCGCAGATCTGACGTATTTATTATAGTACGTACGTCGATGCAAATTATGCAACACGCTATCAAATGGTTTATGCTGGCTTTCGAGATTCGCATCAAACATTCGTCCTCAGTAAGTAGAGTAGTTACTCACCGGAGGATGCGCTCCCGCTGGGCCGTAATGACATGCCGATGGATGATATTTCGCCGGCAAGAAAATCTTTGTTTTCGCGTTGTCCATTCCGGCAGACGAGATTTTTGTCCGGCATAATTTCTCTCTCTTTTTCTTTTTCTCGATGACCTTTCGTAGCTTTACGGTCGTTCTTAACAGCGCATTGCCCTGTTCACTGCTGTCGCATCGATGTCGATTCCCGCATCTCTTTGGAAGATTTCATTATTGATTCAGTCGAAAGTCGAAACATATTACGTGTACTTGGGGTGCAGCGACGACAGCAAATGCGAGTGTGCGGTGAATGATAAAAGATCGCGTTACGCGATACTATTTCTAGATGCGTATTAAATTTCGTTGCAGAAATGCGACTACTCGTTACTTCACGAAATTGCGGCCGAGTAGTTGGACTGACATTCGGAAGTACTGAGAAACGAGCGTATAATTACGGCGAGTACTAATGTGGCATTAGAAAGCGAAAATATGGTTGTTAATTTGATCATTTTCTTAAAAAATTGTTAAATTTGTGGAGATTAGCATGGATTTTAATCCGATTGAAATTGCAATAAAATTATTTTGATTTAATGCATTATATATATTTTTTTCATATATATATAGAATTTTTATGTATAGAATTTTACGTTTAAAATTAATAGTGATAAGCCTATACGAAGTTAGTCCCTCACTTTTTTAATTAACTTATTTCGAAAACTGTGCTAAATTATACTAGGTTTGTGCCTCATTGTGCCCAACATTAAACTTGTATTACGAAAAATACAAAAGATGGAAAAAAGTATTTTTTAGATCAGCCGCCACTTTGCATTTTTTTCAATTTTTTAAATTGTGCTAGGTTGTGCTAGATTGTGCTGGATTAGGTTAAGTTGTGCTAACATCGTGCTAAAGTGATAACTTTAAATAATGATAACAACAGAAGTTATATTACAAGAAATAATTTTTGACAATTTTTTAATATAACAGTTATAAGAATTGTCAAAAATTATTTCTTGTCATAATTCTGTTGTTATCATTATTTAAAGTTCACTTTAGCACGTTAGCACAACCTAACCTAACCCAGCACGATTGGAAAAAAATGCAAAGTAGAGGACTGACTTAAAAAATTATTTTTTTCATTTTTTAATATTTTGCATTAGAGTTTAATGTTTGAGCATAAACCTAGTACTATTCTTAAAAAATAAATTAATTCAAAAAGTGGAAGGCTAACTTCGTACAGGCTGATACTAATCATACAATTATAATTAGGCAAGAATCATATGTGAATGCGTGATAAATTAATATTTATTTTATTACTGAAAGAACAATCGGATTACTGCATGGCTCATGCGAATTCGGTCTCGCATTGAAATGAGAAAAAGCTGATATAAGTTCAATGTGCATTGGAGGGTTAAATGATGAACATTATTAACTTTCTCAATCGCATGTATACTTTATGCGACACAAAGCATTGAAATTACGCAATTACGAGATATAAGCAAAGGTGCAGGGTGCACTTTTACGAAATAAAAAAAAAAGAGAGAACGGGCTTAATCTATGTTGGAGAAGACAAAGAGCGTTTATGTTTTTGTTGAGTATTATTTCAACAATAGAAAACATTAATCAACCCCCTTTCGCGCCGAACAATGGCTACCTCCGGTACGTTCGCAAATAAAAGAATAGACGAGATGAAGCGCAATTAATTTCAATTATTCGTGGTGATTCGCGGGTACGGATACGGGTGGAGCTAAATAAAGATGAGGCAAGCCAATGTCATCGAGACGAATAAAGTCGGACGGGTAAACATTAATTAGCATTGTAAATGAATCAATCACGAGTTTTAATAAACCTTAAGAATCGAACTGTGTGTAAAAACACACTCATGGATATATTTAGATATTGGCAGATCGTTCGATTATTTTTATTAATGTTTAATCATCATTTGTTTGTTTGTGTGTGTGAGTGTGCAAAATAATTAAAAAGTGTAGATATTAGGTAAATTAAATAATACATAAAAGGATTAAAAATTAGCGCTATGTAACACTTGCTATTGTAAATCTATTGTAATAACATGTATAATCTACCATACATTTTCGTAGTTTTTAATTAAGGGCTTATTGTAATCTCGCAGAATAGCGGGAATGGATTTATGACATAAGAACAATTAATAGAATGGTAGCTGAAGTCTAAAGAGCGCGATGTCCAAACTTTACGAGAATTTAAATCCTTGAAGTTCTTCATAATTTAATTTATAAAGTCAATTGTACGTCATGTAAAAGTTTTAACGCGAAATGCTAGTATTGTTTTTATTTTCCTTCCATTTCTTAACCATATGTAGTACAATTAAAATTGTAATTGCAAACAAAAATTTTATATAAGCATATTTAAGTAATAAATTTAAAAAAATATTAAATTTACAAGAATAAACAATCCATACACATCCAAACTACATTTACACTTCTAAACTTATTTCATCTATACGCTACTTATACTAATTATTATTGCATCTCAAATCTACTGTTATCATAAGACAGACTAGAACCATATAAAATATCTCTCCTAGCTTTCTTACACTACATTAAATATCACAGTTTTGCTTTTTTTAAATCTTTTAATTCTCAACGTTTGTTCTCTTAGCCTGTTAATACTTGCTCACCTTAAAGTTTCTTTCACTAACGTTGGTTAACCTAATCGACGGTTACATGAGTCCGTTGAATAAACCCCATGTAATCGTCAGTTAGCTTAACTGAGATTGGTGAAAGAGGTTCTTAGTCATCTATTTTTACTTATTCACATACACAATACTTATCTTATTATTACAAAATTATAATATAAATATCTAAACTTTTTTCCTCTTTTCTCTTGATTTTCTTTTCTTTCTCCTTTTTCAGTTTCTTTATCACTTCACTTTAATTGACCAATCCAATACTTTATTCCACAGCCTATCTTTATTGTTTTTTTATTTTTGTCCAATTCTGTGAATTATTTACTTGCTTCTGACACTCCTCTATATACTCCATGCAATCTATTTTAACACAATCAAATTTTATTTTAATACAAATGTACATCTTCTATGCTCCTCCTTCAGCCAGTACTTATTTGCTTCCTTTATATTTCCACATCTTAGATTTACTAACGCATCTTTTCCAATTCCTATTTTTTTTCCAAACATCTCTCTTTAAAAATACCTAAGTCTTTTATTTATTACTCCTAACTTTTTATACCTCTTGGCATAAGGTATTCAATCAAACGTACAAAATATACATTACTGATGCAATAATGATGTATGTTTTGTATGTTCGATTGAACACAAAATATTATTTTGTGATTTATCTTGGAAATAACATTCTCGATGTCCTGCTGTGAGTGCTTGCTGTGACTGCTTGCGTCGCGTTAATTAACGTGACATGTTAGCGGAATTTGAGAGGAGCAAAGGAACAGAGATATACGTGTGTTTAAGACAAAATATATTTATTACCGCGACGTCCAGCTTTGTTAGTTAAAATCAAAAGCTTAACACAAGTAGCTAAATAAATGATAACTATTTCTCACTATTCTATGCTCGTTTCTATCAATGCAGTTTAACTTTAATTTCGTTTCAACTAACTCTTCATCTTTTTCTAGTTTTAAGAATAAGAAAAAGGTGAAGAGTAAGTTGAACCGAGATTAAAGTTAATTCACATTGGTAGAAACGAGTATAAATTGTAACAGAGAGCATTCCATTCGCAATAGTTTCTGAGATACTATCGGCTGACTGCCTGCGCGTAATATCGTTATTGGCGACAAAGTGTGGCGTGCTTATTACACATCTACCGCAATATATTTCCGATTTCGTGTATTTCGATTTATTATCTCTAATACGATAGACCATCCATTTATCGATTTCTCAAGAAAAATGGATGAAGTATCTTAACTATTAAATAGTATATCACCTATTAAATGATTTTTCGGTCTTAAAACGCAAACTGCACTTTGAACTATCACAGTAATATCGCAAGTTAAATTGACTAGTAATTTAACTCTCAACTATATGAGTGGGTCATTTGGACCTGGGTGAAAATTTTAGTCTGCCGCTATTTTTGTACGGTATTAGTACGCTATTAGTATTGCAGAGTTGAAGTGAGGGGTAAAAAACTTGGAACCTTTCTGTCGATCGTCATGATGCAATAATTTCGTTGTCTTGACGCAATAAAAGTTTGGCTTGGACCCGTCAATTGCAAATTCGACAATTTTTTCCAAAAGTGAAAATTCGTTTTTAGTAAGTATTTGTTTATTAGTACTGTATATCTATCGTCTTCTTATAATTAAAACATATATTTAGTGTAAAAAAAAAGCATTTTTGCGAGAGAAATGTCTTGGTGAAACGATCGCACTATTTTCTCGAAGTTATAAAATTGTGTAGTAAATAATGTCGAAATCATTATACATTACGTAAAAAAAATTAAAGGATCATCTAATCGACTCTCAAAAATAGGAAAATATTCAAAAGAGTGTAACTTCGTCAAAAATGATCATAATGAGATTTGTAAAAAAGCATTTTAAAGCTTGAAATATCTACTTTTAAGATCGGTAATTGATATTTCGATAGATTGATTTTTTACAGAACTATACGAACAGATATCCGTCAAATCTGAAAATTTTGTACAAATTTTATAAAGGTCTATGGCGTGAAATAAAAATCGCACATAAACGGTTTACAGCAGCCAAAAGAGGGAATCTACCTCAAATTTGCTTTTCTATTGAACGTTATACGATTTTTTTTCATAAAATTATTAAACATTGAAGCAAAAATAATCCTTTTTCAGTGTTGAATAACTCATTCAAAAAAAAATCATACAATGTTCAATAAAAAAGTAAATTTGAGGTAAAGATTCCCTTTTTCGGCTGCTGCAAACTATATTTGTGTACAATTTTTATTTCACGCCATAGATTTTTGTAAAGTTTGTACAAAATTTTCAGATTTGACGGATACACATTTCTGTTCGTATAGCTCTGTAAAAAATCAATATAATCGAAATATCAATTACCGATCTTAAAAGTAGATATTTTAAGCTTTAAAATGTTTTTTTATAAATCTCGTTATGATAACTTTTGATGAAGTTACACTCTTTTGAATATTTATTTTTAAGGTGATCCTTTAATTTTTTTGTGTAATGTATTGTGTATTTAATATAAAATATTGTCATTTTTTTGAGCATGTATAAAAATGCCTCTACTTCAATCGTGCAAATCATTATATTTTTTGGAATAAATCAGTATAACGTATTTTTTTTTTCTTAAAGTTCATATTTTCTTCTTTTCAAAACACTATTTATTTTTATTTGTATCTTTTTTTATCATAAAGATGATTTTTTGAGAAAAAAACTGATACTTTTCGCAAATTATTCTTTAATATTTTTTGGCACAACTTTTTCAATTATTATAAAAATATTTTTATTTTGATATCTTGATTCTATACATTCTGGCATTTCATTAAAAAAAAAATTTTCCAATGAGATTTGTGATAATTATAGAGTTAATAAAAAACGCCATGGATGACTTGGATTCAGACATAATAAATTAAGATTCTAAAACGAGCAGTTGAGGGTTAATAATTCGATGTTCATAAGCATCTTATAATAATTGCTTTCCATTTACACACAAGTGAAACTGAGTCTGAAGTGAGCTGAGTATTTCACATTCAGATTAATGATGTTAATTGCTTTCCATTTGCGGCGATTCTCAGATAATTCTCACTTGTGACGTCATAACTCAGTTGAGTGCACGTTCCTTTTATACCTGAGAAATGAGATTCAACTGAGTTTTCCCCTAGAATCTATACGCTTGAAACCGTCTACTTTACTGAGTTTTGTAGACTCACATGAATAATGAGATTATGAACCTACGTATATTCGATAACCTTTTCATCGAAAAAAGCAAGTATAAAACGATAAAAAGCAAGAATAAAACGATAAAAGAATTTATGGTAGTAATAATTGAATTATTTAGAATATGAGCCTAATCTTCGATGAAATCATTCGACGCGTAACGATCGACCCAAAATGTTTTTTTTCCAGATTCTTTCGTTTCATGCAAAAAGAATGCGTCAAATGAGCCTAATTTCATCTTAAGTGAGGCCTGTATTCTAAATAATTATTAAATAATCTTGTAAATAATTGTATTAGTTATGTCTCTCTCTTACTGCTAATAACAAATGGATAGATTACCAATAAGAATGGTGATTTTTATGTGGAAGACACCAGTAAGTGTATATTTGTAGAATAAATGATGTAAAATATTCTCATATTGTTAATAGATTTCAGAGCAAAACTGCAGAGTATGGGTTCCAAATAATTTAATAGGATTTATCCAAAACAATGAACCGTATTTTAAAAATCAAGAAAATAATGACATGATACAACCTAAAAATTGATATAAGCCATGAATACAAAAAACAATGTAAACATAGTTGAAAATTTTAATGAAGAATCAGTCCAAGGAACAAGTAATGTAAGCTCACTTGTAAACAACGAAAATTCAATCCAGTTGGAAGGAAATAGTATAATCGTCATTAAAAATTTACACTGCTCAAAGGCAAAAGAAAAAAACATGTGGTCTGTAAATGAAACTCGTGCCTTGATAAGAGCTATAGAAGTTATAGAACTATAGAAGTTATAATGATATGCATCATGTATAAAAAAGAAAAAGTTTTTAATCAATTATTAACGAAGACCTTGGAAGTCAAAATATTAAAGTAAGTGAAACTATATTATACACTTAATAATTATTAAAAATGTAATTAAAATGATAGCAAAATAAAATAATTTACAATAATTAAAAAATTACTTTCTTTAATTGTTCTTGTGCTTTCAAACAATTAATGAGCGTTTAATATATTCATATTATTTTAAACATAATAGTAAAAATATTTTCTTTAATTTTTAATTCTCCGAATTTGCATGCAAAAAAATGGCTTAATTTAGTGCATACGTATAAAAATATGAAAGATAAAATCTAGAACGAAAAGAGGTCTTGTAAAATTTACTTTTTACGACAGATTGGATGAGTTATAGGGTAATTTACCATCGAATGCAAGTCCACATTCATTAGATATTGACGAATTGCAATCACAAAGTACTGAAGTCGAATGTGGAGCATCAACACCGAATTCTGACAGCAGTTTAGATACATTTTCTTTTCTATTTCATCTTGTGAAAAAAAAAAATCCATCAATGGGAACTAGTAAAAGTAAAACAGAAATTATTTGAAAATAAAATTAAGAATATGATAGAACAAAAAGCCAGAAGACAATATATTGATGAAAATTTGAAGTACAAAAAACAAAAATTAGATCTATATATAAAAAAAAAGTGGAAACAGAAGAGAAAAAAGTAGCCATATTACAAGAATTAGAAAACATATTAAAAGAAAAAAATACATAAAATTTTACTGGTCACTATTATAATTATTTAAAACAGTACTATAAAAGTTAATATTATAAAAGTGCAATTGAAGGTTGATCCTTGATTAAGTTTTCACACAAATTTTTATTTTTATGTAAGAGGTAGTGTGTGATTACAAAAATATTTTCAATATATAATATATTCAATAATAAAATACTCAGTATTATTAACATTTAAAAAATTATTTTAAGTAAATAAAATAGTAAGATACAAAAAATTATTAAAAGGTTATATTTTGAAAATATTGATTTAACATTTGTAAAATGCATTTAAGTTGTGGAAATTTTGCCAATATCAATAATATAAACTATAAACTGAAACTATATAGTACACAAAAAAATAAATATTTTGAATGTTATTTGTTTTGCTTATTTATTTTTATTTTGCTTTAAATAAAATGTCTAAAAAATAGATTAAAGAAAATTATTCTTTGTTCTTTGTTCATTAATAAACTAATTTTATTTTAAAATAAATTGTTTCATTTGCAATTCATTTTTATTGAGCATACATATTTAAATAAACATTTTCGCAAAAATTTCGTCTCTTCTGGAATAATTTTCATCTGTATCACTAACTTCTGCTGTATCTATCACATTGTCATTATCTTCATTTTCAACGATATCAAATTCTTGATTGTCTATACAGATATTATGTTTCACAGCTGCAGCTACAATACATTTTACTACAAATATTAAATCATTATTGTCAAAAAATATTAACCTTCAGAATCTTCCTTTTAATAATTCAAAAGCGTTTTCAATTACAGTTCTAGTTGCAGAATGACGATAATTAAATATTTTTTTATTTTGAGTTAAATTGCCATTGTCTTTAAATGGACAAATCAACCAGTCCAAACAAGGATAAGCTGAATCTCTTAATAAGAAATTCTTATCGAAAAATCCATGTATACCCTTTCTGTATAAAGACGATTTTTTTAAAAGACAACTATCATGAATGGATCCTGGTTCACCACAAAAAAAAATTAATAAATTTTTTCTGATGATCTCATACTCCTTGTATAAGAAGACTATAATCTCTTTTTCTATTATAATATACATAATGATGTTTGGAAATTGGCCTTTCCTAATTTTTATGTGGCTCCCATCTATAGCTCCAATTATCCCATCAATCCCATGCATTTTACAAAATTCAGATTTTACTTTGTGTAATCGTTCATCAGTGGGCCATGCAATATACTGTCCATTTTTTTTACCAGATATTCTATTATTTTCTTGATAATACGATAACAAGAACTTTTAGTTAAATTACGTTAAATCTGTCGGAGCATTGTTTAATGTCTCTATATTGCTAAGATACCATAAAGTCATTAAAAATGCTTTTCGTGCACATATTTTCTCTCTTCCAAAGTTACGTTGAGGTAAAACACGTTCAATTTCAATTATATCTAAAATGTATAGAAATTAAATATTGCAATTAAATTTTCTATTTATCAATGAATTATTATATTATATTAGGTCAACAGTAAAATGTTTTAATCGAAAGTGCTCTTTAAATTTTTTATCATCGTATTCTTCCACAGTATCCATAAAAGTAGTTATTCAGTATAATTTCCTCCTGGGAAGGTTAGGTGAATCGAAACATTTTGGATGACGATTCAGAAGAAGAAAACAAATTGGATTCATTCGAATCTGAATTAGTCTGAATTAGACTCGAATCCGAGTCCGAATCAGCTTTTAAAATCTAATAGCATATGAATGTATAGGTAAGTGTTCGCTTCGTATTTAATATATATTTAAGTAATAAACAATTAATTTACCTTTGTAACAACAATTAAAATAGTCATCTTAGCGCCTTTAATTCAAAATCAGTTCAACCTAATTTGAGGTTAGTGAGAATTTCTCATTTCAGCGCGTTCCTTTTACATACTGAACGATGACGTCATTATCTGAATATGAAATACTCAGCTCTTCGGACTCAGTTTTGTATGTGGAAAGCAACTATTATTTCCTTATTTTGGTTATCATTATCAAAAAATTATCACATGACAATACAGGTTTATAACTTCATTTTTAAAGTAAGTTTAGAGACTCGCTAAAGCACACGGTCTCGATCTTGCATATTATAAGCAAAAACTCAGTTCAATCTCACTTATCAGAATGCAAAAAGAACGCGCATTCAACTGTATTATGACGTCACAAGTGAGAATTATCTGAGAATCGGTGTAAATGGACACTAATGTTGAATAAAAAATCGTTTTGGCGCCCAATTTGAATTACATATGAAGTATGTAAATTCACATCAAATTATTTAAGCAAAGATCCAGGTTCGACCGTTATGAGCCCTATTTTCTATTAGTTATATTTTCTCATGTACGATTCAATAACATTCTTATTTAAGAAAAATAATGTTAAATTAACAAGTTTAACCGATAGCATCTAATTGAAAATAATCTTGTTAATTTACAGTATTAATGAAACAAATATGCCATCATGCAATATTTTTGTTCAAAAAGTTATTTGTTTCAATAATACTGTTACCAAATTCGATTAAATTGCTGTTAGCAAATGCTGTTAGTACAACATTTTTTTCCGTGTATCAATAGATTTTTAAACGCAGTAGCTAATATAAAACGTATTCATGTATCAAATTTGATGGCTGAAGTGGCTAAAATCATTTAGCCACTAATAGTGATATACAGCTAAGATTTAGAAATTAAGACTTAATCTTACTGTAAATATTATTAGTTTCTATTGTTAAAAGGAATTAGCTTAATATATTTAGCTAAACATCATTTTATTTTAACAGCCAGGGCTGGAAAAAATACTTCATCAAAGTATTTGAAATACAAAATACAAAATATTAGCAATCTTAATATTTGAATTACAAAATACAAAATACTTTCAATCTTTCGATTTTGAAATACAAAATACTTTTTTTTAATACAAAATATTTTGAATTTTTTAATTTAAAACACAAAATACTTTTTAATACAACTAGATTTTTTAATTATAAAATAGGCACGAGCGTTGCACAAAATCAGTTATTGTAAGACAAACAATAATTGCATTCAAAATTTATATTATTTTTAAATGACAGAAAATATAAAGCTAATTTGTTTCGAATTATTGCTCTGTTCTCGGACGGTTTGAGAGAAGTTATGTCCAATTTCTTTACTTCTATAAATTATCTATAATTTTATTCATGATATTCCCCAGATATTTTATTTTTTCCATGAAATATCTAAGAGATATCTTATGAATTAAATTATCGACGATCAGTCCAGAGATGCAGAAATTAGGCATTCGACAACGACTGATTGGAAGAAAGTTAAAATGTACTTATTAGTTGTAATTGAAATAGAAAAAAATAGGAAAAAAATTAGAATTTAATTTTTATGTCTGGCATTTTCCCGACTAGTCACGACTGCGACATCTACGTTCTTTTTTGCCTTATCCTACGTTACGATTACGACAGTTACATCTCATTACATCTCGTTCTTTACGATTTGTATTTCAAATACTGTATTTCAAATACAAGTATTTGAAATGTGCCCTGCCTAGTCCTGCTAGCAGTATTTTTCGCTGTAGCACTTAAATTTAAGTAGTTAACAAATTGAGTTTTAGCAGCAACGACATTAGCTGTCTCTATTATAAGGACACATTTAACTGCCACGGCTATGTTTTAGCTGCATTGGCTAATCTTTTCCCTGCGTGAGACTTAGATAGCAAATATGAAAGATTAATGCCTTAGAAAATTTGTATATATGCGTGCAATAATGATTTATAATAATAGTATGTATAATAACGTAATGTGTCAATGACACCTAAATCATGTGTGTGAGTCCTATTGAATCGGTAAAACAAGTAATCTCATCAGTCTTCACTTTAGAATCTCTTTATAAGCTACCTATTCGTCGCTTAGTGATTGCGTTCGTGAATTTTAACGACATACTTTATGACTTATGAAAGTAGCACTCGAACAATAGCAGTTCACTCGCAAGTAAGGATAATACAACGATTCGAAATAATTGGAAACTCTGTTTTGTAGATACTCCTGAATTACGTAATTATGCGGAGCACAATGCAGAATTTCCCTACACGACCGCATTCAATTAGTTGCGTTTTATTCCCCGGAGTGTAATCGAGCTGGCATAGGTACTCGCAGCGGACATTAATCTCCGTAGCGAGAAAAAACATTCTTTTTACGGCGATGAATTTATATCGATGGAAAAAAACCATAGTGCCACAGACAATATAAAAATATTAATACTCCGAAGTATTTTTCACAAAGGTTATAAATAATATAGTCGACAAATTTTATGATGCAGTAGAATTTTTTGTGGAGTCGATATCAGACTAATCGATCGAATAGAATATTCAATTAAACTTTTTTTAACTTTGGAAAGAGGTGAATAAGTTTTATTTCACGCAAAATACTTGTCGATTGGTATGTTTCATTCAACGTGTTAAAAATGATTTTCGCTATGCTTTGATAATTTATTCTTGCTCATATTTATCTAAAACGGAAAGCCGAATAGAAACAAATAAACGTATATCCATGAGCTGTATAAGCTACATAATTTCTACACGTTAGTTTTGCAGTAATCCGTAATACCAATTATCTTTTGGTTTATTCACTTTAATCCGATTTTGAATACAATGGAAATGCGGAACTCGTGGAATTCAGAGAGCAGATATACGTTTCTATGTGCCTGAGGTGCGGTATAATCGATCACTTATAGCTGTCGTTTTCTTGTAAGTAGATCAAGGTATATCACGAAGAGTACTTTTCGATAAGAGTACTTTCGAATACAATCATACATTATAGTTAAATTCTCGCACCTTGTGTACAGTAAAAAGCATTGTGTACTTGTGTTAAAATCGATCTTTGTTAAAATTTTTGTGTTAAATTTTTAATGTATCAGAATGTTATTAATATAATGTCATTTTCTTAGTGTTAAAATAACACATGCAGAAAAAACATTAATCAACGTAGCTAAAATATAGCTATGGTAGTTAAAATGTTACAACAAGGACAGCTAATTGTGCTGCCAAAGCTTAATTTATTATCTGCTAAAATTTAGGTGTTGTAGCGAAAATATTCACTGCCAGAGTAAAATAATATTTAACTAAATATTAAGCTAATTTCTTTTTGCAACAGAAATCAATAATAAATATTTGCAACAAGATTAAGAATCTTAGCTGACATTATATATGCTTCGTTGCTAAGTGATTTTAATCATTCCAGCTATCAAATTTGGTACAGGAGCACTTTTATATTAGCTACTACGTTTAAAAATATATTGATACACGGAAAAGATGTTGTATTAATAACATTTGCCAACAACAATCTATTTAAAAGTCTTATTCATTCAATAATAGTATTAATAAAGTAAATAACATTTTTTTTTTAATAAGAGAATGATGGCATATTTAATACTATTGCATAATTAATACTATAAATTAACAAGATTATTTTCAATTAAATGCTAATTTAATTTTAATCATTCCTTTTCTCTATAATATTGAAAGTTTAAAATTTACGTATACCGAGTATTCAAAATAAAGTATTACAAATTTTTATCTCGGAAACACGGCATTATTGAGAAAAAATGTTCAGATGAAAGTTATAGGATTCAAAAAGATCTATTTACTGATTTTATCAGTTTGACTTTGGATAACATCGCCAAGGGCAGGTTATTCGATTTTTTAAAATGGAACACCTTACTTTCCAGAATCTAATCATTAGAGCAAGGTCATCGGAGATTATTCATTTTATTTTTATTTTTGCATTAAAAATTAATTTTTACATAAAAATGAAAATAAAAGATACTACCTCCAATGGCTTTAATCTTGACAAATGATATCCAGGACATGATCCTGAACAACACTGAAAAGGTTTTAGCCGTCGGTTGGACACCTTGAGTAATGTTAACGACGGTAATTTTCGAGCATCATAACTCACAAACTACTTAATAAAAAAATATTTTCTTATAGCATTTCGGAAAGCTCTCGACACCAGCTATTATTAGATTCTAGAATCAAAAGTAGGGTTCTATTTTAAAAAATCGATATGACCTTGATCTGATCTTGGCGATACTATCCAAGATCAAACTGATAAGATCAGTAAATACACCTTTTTGAATCTTATAACTTTTGTCTGAACAATTTTTCTTAATAAGATAAAATGAATGTTATTTTTTATAGTTTATTGTAACATTTCTTATATATTGTGTACACACACACACACACACACACACACACACACACACACACACACACACACACACACACACACGAAAATGTTTTGGCCCCACAAATAAGTTATTTTTAAAATAAAAAATAAAAAAAATGTAATCCAATCTCCATTCATTTCTTTCGTCTCGTTAAATCAAACATGTATCAGATCTGGATAAAAAATAAAAAAGTTATAACAAAACAATTATCAATTTATCTTATGTAATAAAAATATGAGACATACACACAAAAAAGGACTTACATTAATAATAGCTAAATATCAGTTACTGGATCAAATTTTATTGTTATTGCTACAATTTGGCTATTGAAGATAAAATACATTTGCTGCCGACGTCCAACTTTATTAATTAAAATTAAAAGCGTACTTAACATGAGTAGTTAATCTAATAACAAATTTAATAGCTTTGGGAATTAGCGCTGTAGAAAGTGCGCGATAAATATCAATGTTAACTAAGATGAGTAGCTAAGTAAATGGCAGCTATTCCTCACTATTTTAGCCGCGTAATCGAACATTTCATTCACAATTGTTTCTGAGACGCTGCCGGTTGTTATATATGTTATTAGTTTATATTAAAAAATACATGAAATAAATTTTTGATACAGACTCAGTTAACCAAAGTTACATAACGTATCTATTAATTGTAATACGAAATTACAATTAATAGGTATATTACATGTAACTTTGGTTAACTGAGTCTATATCAAAAATTTATTTCATGTTTTATGGATACATGTTATATTACAATTAATCGTATTAATCGTATTAGAAAATAAATTGAAATCGGAAATAGACTGCACTAGATGCAATGAGCATGCCACACAAGGTCTGTTTTCTATGACTGAACTAGTGTACACTTTTGGAACTTAAAGTGAAATAGATATATGTTTGATATTTGTCGAAAGCGAGAAAGAGAGTTCTAGTGCAGTCTAATGTAGAAACAGAAAACAAATCAATTATGTTGTCAAAATGATATTATGCGTAGATAGTGCAAACAACCGACAGCATTCCAGAAACAATTGCGAATGGAATGCTTGATTATGCGACTAAGGTTGCGTTTGGATTCCCACTTTTTGAGTGTCATGTCAGCTTTATTTAACATTCGGTAAACAACAAAGATGATATAACATCCCAGGTGAGAATCCAAACGCCTTGGATAGCTTATGAGAAATAGCTGCTATACATTTACTTAGCTACTCATTAAGTACGCTTTTAATTTTAACTGATAAAGTTGGACGTCGGCAGCATGTATTTTAGCTTCAATAGCCAACTTTTAGCAATAACAGCAAAGTTTGAACCAGCAACTAATATTTAGTTAATATTACGAAGTCCTTTTTTTGCGTGTACAATTTATAAGTACATAATAAGTAAATGTAGTTTTAAAACGAAAATTCTAAGATAAATAAGTAAAAAATGAATATACGTGTTAACTTAATATATTATAAATGTTAATTTTACTGAAGAAATGTGTTTTCACAATTTGTGTCGATTCGTGTAAAAATTGTATCAAAGTATTATATTTTTTGTGTTAATTTTACATAATGTTATTTCTTAACGTACTATTATTAAAATATTTATCTTATATTAAATTAATACAAAAATTTAAAAGGACTGTTTGACACATGAAATGTGTTTTAACAAAAATTTTCTAATTATGTATTCAGATAATTATGCTTGCTGCGGAATATTACTGCTAATCATCGAAAATTTCGTCGCGACTTCACGCCGATAATGACTTTCCTGCAGATAACTATCACGCCGAGGCAATTAACAGACTCATGCATTTAGATGATACTTGGTAGTAGGAAGGATGTGTTAAATCACGCAGATTCTCGGATTTAATTTGCAATTCTCTGTACTGTGTAATCAGCCTCGGTAAAATGGCTTCTAACCACTTGAATCCATATCTCACACTCACATTTCCACACTATTTCTCGTCGAGGTGTTTCCGGAAAATTCGACTTATAGTCGCCAGCAACTTCTGCGTGTAGTTCGTGATTGCATTCATGAAAATAATCTTTGTATTTATAAGGGTTTCGCGTGTTACTGCGCAAGTTACCTGCATGTCAGGCATAACAGATGTTTTAATTTAGCTCGAAAGAAGTTCTTCACGATTAAATTCAAAATGTCAAATGATAAAATGTACATATTATAAAATAAGTCTTTATAACAATTTATATATCGCATATTTCCGAATAAAAAAGTATGTCTTATATAAGAAAATAATCATCTCCATTAAAAAAAAAAATATGGATATAAATTTAATTTACATTATGCGATGTTTATATAATTGTTACCGTATCAATTAAGATAAACAATATAGTATGGATTTAACATCATGATTTAAAATTTATTAAATCTATTGGTTTATCAACGCTAACGTAGTGAGAATTAGATTTAACATCCATGTGTAGTATCAAATCCCGTATTTTTGAGAGTGTAACAATTAAAATTGCTAGCCAATTGTTATGACAATTTTATTCCTGCTATTTGTCACAATATTACACAATGTTACATTTTCTTTTCAGCGATTTTGCTTGTGCTTACGCAACTTTGATAACACAATCCAACAAGAAAATGTGCGGCAAGCAGAGCCAGTATTTCTTAGAGGTCGCTGAATACAAATCCACCAAAAATACCCATCACGTCAGGTTTTTGAAATAAATTAGATAATATAGGTCAGAAACAGTATTTTTTGCCATATTTACCATTTTTTAGTCAAACGAAATTTTATTTTTCAATTAACGCCACAAAGAGCTAATCTTCACCTTTAAAAGGAATTTTCATTTTTTACTACACAATTTTTTCATCAAAGTATGAACGTTTTCTAAAATGTAAAATAGCGGATTTAAATTGGCAGATTGAAACAAGAAAATAAATAAATTTGTATGAAAACGTTCCTAGAGTTTTCGCTGATACTGAATTTGAACTCGAAATTTCGATATTCAAAATGGCGAATCACTATAAAGGACAAAATACGAAAAGTAACATTCGATCCGTCATATTGGATCCGTCATTTTGAATATAAAAATTTTGAGTTCAAATTCAGTATTAGTTATTATTTATAGTATTTATTAATTATATTATAATATTTATTAGTTATAATTATATAATTATAATAAATAATTTTATATATTTATATTCCTTATAATACACATACAACACCATACTTTATATTTATATATACACTTATTTATATACTTATGTATATAAATATATACTATTCACATAAATATATAAATATATAAATATATAAATATATAAATATATATATACATTAAAATATTTTATAATTAATATTTAATTTTTAATTTTTATTTTATTCGGTTCATATTATTTTTGGTTCATATTATTCGATTTATCTAAAAAACCTGATATGATGGGTATCTTTCGCTGACGAATTTGGATTCAGCGATCTTGAATTTAGGTATTAAAAAATATTGGTCGTGATCACCGAAGGAAAGTGTAAAAAAAAATTTTGTCGGATAATGTAATTTCTTGCGCTAATGCTTTTGCGTCGTACTCTTTTGATGATTAAGATTGTGCACTGATACAGTATCAGAAATTCTTTATGTAGCCTAAAGAAAGAGCTTTCTGGCGCGGTAAGTTTGAAAATTGAGGTCATTCGAAGCGATCGATACTTTTCCCTCTATACTTGCGTGTAACATCGCGTGTAACATTCGAAAATACTTGGATCTCGCGTGCGGCAACGAAGCGTATTATTCCTAATTATATCCCTTAATTTGAATTTGCGTTCTAATTAACCGGCTAGTCCTAGACGTTATTTTGGCCGTATGGTCGAAGGTAATCGCCGAGAAAGTTCTCGAGCAAAGTAAAATATTACGCTTTACGACAGAAGGAAAATGATCCCATTGCACGTTGTCGCGTATACTTCAAAACAGTTTCTATTCTCTGACTTGAATACGTAAGACGGAGAAATTCACTGGCAAGATAACAATTGCGAGGCGAGGCATGGATTATATGTTTTTCGCCGCAATGCCGAGTTTTGGACGATCGATCTTGTTCGTTGTAAAGCGTTAATCTATATTGCAACTCGTTGCTTGTGAAAGCTTTCTTCGGCTCGTTGCTCACATAATGTAAGCGTATACATCACAATGAGAATGCTTTCACATAAATTCACGGTATCGACAATATGAGGAAAATGACAGGAAACGCGATTCCATTCGGCACAGCCGCTATTGTAACGGACACGGTATCAGTTTCAGTTGTTAATTCGATTTGTTCAGCCTCGAAAATAACAGGAAATAACAGTAATTATATTGCAACTCTTCTAAGTTAATAATAGCAACTGCAAAGGCCGTATTCTACATTAATTATGATTGTAAGCGACATGTATGTCATGTAAAATTCACTCGGCATTATTTTAATAGAATTAGAAATAAAATTGTTTACAATCATACTGCTGCTTTGATAACATCATTTAAATTGAAATGAAAATAATCTTGTTAATTTAACAGTAATAATAAAACAAATAAAATTTTATTAAAACAAGAGCATAAGTATTTATTTTGGTGTGTGTGTGTGTGTGTGTGTGTGTGTGTGTGTGTGTGTGAATTAACAAAATCATTTTCAATTAAAATAATGCTGTTGATACAACATTACTTTTTCTTCAGTGTACGAATGCAAAATTAATTAATAAAAGATAAAAAAATATCATTCTTTATAAAAAAAAAGAATAAAAAATATTATGTTTTAATATGTTTAAATTTTTTGTATGTTTTTCTGTATTTCTCATTTGTTCTCCAGAAAAACTTACCAAATTATCGAAATATACAAAAAGATATTGAAAAATGAGAAACGCAATTGAATAATGCATAATCAAAATAAATGTCTAGTTATTCGCGTAACTAATATAATATTCTGGTTATCAATAATAGTTATTCTGTACTAAAAATAATTTTTATCATCCATAATGGTATTTATAACCAAAAATAATTTCCGACATCGATAACACAATCAAAAACAATTTCTATCATCTGTAATAGTTATTCATAATCGAAAACAATTTCTATCGCCAATAATAGTTATTCGTAACCAGAATACATAAAAATTGATATCTTATAAAAATTACATTTTTTGAGCAATTTCTTTAAAGTATAATGATGATTGTCTTCCTTATAAATAAATATCAACTTGCCAGTGTACTTCTCCTTATTTGTTTTTAAATAAATATCTTATTTTAAATAAATATTCTTTTCGATTTTTTTACTTGAAATTTTTAAAATAACTGTTATTTTTGGTCTCTTAGAAACAATAAGGAATCTGTTTCCATTCAACGAAATTTTATATGCATTTCTTCCATTATTGAGACGAGTTGTATGTCACGAATTAAAGTATTTCCTTATTAAGTGCATCGTAAAGCACTTTATCGCAATAAAAAAATTTATGGAAATATTTAAAAAATTAACGCCTTCAAAGAATAAAAAGATATTCCATTTATTTGGTTTTATCTTTCGAAAAAGTGAAAACATAAAATCTACATTTCTAATAAACTTAAATAGAACAAAGATATGCGGTATAAATGATCCATACTAATCTTTAGACTCTAAAAAATGTCGGTGTGAATTTAAACTCCTGGTGTTTATATCAACATCATCATTGGATTTAATTTATGTGGACACCGTGGGTGTGTAGCTTTAAAACCAATGGTGTTAAATCTATACTATGTTGGTGTTAATTTAATACTAACACGGTGAGAATTATATAGACATCGCATGGTGTTTTCACACTTTTTTTAAACTATACAGAACGTGATTCGTAATATAAGTCTGCTAATTAATGTCTACAGCTAATAAAATAAAAAAAAAAGAGAAAGATAATAAATCTGATTCCGTTCTTTAGTAACAATTATTAAGATGTAATCGCATGACTTCACAAAGTGGAAAGCGATATGGAATGAAAAAGCGGAATTTTGTTCCAGATCAAATATTCTGGTGAAGATCGTGGCAGCGAGATGCAAGTTTAGCGATTTGGTGTCACTAGTATGGAATTGTATATGTATGTCGTGTACCGTGAAGAAGTGCCGCGCTCTTTAATATGAACGAACGTAGCGAACGCAGTCATAAACTTACGATTCAAACTGATGTCAGTTTCCTTATTCCCCTGCGAAAAACTCGTAAATTCGATTTTAAGCGCAATCGAGATTTTCGATGGCGCTAAATAAAAAAAAGAAAAAAACAGTTTGTTTTTTAGAAAACAAAAAGACGGGAAGAACAAACGGAGGAAGGGAGAGAGAGAAGGAATAGAGAGAGAGGGCGATGAGGAGGGAGGGGTGGAAGAGATTTTATTTTACACTAAGAAAATCCACACTTACGAGATCGCAATCGACACTTCACTCACAGTTCTCGAAAAGCAGGGCAAAAGATCTGTATGAACGATGAGATCTACGAGATTTAGGTCGGGACAAAATGCGAGGCTCTAACAGTAAGAAGGCCAAAGGTGGGAATAAGGAGAAATATTCTTGTTACACTTTTCGAAGACGTTCCTACGATTGACTAAAATCCAATGGTAGTAATGTCGCGCTAAAAGTTCAGCTGACAACCAAGGTGTCAAAGGCTCTCCACGCGGTCAGCTAATCTGGAGTCAGCCGCAACCTCATTGTTGATAAGAATGCCGTTTCTATCGCAGATAACGCGAACGCGCTCGTCGACCGCGAGCATAATGTCCCGCGTACGGAGGCTGAGAATGAACGAGACAGACAACAACGAAGACGAGATCCGAAGGGAAGAAGAATCCACGCGCTATAAACCCCAAGGCAAGATTCACCAAACGTTCCTCTGACAATGTAGGTTTGCAATTTTCTATGCGACGCGCTCGCGCGAACTCACGCCAGGCCACTGCATGCGATGCGATTACGCGGCGGGAACCAACCCTCCGCGCCACATCAACCCCACCACGAGCGAGCGCAAGAGAGCCACGCCACCCTTCTCTCGCGCTTACCCTCTGGCGGGAGACATCACGCCGTCGACCTACTCTTGTCTTTCGAGCGACTCTCCCGTCTTCAAGGCGTCGTCGTACTACGCTCACATTCGACTACCCTCGTGCTTCATCCCCGCGCTACATCGTGTTTCCCGATCGTGATACCGCATGTGATATGTGAGTACGTGCTTCGACTGTCACACCATTATCCGGAAAATCAATGGTTGATGGGAAAAAGAGTGTAGTGGAATTTTGGAAATGAGATCGATGAAAAATAATTCTCGAGCGCAGATCACGTACAGATAGTTTTCAAGGAGTATATGAAATTGCATATATATATATATATATATATATATATATATATATGTGTGTGTATATATATATATAGAGGAAAGCTTCTATTATGAGATAGCAGCATTTCTGGTAAACTAATAGACACTGTCTATTGATTCCACCATGAATTTATTGCTCTTAGATTGAAAACTTAGTAGAAAATTTATTATTAGATCATGTCTGTAGTCATTGTAAAAAAGATTTTAGAATTTGGATGTCCTCAAGTTTCATTAAGATGAACCTAAACATTGTTTATTATTTAATAAATAAATATTTGGCAATAAATTCTTCATGTAGTGATAGAGTAGAGGTCGTACTAATAGAAAAATATGGAATATGTCAAATTGTTTAATTACAGAAGTTAGATTTGATAATCGTAAAACTGTAAGGCATGGAAATCGTAATGAGATACCCTGGCTATTTCTAATATGAAATAACTCATGCTCCCATGTCATATTGAAAATCGTTGCTAAAGTATAAATGTTATTGTACAATAATAAAAAAGATAATCGGAATGAACGTCGAGTGCCTATTTTTGCGATGCTTGATTTCAAGCATCTATATTCTGTCAAAAAAGTACCGGAAATTATTCAATAAAACACGAAATATTCATTTATTTATCAAAATTTAAAATAGGCCCCATTCGATGCGATACACTTATGCCAGCGAATTATCCAGTCATGGAAACACTTCTGAAATTTGTATGGTTTCTTCAATTTCTTTTTCGAATTTTGTTTTATGGCTTCAATGGACTCAAAACGTCTTACCCGAAGTGGTAATTTGAGTTTGGGGAACAGGAAAAAATCACAGGGGGCCATATTTGGCGAATACGGTGCTTGGTCGATGATATTTGTTGAGTTTGTGGCCAAAAATCTAACATTTTCAACGATTCGGTACAGCAATTTCATTTACAACACCAAATTTGAGACAATTCTTTGTTCGATGTTTTTATTTATAGTAAAATCGAAAAACACTCTATAGATCAATTAATAATATAATCAACAACTGTGAACAAACTATTTGACAGATCGTGCTCTAACTCTGCGTCATAATGTGATACAGTAGTGCCAACTTACAGAAAAAAATTTTTTGAAATATCTTTTGAGCGAGCTTTTTAAATGACGAATTCCCGGTACTTTTTTAACAGAATAAACTGAAGATGAGTTCTGGGTATAATGTATCGTATACTCATTTTTCGCGCACCCTAGCTGTGTTTGTATTTAAGAAACATTAAATAAAGTTTTTTAGTTACAATACTGATATATACATAAGTTTTACTATCGATTTCTCGGGGTATCTCATATTAGGAGCATAATTTTTTGACTTTACGATTTGCTCACTTTTTCATTTCTTTAATTTATTGTAAAAAAAATGGAATTTGAATTCAATTTTATATAACATTATCTTAAAGCTTATTAAATTCCCTTCAAAATGACTTATTATTTTTAAAAATTCTGCCTATAGAAGCTTCTAGCATTTAAATGAACTCGGTATCTCATAATAAGGGCGTTTCCTCATACAAAAATACCGAGAGTTTGGTCTCTCACATTCTAAAAGAAATATCAAAATTAATCTCCATTCGATCAATTACTTATTTGAGCGATAGGGACGAAAGAGCGTGCCGTTCTTGTGCGACGTACAGCTAACTCAGAAGTCGAATTCTTTTCGCATTATGATCAGATCGGAGATTTGTCACAGGATTTTTATCGCGACGAGCGAAACCGACTGCTCAAATACGCAATAAGTGAGTGTTTCGCGTGAGCGGACGGAGAAAGTTAGAGGACGAGAGAGATAGAAGGTACTATCACATAAAATTAAATGTAACAAATAACAATAATGTATTTGAAGATTGTGTAGTACAAAATGTCGGTCATAATAGGTAGGTCATGTATAATCAAGTTCGGCAACCGCGGCAATGTATTATTGAGCACTCTATATACGCGAAAGAATAATCTCAGGATCAATGAATTATGAGTTTGTAAAGAAGAGACATCGTCTCACACAAACAGTTTTCGCATAATCGAGCCAAGGCTCTCGCTCTCAAGCATTATTTCTCGACTCAGATTCAAGATGTGAACAAAAAAATTTACGGGGCAACTGATTGTTTTGTCCCAAACACATAAGGAAAATAAATTCGTTAGGACGTTATTGTTAACACGCAATTACATAAAACGGCGGCATAAATGACTTAATTGTGACGAGAGGGACGACAGGCACGATATTAAAAACTAATACGATATGCAAGACAATCCGAGCGGGGCATCCAAAACTCTCAATAAAGTAATAATTTCCCATTCAAAGAACAAAAGATCGACATGAATAACGTAACAATCTGCTAAATCTCGTGATATCAGGATTGGCCTCAAAAAAATTGGAACTCATGAATTTCGCCGTCCTTCCGGTATCTTCTGGTGCTCTCCGGTTCATCAATATTCTCTAATGCTTTCTTCAATGTCTATCTACTTTTCAAAAGATCATACCAATATGGGGGATCCTGCGCCCTCTTCAAGCATTCCCGGCTCGTGCCACAAAAAACTACTCGTGCCATTAACGGAAGCGACTTTTGAATTTTCCGTAGGAGACACGCAGGCTGCAAGGCCCTGTGCGGTGGGATCATCTCGCGCCCTAATTGGACGCGAGATGGTTCCATCGCTTATCTTCACTTCCTACGAATCACATAAGTCTATGATAATCGCGTAACTTTTCGCGCTACGGCTGCGGAATTCAAATTGCCAAGCAAATTATTATTCAAGCAGCCAAATCTTCTCTGCTCTCATGCGGAACGGACTAGGGCGATTCCTCGTACAATCTCGAGCTCACGTTACTTACTAGCAAGCCGCTCGTTTTTGCGGTGCTGTCCTCTGGTCAGATCCTCTGCTGCTTCTTCAAAGAAGATTCTGGATACCTAACACCTTCTTACAATATAAGGCACAATTGGCGCGAGAAGAAAGTAACGTACAAGAAATATATACCATAATACGATTTGCATTTCCCTGTTCCCGAGAACGCACGGGCCTCCACGGCGATGTCTTTCTTGAATCGATTTCCTCTTCGATGGCGACCCGGCAATACACAGAAGAAGGTGACAGATCTTCACGCTTTACTTGCTAATAAAATATCTTGCAAAGATTAAAATTAATAAGAAAAATTAATTGGCGTTTAATTATATTGCGCCGCACACGAATACGCTCGCTCTTTCGAGCAGGGAGGACGCAAGATTCATTCACAAACCAAATGGAAAACGTCATATTATTATACTCGTATATATTGGGTCTAAAAACCGCGGATACTTTTTAGATGACCCAATATATACATGTATATATATATATATATATATATATATATATATATATGCATATGTATATATATATATACATATATATGTGTGTATAATATCTATATACACAGGGTGTTTGAAAAATCTCAGACCCCTTAATTATCCCTTAAATATCTTGAAGTAAACATTTTTGAGAAAAATATTGCATACAAAAGTTGTGTAGTTTAAAATGATCTATTTATTGATGTTATCAGATTGATCTTATTTGAGTGGTGTTGCCAAGATCAGATCAAAAGTCACCGATTTTTTAAAAATGAAACGCCCTATTTTTGATGCTAGAATTTAATAGTCAAGAGCTTTTCAAAACACTATAATAAAGTTATTTTTCATTAAGTACTTTTCGAGTTATAAGGCTTGAAAATTACAGTATTGCTGGCATTAGTACTATCAAAGGTGTCGGACCAAACCTCTTAAATGTTGTTCAGAATCGTGATCTGGATAACATTTGTTAAGATCAAGGCCATTAGAAGTGATACCTACCTCTTATTTTCATTTTTATGTAAAAATGAACTTTTAGTGCAAAAATGTGTTTCGTTTAAAAAAATCGATCGTAAGCCGATCAAACTTTTTCAACAAGTCTTTTAGCAAGTCTTTTTATAAAAAAAAATATATATATATTTGTACCAACATAATCTTGATATACCTAAAATAATTTGCTAAATATGCTAAAAAAGTTTAGTCGATTCTTACTTTATACGTTGTATAAGAAAATATTCAAGTCTGAGTATTTCTATAACAGTTATAAAAGTCGATAAGCAAAAGAGCTTTAAAACAATCAGGATTGAGTCTTCATGCTTAATATAAAATATATAAAATAGTTAAAAAATTGTACTTAAACGAGATTTAAAATTATTATTGCTAATTATCACAAATAATTCTCGTCACATCATACACATTTTCTTGTAACGAATAACAAATTCCATTAAACCTATGACATAAACGGACGGATAACAATGTAAAACATGTTCTGAAAAGAGATTCAACGAGGATACGCCAATGATGTACTATATGATACATGTCACTAAATTGAGATTGAGATTGACATTTGTGAAGATCGAACAATTGTCGGGGAGCATTGCAAGCGAAACATACATCATATATGAGTTTCATTCTCTTGCAGGATATTTCAATAACATCCCGATGAAAGATATGAAGGAGAATGAATTCATTTTGCGAATAAGCTTACAGAATAGATTCGATAAAGACACAGGTCGATCTTTCTTGAATCTTTAAAGCAATGTCCCTTATCAATGAGGACAAAATAAATTTTGAAATTATAGAGTACTTCCGATGGTTGCAGTTTTACGGTATTAAAAATTCTACCGTTTACCTTTGTCACGCGAGCTTCTATGTGAAACTCGTAGCGTATCAAAAGGGTAAAAGCAAAACGAAAAGTTTAATCTCGGCAACTTAACGTTAATTATTTAAAAGCTAAGTCGTTACGCTATTAACTTCCTTGATATTTAACTTTCGAAGAGTGTTGGTTTCTTTTGTACGGCATATAGAATGCTCCACAGAAGAGAACTTTAATGCCAAGTAGAGATGCTTCTTAGAAACAAAAACAAAAAGGACTTTCGCTAAGTAGAACGACACGAGTTCACTCGCTAAATCTCGTTTGCTAACTTATAATTATTATATACAGAAGGCAAGGTGTTTGAGTAATATAACTCGCAATATGTATGCAATAAATGTACATAATAAAGGATTCTGCGCCAGAAAGAATAGAAATGATTAAACGATCATCTAATAAAATTTAAAAATATAAAAGCTTTCTATTCTTAATAGAAATCTTTACTTTTTCTGATATTTTCAAAGCTGGATTTCATGTTTAGAGATAAACCCATGGTGGAAGGGATAACATGATGTATGCAATTTGCAAGTATTTCTCTCTGAATCTCCACCGTCTTTGTCTATGAATGTCTATAAGAGGCTAAAGCTGCCAACTGTGAAACGCTAAACACGAGGCGATATTCATAGTCCGTTTTCATTTTAACTGTCTTAAATAATGCCTTAAGATGTTAATACAGTCCTCGGATTGACTTATAACAGCTTAAAAAACTGTACTTAAGACAGTCTTAAATGTAAGAATCGACTATGAAACCGACCTGCTTCGCGTCGTGAAATTGGTACTAAATGTTTCCTTGTTTTCTATGGAAAGAGAAACATAAAGTGTGAAATAGATCAATATTCATAGTCGATTCTTGCATTTAAGACTGTCTTAAGTACAATCTTAAGATGTCATAAGTCAATTCAAGGATTGTATTAGCATCTTAAAACGTTATTTAATTTTAAAATAAAAATGGATTATGAATATCGCCCCATGTTTAGCGTTACACAGTTGGCACCCTTAGTCTTACATTCATAGACAAAGACGGCGGAGATTCAGAGAGAGAGATACTTGCAAAAATTGCACCATGTTATCCCTTCCATTGGATAAACCATATTTGTACAACAAACTTTATATAATTAATAAATAGAAATATTGAATTAGAAACTGAATTGGATTTGATGTTTTTCTTAAAATTTTTATAATGAATATATAATATAAATTTTTATGAAGAAAGAAAATGAGTTGTCAAGATAATTTTAATTTAAAATGTTTAAATATGTAAGCACCAAAGTGATACTAAAAATATTTATTTTTTTATAGAATCATTTTTTAATCCATAAAGTAAGTAAAAAACTATTATTGCTATAAAATACTCTAATGTATTAGAGCGCTCCGAGCCTGGACACGAAACTGTCTCAGAAAACCTTTGACATAGATAAAAACGTTTTATTTCGTACTTTAGCGTAAAACCATCTCTCTTAGAACATTCTTTGAATGTACTATTGTTTTTCGAACAGCATCTTGTCAATGGAAATTCAAGTTCGTCTCTGTATTTTTTTTATAGTTATAACCCGTTTCTTATCAAATAGTGATGAAACTATATAGATTGCGTAAAAATAGTAACTAACCTTAGTCTATTGAATTTTTTTGAACGTCATACAATGAATTTACGACAATCAGATAACGATACTAATTGTATTGCATGTATTATATTATATCTACAATACTGTATACAAATATTTAATTGTTCTAATATATGTATGAATGCAATAAAAACTACCATTTTAAATGTATTCGAATTAATTATTCAACTCAATTATACAGCTAATTATAGAGCTAATTAATAGTAAAAAGCGAATAAATGTAAAGTCAATCTTTGATTTCTCCATTGTAATCAAGTGCTTTTTTGTCATAAAATAAATAAATTAATAATAATATTGTATATTCTCTAATAGCTCCAATAAATATAAAATTCAAAATACAATTGAAATAAATGGATTATTCGAGTCTTAAGCTAGATATTATCAGCCACATTATTATTTCACAAAGTAAACAAATTATACATACGTATACGTTTCAAATGTTTCAATCTTAAATGCGATTACCTTCAGTAAAAGAATAAATTATGTTAAAACTTAAAAATTATGTTCATATAATCTTCCACGCATCGCCATATAACCTTACTACTTTTACATCACAAAGTTTATGTGGAAATATTATATTTTATTATTACTCGAGATGAATTTTGATGATATAAAACAGAAGGATTATATGACGATGCATATAAGTTATAATATATAAACGTGATTTAACATAATTTATTCTTTCACTGAAGATGACCGCATTCAAGGTTGAAACGTTAAAATCTATATATGTATGTATATTTTATTTCACTTTGTGAAATAAAAAAATGTGGTTGATAATACCTAATTTAAGTCAATAAAATAAATATTTTATAACAAATCTTTATTTATTTCGATTAATGTAAATTAATTTTAGTTTGATTAATCTTTTATATTTTTTTATTCAATATCCTAATAACGCCAATTATTACAATTTTAACTTTTGGATTGTAGTCAAGCGAATCAAGTTATTCACTTCAACAAGCGCGCGCAAGGAACCTGTAAACTTGTGCGCGGTCGACGAGAAATCGATTGTTAAAAGCGGTCGAAATGAATGGTAAGTACATGTCTAACAACATTCATTCCCGCATGGATCGATGGCTCCGAATACCGTGTATATTCATTATTCATTTTCAAGGTTCTTCTACTATTCCGCACTTGCTGAGAACGAATTTCGGTGTGCTCTAAATTTCTTCCGCTACAAAAAGGTTGGTGGTTGCGGTCAGGAGCACCAAAAGCTCGCATATAAATTTATTCTCCTTTAGAGACAGTAGTTTGAAAACATTACTTCAATAATACTTGAGAGAATTAGATTGCGAAGAAATGTTAATTAGCTATTATATTTCATTATTAAATTATCCATATTTAATTAAATTTTTGGTAAAAATGAAGGAAAGGAAAGCAATACCTGACAACTTTGACCTTGCCTTATGTTGTCACGACTCTAAGTGACCTTCAAGAGGTTTTAGCAAACATAAATAAATAATAAATAATATTTTATTTACTTCTCTACAAAAATTTGTCCAATCGATAACAGTATGATCATTAAGTTCTAATTCATTTATTAGAAATCTATGTCGTGGTGACTATATTATTAAAAAATAATCGATAAATTGACAAATTGCAGGAAGCGCAATTAAATGTGCGCCTCAAATTATATTCCACGGAATGCACTGATTTTAAAATTACATATTACTTTTTGTCGTTTACGATCTTTACTACTTTTATAATAATTATTTATGCATTAAAATATATGATTCTTAGTAACAATACTAAGGGGATTCTAAAGTCATCTTACCGATCATAATTTTTTGTATAACAATTACTTTTTTCTTCTTTTACAGATTCAAAAATTTTTTTCCAGAATTGATATACATTAATACATATCTGTGAGGTGGAGTCTATGCTGACAATGAGAACAACAAAAAATTTCGAAATTGAGATTGATTTTTATCATTTCTTAATCCAATATGGCGCTTCAGAACTGTCACGTCGTACAACATTTGCTTCATATAAAAGCTGTGCAATCTGTATTTACGAAATAGTAGTTCACAGACTAGTAGTTTGTATGAAGAACAGTGGAATTCTTAAAATTAAACTTAGACATCTAATTAAAACGTATTTGTTATACAAAAATTTACAATATATGTATGTGTGACATGTGTAAGTGAGATATTAATGTAGTGATGTATCACATATAAATCGTCTCTGTGAAAGTTTTTTATAATATGACTAATGATCTTCAGGGATTTCCTTAATATCAGTACATTACGATACCTTGGACATATTACTTCATTCCGCACAACTTTTTTCTCACATAAAAAATTCTACGAGCGATCGAAATCATAAGTTACATTAATAATTTCATACAAATGCATATTGAAAGTTCGTAAGTGTTTAGAACATATTACAATTATCTGACTGATTGACATATACTGATCAAAATTGTCTAAAGTGTATACTGTAAAAGATTTGAAATCAACAATTGGCGTCGAAGTAAAATTTTATGTATCATTAAAAAAAAGATTTGATATCAATAAATGATGCCAATTAAGTTAAATCCCATATATAAAAAAAATTAAATAATATTAACTCTAATAATATATATCATTTGTATGAAAGATTTGATACCAATAACTGGTGCCAAGTTAAATAAAGAATACAGTCCAAGTGATATTACCTTTAATTGATAAATATGCCAATTAGGGGAGACCTTTCCAATAATCCTGACTTTATCAAAGTTATGACCCTGAGTGTCCTCCAATAATAAGTTTTAGCTGTCGCTCGTTATCCGTTAAAAAGTTATTAATAAAAAAAGTTTAAGAAATAACATCTTATTTCTCCTATATACAATATTATATACAATATTATATACAATATTATATACAATATTAAAATAACTCCATATCCCCCTTATCAAGAGGAGTCTTAGACATAGGATAAAGTGAGGTGGACCTTACTTTGCGTGGAAAGTAAGATATCCCTTGGCAGAGGAGAAGGTGGGATGGACCTCGCTTCGCGTAGAAAGTCGGACACTCCTAAGCAAGATGGAGAAAGTGGGGTGGACTTCGCTTCGCGTGGAAACTGTGGAAAGTCGGACGCCCCTAGGCAGAAAGGGAAGTGGGGTCAACCTCGCTTCACGTGGAAAGTCGTGCGCTCCTAGATAAGATGGGATTCGCTTCGCGTAGGAGGTCGTATAAATGCATGCTATTAAAATTACTTTAATTCCAAATATTTCAAAAACTATAAGAGACCGCCACCTTGTTGTTGTTAAGGCAAAGTAATTCAACAAGATCGTGACAACATATATCAATTAAGACCATCAAGGGTGCCCTGCAGTAAATAATTATCAAATTTTTAATATAATCAGAGAGAAACCTGAGAGACCATCCCCACCATCCCGACGTTTTTGCGTGACACTCGAAAGCCATCGACATTAGCGACACCAACATCAATTTTATAAACTGATGTGAACTACGTATATCATTTTCAACACTGTTGATAAAATCGTAGTGTCGATAAATGAATTTGATATTACATCCGAATTATCCACAAATAAAAATAACTAATTTATAAAAAAATGTTTTTTTTTTAATCAGACAAGACGTTTTTTGTAGATTTTTGGATGCTGAAAACGATGCTACAAGTTAAATTTCACTAACAAGATTTTCAAAATAACTGAAATTTAATGACATTACAAAATGACTTTTTTTGTGATATTTGAAATGTTTTTGTAAAAAAGATTAATGTTATCTTGAAATTGTAATCAGAGGTCATGAATGTTATTGTTCATCCTCTATACATAAAATGTATTTTTTTTTAATTTCGATATCTTACTTTTTAATTATGTTATGAAGGATTCAAATACAGAGTTTTTCTAAGACAATAAATTTTCCACTTATGAGAATGAAATCATTATTTTAATTTTTAGTTTGTGACTATCGATACGCAATGTAATTCACTACTATCGATTCCACTAAATGTATATATGCATATATACAGGATGATCCACTTAAATTGACTATATCTCGCTTATTTTTCATGATATAAAAAAATGTTTCAAAAAAAAGTGGAACGATTTCGACAGGGACGTATTAAGCTTGTTCTTTTTGAATTTTCACCAGTTCATCTTTCTTTCTTTTCTCTCCAGGAGGAAACAAAAGGAAAAAAAATGAACTGATATAAAAGTTCAGCCAAAAAGAACAGGCCTATTTTGTCATGTTTTTTTTTCTAAATGGTAGCGCAAAAAGATATAAAGGTCATCTCCACTGTTTTGAATTGAATTGTATATTTTTTTTATTTTCATTACTTTGCCCTTTTATGCAAGATATGTAGACGACATCGCTTTAGCCATCCCTCTAACAAGTAAGTAGATGTTAAACATTTTTAATTCCTATCACAATAGATGATAATTCATCATATAAATTATGAAAGAAAAATTACAATTCATCATAGAAATTGAGAGAGAGAAAACTTTCTCGATATCACTATGCATAAGAAAGACAATATTGTTGAATTTAATTGGTATCATAAACAAATCAACATTCTCAGGAAGACCTTAACTTTCTGTCTCAATATCTCTTTCTCAATATCTCTTTCTCAATATCTCAATAATAAGTAAGAATATTATAAAGCCTATAATGATCGAAGTTAGATCTTTAATACTTAAATAATTCAATGTGAATTATATAATATATATATATATATATATATATATATATATACATATATATATATATGCATATATACCATATTTATAGTCATTCGAACTGCGTGTCGAATTGGTTTTCCGGACTTATAAACTACTGGAATAATATAATATCACAAATTAAATTAAATTGATAAGCAAATTTTAATAATTTTAATGTTCAATCATATTAGAAAAATGTTAATGTGCTGAAAAACTGTAAATAAATTTATTGCGGAAAATATTACTTCGGCCGGGAGGTAAAATCTCCGGATCTCTTGTATTTCGTACGAGAATATTCTATTTTATTATTGTGTAAAATAATATTGTAAAAACAAATTATTGGTTTAAAATCCCACACATTCCTAGGATTTCTTATAAATTAAAAAATATTTCCAATGATCTTAAATTTAATTTTATTTGTTTAGTCTCAATAAACTTGCATATATTATTAAAAGACACAAAAACGCTCTGCTCAATCTCGCTCAAAAAAATATTGTCTACAAAATATCTTGCAAGAATTGCGATGCGACTTATACAGGGCAGAGAAATAGAAAACTAAAAACTCGTGTAAATGAACATTAAATCACATTAATAGAAATACCATCACGCTATTTGTAATTACGGAACATAAAACGAATTTATATCATGATTTTGATTGAAATAATGTAACAATTTTAAACAAAGAATTTTTTAAAAATAAGCATCTCAGTATTTCGGAGATGCTTCTTATAAAACATAAAAGAAGTTTGAATTTGTAAACGGACATTAAATATTTATATCACTCCTATATTTCTATTTCAAATAATTTATGTACTGACTTTTAATGCTTATTTATTGTATTTATGTTTATACTTCTATATGTAAAGTGTTCACAGTTGAATTTGTCATTTCAATTCTGAACACGTTACAATACCAGTTGGAATAAAATCATTCGACCTATCAATCGCTTGTGATGGAATATTCGGAATAATTAGAGGAATCATATTGTGTAAAAAAAATTATGCAATTCTATTTTAAAAAGTGGAGATGTCTTTCATATCTTTTTGGCGGCTAAAAAAAAACACGTCTCCCTCGAAGCTGATCCACTTTCAATTGAAATATTTTTTTATATCATTAAAAATAAGCGAAATATCTCGGATAGTCGGTTTAAGTCGATCACCCTGCATACGTATAATATATACATACACGTACGCACTTAAAAATGTAGTTAGTTGATCTTTATGTTCTTACAGTCACTTAATGTTGTCACAGTCACCATCAATTTCAAATTTGATTATATATTGTATAATTATATAATTAAATATAGTTATGAAATTATAATTCAAAATTATGTAATAATTTAATTAAATTATGTAATAATTTAATTAAATTATATAATAATTAAACATAATTAATATAATATAATCAATATAATAATAATTATTTATAATTAAAATATATAATAATTTACTTATAATTAAATATTAATATAATAATTTAGTTATAATTGACCATTCTAATATTAAATTAAGATATAAATCAATTTTAATGACTTGTTTAAATTTCTTAATACAATTGACTTCTTATTGATGCTCTCTTAGAAACTGTAACTTCTATGTATTAATATCAACGAGATATTATTAAAGACTAACATCTTTGTTTATAGTAAAGAAAAAACTGATAATATTATACTAATTTTATGATTTATTAGTTTTGAAGATATATTTATCACTATATGCATTTAAAACTCAATAATACTTGATTTTTTTAAAATTATAATTTCAATGTTATCGTTAAAGTTTGATTATCAATAGAGATGATAACTACAGAGAAAAAAATTATAATTTTTCGGTAATATAGGGTATTAGCTTTACAAGTATGTGCATATTTATTTATGAAGCATTTATGTAAAAAAATCAAAATTTAATAATGTATTAGCCAAATATTTATATTAATTATAGCAAATTTATAACAATTATCGATAATGTCAACGTTCTTCAATTACTTCCAGGCCCTTGGGGCTCTTTTTACCATCGAAAATTTGCTCAGGGTTGGTCTTTAATATGTTTCTCGTCAGTGTCAAAGCCAGAATCATCTTTGACATAAGAGTCTCCTCCCTGAGATGAATTCGATTGCAATACAGATTATCTACTTTTCAACAAATGACATTTTTGAACAAAAAAAAGGATTGTAACACGCTGAAGAATACAAGATTCATGGATGTGTTGGACGAACTGAGCTCTAATATAAAAATGGATAAGTTAAAACTTCTGAGAGAGAGAGAGAGAGAGAGAGAGAGAGAGAGAGAGAGAGAGAGAGAGAGAGAGAGAGAGAGAGAGAGAGAGAGAGAGAGAGAGAGAGAGAGAGAGAGAGAGAGAGAGAGAGAGAGAGAGAGAGAGAGAGAGAGAGAGAGAGAGAGAGAGAGAGAAAGAGAGAGAGTAATCACCTTAATCATATTGAATTGTGACATTATAAGAGAAATGACATGTTGATTTTTCTTGCATATCATTTGTAAATAAAGAATTTGGATCAAACAAAATAATGAGACAGTTTTAAAACACTTGTAAAAATGGGCCGAGACTATCCTTGATAAATAGTCAAAAGGCTCAAGGAAGTGAAAATAGGATATGCACGTACATTGAGTCAAAACTAGTAGATGTAGTACTTTATATGTCTTTTACGTCTGTTTACTAACTGTCAGGAGAAATAAGGATAGTTTCTAAAGTGATTTCCATATTTTGTTTCATCATCTTGTCACTCTTTCATTGATTCATCTCTTTAGTTTATAAATTTTTATGAAGCAAAAAATTATCTAAAATTTTTTTTAACAATATATCCTAACAATTTGATTGTAGCTATGACTGTAGCTCTTAATAGCAGCATTCCGTGGATCGCTATTGAGAATTTGTGATAACAAAATAAGTACTTACCCTTCTTCCTGAAAAGCGAACGATATTGAGCGAGGCCGATTTCAGTAAGCCACTGATCTGCTTCCGTGAGTTCTCCATTGCTTCCAGTCCCTGTGGCGAGCATCAACAGCTTTCCCAGGGAGAGAACCATGGAAAGAGCCAAGAACACCCCGGATAGCACCGTCGACCATCGTGCCATTGCCCATGGAGTACATCTACAACGAGGAGAAAAGAAGGAATACATCTATAATGAGGATGCCGACAATGAGCGATTGGTTGACCACTGAATTGCAATTTCTTGACAATGTCCATCAAAAAGCGTAACTCGCAACAATTATACGAATCTTCGCGCAATCCCAATCTTAGCATCGACAATTGACAGACGGCCCCGGTTCCGCATATTAAAATTGACAGGTTACGCGTTGGGATTGGAGGTTAGGTACGTCACGGTGTTTGTAAACAAGCGGATGCCGGTCGATCAGCTGATCGTCACCGATCAGGTTCGTCCCGGCGGAAAATCGACTTACCACATTTTCGCAGGAAAACTGTTCTCTTGCTACAGCCTCTGTTAATACTCGTGCGTACCCTCACGCTGGAACAATACGAACACGCATGTAGCGGTATATACGCCGTTGAAGGAACTTTAAGAACTGCAGATGGAGCGACAGGTGGAGAAGCACGATAGGGAATTTCAGATCAAAGCGTTTAAAAGATCATAGCCATATGTCCGTATTTACAATATAATGGCAGCGAAATCTGAGAGTGCGATTAGATCCTATAGGCTGTGGTTAAGTCTCGCTACTAATACTGGTAATTATGCAGAAAACGGCTGACCTCACTGATTTTAATGAAATTAGGCTTATTCGATGCATTTTTGCACGAAATGAACGAATCTGGCAGAAAACAGTGTCGCGCTGCCCCGAGATATTTAGCTTTAAAGTTTGCAGCATCGCGTTGATCGTACCCAGAATGCGTTCGGAATGGCGCTATTCGCGCTATTTAGCGCTACAAACTGTTCGTAGTAGCGCTGCAGATAGCGCTAACATAGAGAGCCTACAATCAGAGTGACGCCATACGGGTATCACTTGTGATTGGTCCGCCATGTTTTAGCCATTCCCTTCAGTTTTTTAAACGCATTATTTTCTAAATTTTGAATTCATGCTAAAAAATGCTCAAAAATTGTGACAAATTAAAAAATGATGATAAATAAATATAATAAATAAATAATATATAAAATAATAAAACTTTTACATATATTATTTATTATAAAATTTCATTTATTTTGTACTATTGCAATATTGTATAATTTGTAATATTGTATATTACTTTATACAAAACATTATTTATTGCACATTATTTGCGTTATTAAATGCGTTAGTTTATTATCCATTCTCTGTTCCTACATTTTAGGAGCAAAATGCATCTGTAATAATATAAAAGAAATCAAAAATTCAGAAAAATATTATATATGTACATACCATTTCATAAATATTATATATTAAATATCGTAATTATCATATTATTTGATTTAGACTCACAATGCAATGATATATAATTGAAAAGATTACGACAAAAAGAGAAAGAATTAAATTCGTAACCAATGTGATGACTATACATATACTTAGTGCCAAACACTATCGTGTCTTCAGATATTATAATTAATCTGTGTATATTTTATGTTACATTTTTATTTTAATATTTTAAATACATTATTTATAAAGAATAAATTACTTTATCTCATATACAGATGAATTTTTTGACGGTGTCCAATTTTTATATTTGCCATTTATACTCTTTAACCAATTCATTCGGCGTTCTGTGTCTTTCGGAATTATTTCATAACATATCCTTTTTTTAATGAATTGTTACAAAATGGTATTGTACATCCAACCAGATTTCTAAAATAATTTCGATAATTTTATTTTTATGAATATACCTTTATGTATCTGTCGTTCAATGCTGTTGCACCTAACCCTAAAATTGACAGTCTGTTGGACAGACTGAGACCGTATATCTTTTTCTCTCTCGCAGAATTTCGCTAAAATATGACGTCATCTCTCGTATGGCGCCACTCTGATTATAGGCTCTCTACCCCATTCTTATTCTTATGATTATATTTACAATTTGCAATTTGAATAAAGCTGGAACTCTTCTAATTGTATAAGCAAACTACATTTAATTTAAAATTGTGAAGAAAATTTATATGGATAAAAATGAATCAACCTTAGAGGCCCTCCACGACTCCCACCAATTTTTAATGGCGGTCCTCTTTTCTTTGTAAATATACTCCCCCGTAAAAAAACGAGTTACTAAATTTAGTCCGTTTTTTGCAGGTATGTTTTAAATTTATTTTTTAATTTTATATCTCTCTTTTTTTCTTTAATTATTTTATTATATTTCGCTAAAATCATATTGCGTTATGATTAGCGAAATACAATAAAATAATTAGCAATTATATTGCATAGCTTTTTAATATTATCTTTTATTGTAATCCTTTAATAATACAATAATAATTATTTACAATACAATGTATAATAAAAAATGTTCGAAATATAATAAAAATTATATTATAGGAGCACAATTAACAAAATTTAATGAGGGAATATATGAAAATGTCGAAAATACGTACGATAACACAAATTTTCTAAACCAATGTTTAATGAAATATTGATAAATGTGGAATGAAAATACTAACAACAGATTAGATCGTACTTATTATTAATTATTAACTTGCGATTATATTATAAAACTTATTAATATCGTGATAAAAAGTCATTAATACATTTACGACAAGACTTTCATCGCATTTAAGATAATTATCCCGATAATTTGATCACATCAAGATCCCTCCACGTTGTGATAAGGTTAGTATCCGATACAAAGAAGAAAAAAATCTTCATAGAAAAGCGAACTTGATGTATTCTGATTCTACGTCAAATTCATAAGATCCATTCGCAAAAAAAAGTTAAGCAATCCGTCAAACACCAGCGGTCTTATTACAGAAGGATGTGAATTCCAAATCTTTCAGACCACTTATGATAGAAATAATTTTGGTAGCATCTTAATTACATTTTTATTGCATTTTTAATATAATATCAAAATTTGCGAGGAAATTATATGTTCTGCCACACATTATTACAAATCATCTCTTATTAAAAATAAAAAGATAAAATGATTTCCTTATGGAAATGATGATTACGAAGGAATATATTTAATAATAATAAAATACATGCATTATTGCATATTAATTTTTTATATGTATGAATACAAAGTATCTCGGGTACCAACTGTTCGAGATAAATCGAACTTGATAATAACGAGATAATAACGAAAGACCT